>NC_139221.1:43410147-44010147 GCF_055691185.1 Crinia signifera | reverse complement strand
CTGTGCGCATCAGATCAGACCTGGAGATCATGGGGATTATTCTGGTTGATTCGCTCGGATACGAATACGCATTGTTGCGAGTCAACCTAACCCCGTGCCCACCATTCGCAAGGCACGTTCCTTCGCACTGGCCGAAAATTGATGTTTTGCATAGACATCCATTCGCAGAGTGCAGGGGAATGCCCACATCATTTGATGGTCGGGGACCATGGAATGACGTGGAACGCATATGTAAAGGTGCTCTGAGGCACACTTACATACACGTGCACGTTCTGAAGGAAATGGGAGGGCAGATGACATCCGGTGATGTCAGCTGCCCGCCCTGTCAGCCACGTCATTAGCATGAGAACGCCCAGTGCTGGACATTCACATATGCTAATGGGGCCTCCCTCCACCCCACGTCCCTCCCCGCCCTCCTGCCCTGGGCGCGTGCACCCAGCGATCCGTGTAGTCGCAGTGGGTGCATGCACAGCAACAAAACATCGGTCCCCGTGCGGACGAACGACAGTTGCGAACGGACCGGAATAAGGTCCCATATGCGTTGCACGTATGATCTACGGCTCAGACTCTCCTGGAGGCAAGATAGCATACGATATATCACATGCAGAAGAGCCACATGCAATGTATCGCATGCAATCCTGCTGCCCGGAAGGGTCCCGGGTGGCTCAAGGAGAACACGACCTCCTGTAGGAGAAGCCGTATAGTGTATTGTGGCCGTAAGAGCAGACCTTTCTTCTTTCTGTGATTCTAGTGTGATTTAAATTATTGACAATTATAATAAATTAGTTATTAAAATGTATGTGTTTGGTAAAGTTGTCCGTGTAAGTGATATTTGTAATACAGACAAAGCTGCTGACTACTTGTGTAAGCCTCCACATTTTAGATGGGTTACCAATAATTTTTAATGCTATTTTGGGGTTAATACCATCCATCGAGATTCTCATGAAATATATACAAATAACACTTTTTTTTAAATCAATTTAAGATACAATGATGTATGGACATACAGTATGACTACCACATCCTTGGAATAGTTGTTTAGACAGGTGCCAAATATACAGTATAATGTCCAAGGCTGTAGTCACTTCATGTACATGAATGAGAAGAGATTGGTAGATGTAACACAAGTGGAACCCAAGAACTATTAGATGATGCTGAAGGGGAAACATTGGGAGAAGTCAACGAGAATGTGGGCAACTTGGTACAACGCCTGTTAGGAGGAAATCCGTATTGTGGTGCAGCCGTCATCCTCATCCTCAGCCAACCACCTTGAATTGAAAGAGATATAGAGGTTTAGGCTGACATATAAGATCTTGTTGGTTAAAAGTATATATAGGGCTTGATTCTGAGTTGAGATTACGGAAAAAAGAGCAAGTATCTCATCACCTGGACAATCATGTTGCATTATAAATGGTGAAAATACACTTTTTAAAAAATATTTTATTTTACACGTAGGGTAAATACTGGCTGTTTTAGCATGTAGCCCACAAATGCTAGACAGTGGTACTCTCTCTGCATGTTTTACGTCGCATGGATTTGCCCGGGTGGAGTTACTGGGTGTGGATCAGTTGGTCACCAGCAAATTGTTAGACAGTCATTAGGTCGACACCATTAGGATGACAGGCATTTAGGTCGGCATGCATTTAGGTCGACATGCATTTAGGTCGACGGGGTCATAAGGTCTTCAGAGTAATTAGGTCGACAGTCAAAAGGTCGACATGGGGTTTTTCACAGTTTTTTTACCCGAATGTCGACAAAGGTTAAAGAGCACCGCGTCCACTTGCATGGCTCGCCATGCTTTGGGCACGGTGCCTCGCTACGCTCAGCACAATTTTATTCTCCCACCATGCCCTAGTGGATGGTAGGGCATGAAATACCACCTGTCGGCACATGTCGGCTCAAAAAACAGTAAAAAACTCCATGTCGACCTTTTGACTGTCGACCTAACCCATGTCCACCTAATGACCCTGTCGACCTAATTTATGTCAACTTAGACTCATGTCTACCTTCCTGCATGTCGACCTAGACACACTTTGACCTAAATGCATGTCGACCTAATGGCTGTCTAACGACGTGCTGGTGACCCAATGACCCAATGACCGCATCACGAGTCACTTGCTCTCTATTTTGCTTTATTCCCAATTTTGATTAAGGTTCAAAATTCTGATATATGGAAACACACCTCGGGGTCATTCTGGATGTCTGGCTAAGCAGTGGTATTTTGCTGCTTAGCGAGCCTTCTAACACCGCCGCCTTTGCAAATGACAGCAGGGTAGCGCGCGGGCCAGAAATAATTTGATGGTCGCCGACCATCGAATGATTTCTACAGTGCTCACAAATCTGTCAGTCTGGGCTGACTTAGACTTGTGGTGTCCTGGTCCGAGAACTGGGCGGGCGGCTGGCATCCGGTGACATCATCAGCAGCCCACCCCCGAATGCAGTGCCCACCTTGAGTTCCCATGAGGACGCCCAGCGTTTTGCCCTGTCTGATGTTAGGGTATGCAGACAATATATAGCCTCAGCTTTCTGGCAAAAAGCTTTCAAACAGCCTTATAAAATATATATATATATATATATATGTGTGTGTGTCTAGTGTCTGTGAGTCTCAGATACACTGCCATCTGCTAGCAGAGAGTGAAACTACATCTCTTTCGTACACAAACACAGAAGGTAGCGGACTAGCTTTCTAAGCTTTTGCTGCGAGCGGGCTTTTTAGTATTAAATATATGACTTATTATTAGTCTCGTATTTGCGTACATGCGATAGATGCGTCCACAGGTTTGTCTTCAGAGGTATACCCGGTCCCAAGGATGCATTGCTGGCTGTGTGGGTGACGTCACAATCCTTGGGACAGGGATGTCTCTAAAGACAAACCCGATGGCCCAAGTTTGACCAACCTGTGGCTCTACAGCTGTTGTTAAACTACAAGACCCAGCATGCCTTGCCACCATTTTGCTATTAGGCAATCATAAAGCTGTCATAGTGAATGCTGGAATGCGTAGTTTCACAGCAGTTGGAGAGCCACAGGTTAGTCAGGCCTAGTGTATCGTACTGATCTCCACCCAATACAGAACATTTACCTGTTGCAGGAGAATACGGTCATTTCATTTGTGGATAATGTGATGATCTCGATCTTTTCCAGGAACCAACCACTACCTGCTTGGCAGAATAATACAGGGGTTAACAGCAATGAATATAATTTGGAGAAATACTAACACTGTACAATGGAGCAGAAACCACAGTGGATTTGTCTTTTTCTAATATAATTTTATATTTTGTCAGAATTAGTATTATAGGATTAAATGTAATGATCAGGCTTGTAAACTAAATAATAATAATAATAATACTACAGTATGTCACTGTCTTATGCTGGGTACACACCAGAAAGATGCAGATCGTGAGCGGGTCGTAAGACGATCGTACGACCCACTCACGATCTGTGGAGCTCACGACCCGCTCACGATCTGCATACAATCTGAGTCTGATCTGATCGTGACCTGTACCCAGCTTAATGGTCGTTTTCAGATCCTACCTGATGCAGGTAGGATCTAAAAAAACAACCAAACGACCAACGGATCGGATCTGGCTCAGATTGGAAATGGCCCAAAACATGCCCAATTAACATACAATCGGTCGAGATTGTATCTAAATCGGGTTTTGGGCCAAGTTGTTCTGGTGTGAACCTTGAATTAGGTTTGCAGAATCAGGTACAGTGTGGGATGTATTAATATACATTGCCGCCCGGCTGCCGCGATGCCAGCGCATATGTACTAACATATGCGGCTGGCTTTGCGGTGACGGAGGCCCCCACAATACCTGTTATGTGGTATGTGGGGGGTCTCAGTCACCTCCTTCTCCCCTCATGCTGGGACAGCTAAGCAGGCTATCCCCGGCACCTCCTCCTCTTCCCTGCAGCCAGAAGGACGTCCGGCGGCTTTACTAGGGGGAAAAAGGGCTTACCTTCTCGTTCCAGGAGAACCTGGACTAAGGTAAGCCAGAGGGAGGGGGAGAGGGGGGTCGGTGGAGGCAGCGGGTTTGCGGCGGAGGCGGCGAAAAGAGGAATCTTGCGAGAACTACCGACCTCTCACGAGAATTCCCTGTACTTGACTCCCGGCAAAGCTGCCGGGCAGGTGGGAGGGCCACTCAGTCCGGCTAGGGGGGCCGCATACGGTCCCCACCCCTGGAGGTTCCCCACCCCTGGATTAAGGGGTGGTTAACATCCTATCAGATGGGATGCTGGCAGTCAGAATACTGGCGCCGGCTTCCCCCAAGAACGGCACCGGAATACGGACATTGATAAGGATGCAAACACCTGCATTCCGACTGCCCCCATCCTTTACCAAAACAAATTTTTGTAATTCCAGAGCGCTATCTGTAGTCGACCTTCCTCTTGGATATTTTTGTAGTACCCAGAAGAGAAGGAAAGAACCAATAGTGTAATATTGTTAACACTTTAGAAAACACATCTATTTAGATATGAGGTTTTTAATCGTACCACAGGGATAGGTCTACTTAGTGGGTAGACATATGCACTTGATTGAGGGGAACCTTATTTCCACCAAAAGATCCACTTGCTTTCTTTACACATCAGGAACAAATGAAGCTCCAAAAGATGAGAGAAGAAAATGATGGTGCAGTACGTTTTTAATTAAACAAATAAAATTTGACAGTGGCACAGGAGGACTAAAACAGAGGACCCTCACCAGATGGATATGTCTACTGGTGTAATGTAGACAAACAGCGCTTAAGGTGTTACCACAGGCGTCCCTGGATTGCTGCTGGCGTGGTGTATCAGGTAAGGTCCAACGAAAGTCCCCTCTTGTGGCACAGGTCACAGGCCGCCGACCGGTTTCGATTCGCAAAGAATCTTTTTCAAGGCGAGTGACATTACCAGTGCAATGCACTGGTTTAAATACCCCCTCTCAGGAGACACAAAAAATTCCTATTTCCAGACATGGATTATTCTAACCGCTACAATCCCAATCCCTCCCTTCAAAAGGTGCGGGGCATCGGCCACTCCATACCGCATCTTGAGGTAGTCCTTTTGTGCAGCTGTTTGTAGTTAGTTCAGCGCATAACGCCGGCGTCTGGTTACCTCCGGTATCCCGTCCGATACCGGAAGCGGATGTGACGTTTTGCGTTCCATCTGAGGACTTCCGGCTTTAGTCGAAGGGGCTTGCGTTCCACTAACAACACAGTAAAGTTCCCGCAATAGATTCAAATCGCGGTTGCCATGCCCCCATCCTTAGCATAAGCATGCAGGGCTGGTTAGTGTTAGGCCGGGGTTGGGGGAAGGCTTAGGCCCTAGCAGGGGATTTAGGGTTAGGCTGCAAGGGGAAGGGTTAGGGTTAGGCAGTGGGGAGGGTAGGCCAGGGTTAGGTAATTAGAACGGTGGGTTAGGGCTTGGCTGCAGGGGGGTGGGAAGGTTAGGGTTAGGCTGTATAAAGGGATTAGGAAGGAAGGGCATGTGTTTAGTTTGGGATTCCCTGCATCGGAATGCCGGCATTGGTATTCTGACCGCTGGCATCCCCACTGCCGGCCATTAATATGTATTCCATGGGATTAACAAGACACCAACACTTGATACCATTTGTGTTGTTTTTGCTGTATTTTCGTTGTAGGGGTAAATTTATATTTAAAACTTTAGGTAAGCATAAGCAAACATGCGGGGGGGGGGGGAGGGGGCTATGCACGGGTTACATATTTATTTATTAGGTTATTTATATAGCGCATACATATTCCGCAGCGCTTTACAGAGAATATTTGAACATTCACATCAGTCCCTGCCCCAGTGGAGCTTACAATCTATATCCCCTACCACATGTACACGCACACACAGACATTATAGGGTTCTTTTTGTTGGAAGCTAATTACCCAACCAGTATATTTTTGGATTGTGGAAGGAAACCGGAGTACCCGAAGGAAACCCACGCAAGCACATGGAGAATATACAAACTCCACACAGTTAGGGCCATGGTGGGAATTGAAAACATGACCTCAGTGCTGTAAGGCAGTAATGCTAACCATTACACTGTACTTGCTACCCCACACTGTCTATTCTAAATAATATTCCAAGGCTGAGCATGGTGGCGGTCAAAAGACCCACCCTGGCAACATATGGAGATTCCCAACAGGGACACTGCCCCTACTCCATTCACCCTAACCCTGGCACGCAGCAGCCTAACCTCCCCTCCATTGCACCCTGACCCCAACTCTCCCCGCTGGTGCCTTGCTTTAATACCGTGGCCTGCCACCTAAACCTAACCACCCCCTCCCGTAACCTACCCTCCCCACCCCACAGCCTAACACCAAGTCCATCACTAGTGCCTAAACATACCCCCCCCCCCCTTCCCCAGCTGCATGCTAGCCTGCCCCACATACTTAGCGAGTGGTATTCCAGCGCCGGCATACTGAAGTACCAGCACCGGTGTTCTGTTGGCAGTCAGGAGGCCGGCATCGGTATATTGAATGCTGGCATGCTGACCCCATTTCCTATGCACAGTGGTACAACACAGTGTGAACTGTAGTCTATTTCATATGAATTAACAGATACAATAATGGGTGTGAGCAGGTCAGCCGAGAGGGGGGGGGAGCAGGTACTAATTGCCCGGGTTTGCTGGAGGGGCCCTGGTCCGACACCCTCCCCCCCCCTCTGCCCTCTCGGTTCCTCCCGGGCAGCAGCAGCACACACCTCTACGGCATGTGCTTTGCTGACAGCAGGCTCAGCCTGAGCGTATCACTGACAGCGTGAAAGCTCATGCTGAGCCTGCTGTCAGTACAGCACATGCTGTAGAGGTGTGTGCTGCTGAGTTTAGAGTTTTTAGAGTGTTTTCACCCCCTCTAAACAAATTGAGGGCGTGGCCTAAGTGTGGGAGGTGGCCACGCCTCCTGCACTTAGGCCACACCCCCAAAATGTTACCAAGGCCCACCATACCTCTCGGCTGCCCTGGGTGTGAGTGCCTAAAGATTTTGAGAGACTGATAACATTTTAGCCTGAATGGTGGTATATTATGTCTCGTACTTAATTAATTATTATTAACTAGGTGATTCATCGCGCCCTACGGGCGCTCTTCACACCGTCGTAAGGGGCTGCGCCCCCTTAATTTGTGAACGTTTGTATATGAGAAATATGGTTAGAATTGTATGAAAGATGCCCTGTATTGCAACTTAAGTGTCCGCGAATCGCGGGAGGGGGGGTCGCGGAGGGTGCCGCGAATTGCAGGAGGGGGGGTCGCGGGGGGTGCCGCGAATTGCAGGAGGGGGGGTTGTGGGGGGTGGATGCTGCGAATCGCGGGAGGGGAGGGATTGCAGAGAATCGCGGGAGGGGGATCGCGGGGTGGGTTGCCGCAAATCGCGGGAGGAGGGTTACGGGGGCGGGGGTTGCGGCGAATCATGGTAGGGGGGGTCGCGGGGGGTGTGCCGTGAATCACAGGAGGGGGGGTCACGGGGTGGGGTGCCGAGAATCGCGGGGGGGTGTGTGTGTGCCGTGAATCGCGGGAGTGGGGGTTGCGGGGGGGTGGGGGGGTGTGACGCGAATCGCCACAAGAAAAAATCAACACAGAAAGGTCAACACATGTAAATGTTGACATAAGTGTGGCACTTCATTGGTGTCCATGTCGACACATGAGAATGAATATGAAAACATTCAAAAAATGAAAAAAAAAAAAATTCAAAAACTCATGTCAACCTTTTTCATTGTCGACCATAGCCATGTCAGTGTTTTCCATGTGCAATTTAATTCTGGAGCTGCCGCGAATCGCGGGGGGGTGCCGCGAATTGCGGGAGGGGGGGTCGCGGGGGTGGGTGCCGCGAATCGCGGGAGGGGGGGTTACGGGGCGGGGGTTGCGGCGAATCATGGGAGGGGGGTCGCGGGGGTGTGCCGTGAATCACAGGAGGGGGGGTCATGGGGTGGGGTGCCGAGAATCGCGGGGGAGGTGTGTGTGTGTGTGCCGTGAATCGCGGGAGTGGGGGTTGTGGGGGGGGGGGTGTGACGCAAATCGCCACAAGAAAAAATCAACACAGAAAGGTCAACACATGTAAATGTTGACATAAGTGTGGCACTTCATTGGTGTCCATGTCGACACATGAGAATGAATATGAAAATATTCAAAAAATTAAAAAAAACTTCAAAAACTCATGTCAACCTTTTTCATTGTCGACCAAAGCCATGTCAGTGTTTTCCATGTGCAATTTAATTCTGGAGCTGCCGCGAATCACGGGGGGTGCCGCGAATTGCGGGAGGGGGGGGGTCGCGGGGTTGGGTGCCGCGAATCGCGGGAGGGCAGGGTTCACAGGGGTTCCGGTGGGGGGGTTGCCGCGAATTGCGGGAGGTGGGGGGGTCACGGGGGGTGCCGCGAATCGCGGGAGGGGGGGTTGCGGGGGGGTGTGACGCGAATCGCCACAAGAAAAAAATCAACACAGAAAGGTCAACACATGTAAATGTTGACATAAGTGTGCCACTTCATTGGTGTCCATGTCGACACATGACAATGAATATGAAAAAATTAAAAAAATTAAAAATAAATCTTCAAAAACTCATGTCAACCTTTTTCATTGTCGACCATAGCCATGTCAGTGTTTTGCATGTGCCATTTAATCCTGGGGCTGCTGCGAATTGCGGGGGGGGGGGGGTGCCGCGAATCGCGGGAGGGGGGTCGGAGGGGGGGTGCCGCCAATCGTGCAAGGGGGGGTCGCGGGGGGGTTCTTTTTGCCGCGAATCGCGGGAGGGAGGTCCCGGGGGGGTGTTTTTTCCGCGAATCGGGGGGGGTCCACGGGGGAGGGTTTGCCGCGATTCGCGGGAGGGGGGGGGTCGCGGGGTGGTGGTTATGCCGCGAATTGCGGGAGGGGTCGTGGGGGGGTTCTTTTTGCAGCGAATCGCGGTAGGGGGGTCGCGGGGGAGCGGGTGTTTTTGCCGCGAATCGCGGGAGGGGGGGGGGCGCGCGGGGGGGGGGGGGAGGTTTTGCCGCAAATCACGGGAGGGGGGCGCTCACCTGGTGGCTGTGGAGTAGCAGTGCTGGGCAACATGGGAAGGCAGTGGGCGTCTGGCACTGTCTGTGGGCTCACTGGGCTGGTTCTCTGTCACATACCTCCCAACATGACCCTCTCCAGGAGGGACACAATGCTCTGTTTCTAGACTTCCCCTTAATGTATGATTGCCATCACCTGTTTTAAACAGGTTAATTTCTCAGAAAGGTGTTCAGCACAGATGAAGGCAATCACACATTAAGAGGAAAGTCCAGGAACAGAGCGTTATAGACACAGACACCCACTTTGAGTGACAGATGTAGCCAAATATATAGGAGATAATAATAATAATAATTAGAAAAGTAATATAACTGTCTGTAAGTAATATAACGTGTTCTTTTTCTTTTCTTTTAAAAGTCAGAATATGTTTATACTCTTGTATATCCGCTTGTATTGTTAGTCACTTATAAACAGATTTAACAGGTACTCAATTATTTCTTGCAATGGTTTGTTTGATTTCAGTTAATTTTCTGTCCCAGTAAATAGCATTCCTCACTTGGCTGCTCTCAGCTGGCTGTGCCTGAGGGATCTGTACCTTAGCTTATTAGGAGAAATGATTTCCCTTCATCCTGCCCAGGACAAATGTTAGAGCTTAGAAGCCTATGTATGTGAGCTTCACCTTTTGTGACACTGTATAAATAGTAGAAAAAGTTACAAAGAATTGTCCATTTTTACGGCTGCAGATGAGTTCATACCGGGCTACGCTCCTCATAAAGAACCCTTGCTATACAGTTGTACAAATCCTTATCTGTCCAGTTATATTCTGTAAGCTGCTCATAAACAATATCCAACATCCATGTGGTACAGGGGTTAAAACTAGAGATGCGCAAGGTCGGACTTCCGAGATCCAAGCCCGCACGAACGTCACTAATCCGAGCCCAGATCTGAGCGGCGCTCGGAGCTTCCCGTCTGACTAGAATCTGGAGCGTGCGGGCGAAACGTCATTGCCTGGCGCCGGATTCTCGTGAGATCCGGACCTCTATATAACCGCGAGAATCCGGGGCCATTTGTCACTCTTGAGTTAGGAGGGTTAGGAATAGGAGTGTGCGTGCTGTACGGAGCTTTGTTAGGTTAGGTAGGTTAGGGAGCTGTCTTTATTTTCTGCTGGGGCAACTGCCAGTGCCTACTAGTGCCGCTCTCTGCTCTGCTCTCTGGTGGTGTGTGCCCTGCACTGCCAGTACCTGCCCACTTCAATCCGGTCATGTGCATTGTTGTTAAACTTACTAACCACCTGCATACCAGTCTGCTTGTGCATCGGCTGTATAATACCTCCCCGCTGGTGTATTTACAGACTTATATAACTAGTAACTATATTCCCTGCTGGTGCATCTACTGTACTGACATATAAATAAATATAAATACCAGTGTACTGGTGCATCTACTGCCGTATAAATAATATCTCTCTGGTGGTGCATATGCTGCCATATATATAATATCTCTCTGCTGGTGCATATACTGCCGTATAAATAATATCTCTCTGCTGGTGCATATACTGCCGTATATATAATATCTCTCTGCTGGTGCATATACTGCCGTATAAATAATAATAATAATAATAATAATAATAATAATAATAATAATAATAATAATGTTATTTATATAGCACTTTTCTCCTAATAGGACTCAAAGTGCTTGCATTAGCCTTTTACAGCACAAAATACAAAACAAACTTAACAACTTAACAAGGGACATTAGTGAAATGCTTGTGTGAACAGGAAAGTCTTGAGTCTATTTTTGAATGTTTCCAGAGTGGAAGCTTCTCGAACTGAGCGGGGAAGTGAGTTCCATAGAGTTGGAGCCACAGCGCTAAAGGCTCGACCCCCAGATGAATTCAGGGAAATTCTGGGTACTGTTAGTAGTCCTTCATCAACCGATCGCAGTAATCGAGTGGGACAATAAGGGATCAGAAGCTGCTGCAGGTACCTTGGGCCCTGGTCATGTAGAGCTTTAAAAGTCAGTAAGCCAATCTTGAAAATTATTCGCCATCTTATAGGCAGCCAGTGAAGGGAGTACAGAATGGGTGTTATGTGGCTGGATCGGGGCTGATTGGTTAATAGCCTGGCAGCTGTGTTTTGTACCATCTGCAAGCGGTGCAATTCTTTTGCTGGGAGACCGAGGTAGAGGGCGTTGCAGTAGTCAAGGCGCGATGATACAAGTGCATGTATGACTTTAGGCAGATCTTCTGAGGGAATTAAGTGCTTGATTCTGGCTATATTCCTTAGATGATAGAATGAGGATTTAATTGTGGCTGATACCTGATGTTTAAGTGTCAAGCCACTATCCAGGACAACACCAAGATTCCGCACATGTTCCGTATTTTGAAGTTCTGCATCCCCAAGCGTAAGTCCTGTTGGTTGGCTCTTCTGCAGTCTTGTCCTGTGACCTATCATAAGCACCTCTGTTTTATCAGGGTTCAGTCGCAGCCAACTGGCACTCATCCACTCAAATAATATCTCTCTGCTGGTGCATATACTGCCGTATATATAATATCTCTCTGCTGGTGCATATACTGCCATATAAATAATATCTCTCTGCTGGTGCATATACTGCTGTATATACAGGGATTAAAGTGAGCCGGAATGGGGCGGAACTGCGTCCCTATGCAACCAAGCATCTGACTTGCCTTCTTCATTGCTTTGTTACATTGCCTACCTGCTTTTAAGTCCCCTGAAATAGTGACACCTAGATCCCTCTCTTCCTCAGTAGTTTCCATTATAGGGCCATTTATACTATATTGAGTCTTTGGATTTCTGAGACCCAAGTGCATGATTTTGCATTTTTGGGCCTTAAACTGTAGTTGCCATTCTCTTAACCATTCCTCTAAACTACCTAGATCCTCAATCATTTGTTTTACCACTTCTGGTGTGTCTACCCTGTTGTATACCTTTGTGTCATCTGCAAAAAGGCACATTTTACCCTCAATTCCATTTGCAATGTCACCAATAAAGATATTAAAAAGCACCGGTCCAAGTACAGATCCCTGGGGTACTCCACTTGTAACCTTTCCCTCCTTTGACTGTACTCCGTACTCCGGTGATAGTGATGCGTGCCGGGGGGGAGGATTAGGGTGACGGCTCACCTGAGGCGGCTTCCTCCCGGCGTCCAGTGTCCCAGTGAACTGGTTTCCCGGTGGGCCAATCTGCCCCTGTATATATACAGTATATGTGTGTGTGTGTGTATAAAACACATATATTTCAGAACAGACACATATTATATAAGGGTGTGTGTATGTGTGGGGGCACCAATATATATCTTGCCTCCAGGCAACTGTGACGAACTTACACCACTACTATCATGTATATTTTCTGGTGAAATATTGACATGATATAAACAGAATAAGGTTATAGCGCTTTTTGCACCTTGCATCTATAATCTTTATTTTGTCCCTGAATGATTACCTGGATCCGCTGCATGTGGCCAGTGTAAAGCACATTGGGCCTTATTCAGATTGCATCGGTACTGCGCGCATTCGCACTCAGTACCGATGTTGTGCGTCTGCGCATGTGCAGGCATGTTTCTGCGCATGTGCAGGCGCATGGTGCGTGCACCACGGCGACCTTTCGGGTCGCTAGGTGCACGCACCCATGGCAGCGAGGGGGGGAGGAGATGGGCGGGGAGCGCCGGGCTGCCCCATTACCATATGGGAACGCCCAGCGTTCCATGGGTGTTTCCATGAGAACGCTGGGCGTTCTCATGGTAATGAGGCAGTGACGCGGGTGTGTGGGCCGGGTAGCTGACATCACCGGATGTCAGCTGCCCGCCCATATCACGCCAGCGTGCACGCATATATACGCAACTGAAAAGTCCCTTATATATGCGTGCACGCTAAACATCATTCAATGATCGGTGACCATCGAATGATGTGGGCGGACACCCCAGCAAAGCGAATGGATGTTTATGCAAAACATCCATTCGCTGCTGTGCGGGCGAAGCCGCACTTTGCTGGGGCGGCGGGGGGGGGGGGGGGGGGGGGGGGCGTGCGTTCGCCGGGAGGGGTTTGGTGGACTCGCAAGGCTGCGAATTCGCAGCCTTGCGAATCAACCTGAATAACCCCCATAGAGTATGACACACTAGGCTACTTCATGCCTGTGTCTTACTGAGGTCTTCCCTGCATTCTATAAACTCCTGGTGGTCACAGTGGCTGGAAGTGGTTCTACGCAATGTTATATTATGGCAGGAGATCCCACATACCCCCATACACCCCCATATACTGCCATACACCTCTATAAACCACTATACACCCCCATATTACCCCAATATACAGTAGCGCACGCATGGGGGGGGGTTTCTGAGTACCCAGAAACCCCCCAGGAGTCTAAGGGCCCTAGGCTGAAAGCTGAGGGTCCCCTCTTTCCATGGGTACAAGAATTTTTTAAATCGGCCCTTGGGAACCGGAGATATCTGACTTCAAAGCAGTGATCCCCATCCAAGCCTGTTAATTGCTCTTCCCAGTCAGATATTTCAGGTTCTGTCTCACTTAGAGTTTTTCTGAGGGTATATTCCAAAAGCTGGGACTCCCCCCCTTTGATAGACACTAGAAGCTTGTCTCTATTGTTCCCAGAACCAGAGATATCAGCCTTCCAGCAGCTGGTTACTGCTCCAGCTCCACACACCTGGTATGTAGTTTTATATTCTCGTTGGCAGATTGCTCTGCCTCCTGCACTCTGATCCCCTAGTCCCCAATATCATTTGGTAGGTGGGATCCTCTAGTGTTTAATTCCATTAAAATCTAAGAAATCTATTTCTGGGAACTGGAGATATCTGCAGTCAAGCAAGCTGTCCTCCCACCAGAAAATTATGGATAATAAGCCCACTCCACTATACAACCCTCCTCTGCATATTAAACATCCTCTACCACCCTGGAAGTTATGTATCAGGGCCCCTTCATTCAGCCCAATGCCCCCTCCTCCCACCCCATCTCCCACCATCTGTGCAGTAAAGGGGTAATTAGTGGAGATTACTGATCCAGGCCCTACATGCTGAGCGGTTGATATAATAACCCTACCACCCGGGGGACATCAAAGCTTCCCCCAGCCCTACCGCTGGAGGATCGGTAGGTGCCCCAATACAGTGCTATACCCAGGGGTCTACACTGCTGTTGACGCCCCTGTATGTATATATATATATATATATATATATGTGTGTATGTATATATATTTATTATTATTATTATTATTATTTATATACATTTGGTCTATCTATAATACTACTTTAACTGACCCGGCATATACTGGGTCACCTAAGTGTCCATCTCCGTGCTTTGCTCCGCCCCTCTGGAAACCCCCTTCTGAAAATCCTGCGTTTGCCACTGATATACCCTCATATTCCGAGCCATACACCCCCAGATCTATACACCGGCCACATTGTCACCTCTTCCCCATACCTGGAGGTGTATTTGGCTGTGGGACCGTGGTCAGTTATACACATTATTCTCCACTTGCTGATAGACCAGTGATGCTGTACATACACCGATGTGCACCATTGGCTGCTGGGGATCCTGTCCTGTCCAACAGATTTGTATTGGAACATTGGATAGGATTGTATCCCCATTGGACAAATACAGGGCCTAATTCAGACCCAATTGCAGGACAAATTTGTTCTCAAAATGGGCAAAACCATGCTGCACTGCATGTGGGGCAGATGTAATATGTGCAGAGAGAGTTAGATTTGTGCCTCTCTTCCCAGCTCAGTACATAGGGGGTGATTCAGGTTGGTTTGCAAAAGCAAACTCCTTTCATGGACAAACCCATGTACACTGCAGGTGGGGCTGATGAAACATGCCCAGAAAGTTAGATTTGGGTGAGATATTTTGTTTCTGTGCAGAGTAAATACTGGCTGCTTTATTTTTACTCTGCAATTTAGATTTGAGTTTGAACACACCCCACCTCAATGTAATTCTCTCTGCACATGTTAAATCTGCCCCACCTGCAGTGCATATGGTTTTTCCCATTAGAGAGAGATTCTGCTTTTGTGAGCCAACCTGAATTAGGCCCATAGTACTGAGCAGCGTGTGCTGATCTGGGGAGAGAGGCTGTTGCAGTGGCAGTTGGTTTCCACTCTCCGTGCAGCGGAGGAGGGGGGAGCAGGACTCAGGCCCCTCCAACAGACCCAGACATAGGCAGAAATGACAGCAAAAAGTAATGACTGATCTGAGTGTGAGGAACACTGTAACAGTGGCCGGGGAGATGTGACCATGGTTATCTATTATACAGGGCACAGACCTCTGGGGTGACATGTTATACCTACAGTAATGTCATACTTGCCTACCCTCCCGGAATGGCCGGGAGGGTCCCGCAAATCGGGTCCCCCTCCCGGCCCCCGGGAAGGTGGGCAAGTCTCCCACATTGTAGCAACAGCCCCTGCTCCCCCCTTCCCTGTGGTAAAAATGTCAGAATTTTGCGGGTCCGCGGAGAGGGGGTGGGGCTAAAATGACAGGAATCGCGGCATTTTGCGGCATTTTAAACCCTTCCCCCATCCACGGACCCGATAATTAATGTGGCTGCCGGTCGTGGGGGGCGGGGCTTGGTGACGCCAGCCTCGCCCCACCCCCAAAACGAAGCCTTGTCCAGCCCTGCTTGAATTCCTCTCTCCGGGCTTCTCCCAGGTATGAGTACTGTACAGTAGGGGGATGTTACACCTGGTTACACATGATCTCTTTACATGTTGTATGTAGCAGGATTGTGTTCAGCATTAGCAGCGTCTTATGGCGTCGCGGTTATCAGTACCAATAACTATAACACTGTGCGGCTGAGTCGGAGCCTTTATGTCACATTGTGCGGCTGTAAAAGGCGTTAATGAAATCACCACAATTGCTGGCTATATAAATTAGCAACACTTGCTGGATGTGTGTCTGTGTAGGAGTGCGCCAGCAGCGCGTGCGCCAGGGTTGTGTCACACACATCACACATGACTACTGTAATGCTCTTCTCACCGGCCTCGCTCAATCCCAACTAGCTCCTCTCCAATCTGTCCTCAATGCTGCAGCCAGGCTTATCTTCCTCTCCCGCCGCTCTAATTCTGCTACTCCCCTTCAACAAAATCTGCACTGGCTTCCATTCCCCTACAGAATCCTCTTCAAACACCTCACACTCACATACAGGGCCATCTCTAATTCCATTGCTCCATATATCTCTAACCTCATCTCCATTCATACACCCTCCCGCCCTTTACGGTCGGCTGACGACTGTCGTCTCTCCTCCACCCTGATCACTGCTTCCCATTCTAGAGTACAGGTCTTTGCCCGTGCTGCACCCCTTCAGTGGAACGCACTCCCTCGCTCCATTAGACTCTCCCCGACCTTACAAAGCTTCAAACGGGCACTGAAAACTCACCTATTCATCAAAGCGTACCCTTCCACTGCATAAACCAGCTGGTTCTCCGACCCCTTGCCTGTTTACATCCTGCTATCTAACCACCACCCCCTCGCTTGCACCTCTTGTAATCTGTCTGTCTCCCCTTCCTACTAGATTGTAAGCTCCTCCGAGTAGGGCCCTCTTCCCTCCTGTTGTCAAAGCCCACTTCTCTTCACATGTCACTCACAGCTCTCCTTTACTCCAATACTCAGTGACCATCTTCGTCTGCATACTCATCTCCATCATTGGCCTCAAGCCTCTAGTTGTATGTTGATTGGGTCCTCACTACTTACATTTAAGCTGTAATGTGTATTGAACTGTGGTGCTATTTATTTGTACTGTATTTTTGTTATTTATTCAATGTTATGCCAAGTTTTGTCTCCTTGTATTGTTCCTTTGCACGGTGCTGCGAAACACTTGTGGCGCCTTATAAATAAAATTATAATAATAATAATAATACACACGGACTGTTATTGTACAAGGTTTTATTGTAATTTGGTTATCGATAGATAGATAGATAGATAAATATCCTATCTATAATTATGTACAATATTTACAAATTTACATATATACAAATATATACAAATATATACGAATATATACAAATATATACAAATATATACAAAATTACACAAAGGTATACACTGTCCTTCTCACCGCCGATCTGCAGCAGTGCGGATATATATATACAGTCTGATTAGCCAGAATAGCATAAGCATCAACATTATGTTGTTATAGGGGTCAAATCCCTCCAGTTCTGTGTGCCCGGTGCCAGGCGCCACTGTGCCGCTCCCTGGGCCAACACTTTCTCCTCCGGTGTCATCGTGTTCCACATCGGACACCTCCAGCTCCTCCTCCTTCTCAGATATGGGGGTCAGTCTAGGTGTAAACCTATGGCGCTTGAGCCATCTTCTCCTTCTGTGGCTAAACGCCGGTCGTGAGGAAATGATCTTCCATAAGATATATCCCTGATCTTCAATTGTGAAATCGCCGTCTCTATCGCAGACATCGGCATTCTGGGATCTTGCACGGACTGTTATTGTACAAGGTTTTATTGTAATTTGGTTATCGATAGATAGATAGATAGATAGATAAATATCCTATCTATAATTATGTACAATATTTACAAATTTCCATATATACAAATATATACAAATATATACGAATATATACAAATATATACAAATATATACAAAATTACACAAAGGTATACACTGTCCTTCTCACCGCCGATCTGCAGCAGTGCGGATATATATATACAGTCTGATTAGCCAGGATAGCATAAGCATCAACATTATGTTGTTATAGGGGTCAAATCCCTCCAGTTCTGTGTGCCCGGTGCCAGGCGCCACTGTGCCGCTCCCTGGGCCAACACTTTCTCCTCCGGTGTCATCGTGTACCACATCGGACACCTCCAGCTCCTCCTCCTTCTCAGATATGGGGGTCAGTCTAGGTGTAAACCTATGGCGCTTGAGCCATCTTCTCCTTCTGTGGCTAAACGCCGGTCGTGAGGAAATGATCTTCCATAAGATATATCCCTGATCTTCAATTGTGAAATCGCCGTCTCTATCGCAGACATCGGCATTCTGGGATCTTGCAGGTGCAGCGCACTGCACATCATCATCGTCATCACAGCACTTGCTAAGACAACAGCCCATCTTCACGGAGAACTTCTTCCTTCATCCAGTTCTTGTGAAGATATGAGCCCAAAGCCAAACAGCTCAGACTATGTGATCAGTAGTGCATTGTGACATCATCGCTCCGTGACATCATCGCTCTGTGACGTCATCGCTCTGTGACATCATCACTCTCTGAAGCCCCAGAGCTATTCACATGTTCACAGATGGCTAAAATCCTTTTGATGGTTTCGGAGGATAGCGATCTGTGGTAGATTTGCAAATTATCTTGCAGATTTGCACGGGGTGGGTTCTGTCTGGGTGATGGCTATCTACTTAGATTAGCAATCCGTGCTGAATTAGGCCCTATGTCCCACAAATTATGCCCCTCACAGTATTGCCCCGCACATTATGTTGCATACAGTAACATACCTCCCAACATGACTCATTGCAGGAGGGACAAAACTGCTCTGTTCCTGGACTTCCTTGCCAGTGGCAGTTGCAGCCCCACAGCTGCAACTGCCACTGACAAGGAAGTCCAGGAACAGAGAAAATGTGTCCCTCCTGCAATGAGTCATGTTGGAAGGTACAGTATGTTACTGTATGTGACATAATGTGGCGATAAGGCACCGGTAGCTTATCCCCACATTCAAATAGGGGAGCCACACCAACTTTCACATCAAATATCACAGCCTGGGACTCACTGAAAGCAGACGTGGCTTCCTTATTTGAATATTGGACTGTGCTGCCGCCCCACCTCTGCCACTGGCAAGGAAGTCCAGGAACAGGGAATTTCGGCCCTGCTGGAATGGGCCATGTTGGGAGGTATGCCGTGATACCCCGCACATTACGCCCGGCACATTAAACCCTGCACAATTATGCCCTGCACATTGGGGGTTACTCAGACTTGATCGCTGTTGTGCGAATTTGCACAGCGACTGATTATCCAGTGACTGTGAATGCATACGAGTCACAGTACGCATGCCTGTCGCCAAACCGCAACAAAAATCTGATATTTTTCATCGCAAGTGGTCCCTATTTGATTGACAGGAAGCCGGTGTGGTGGGGTGAAAAAGGAGAAAAAGCACCAGCCAATCAATTCCCAAATGTCATTTTCAAACACAGTTCATTGGCTGGTGCTTTATCTCCTTTCGGAGTTCTGCCAAAATATCTGACTAAAATATTTTGTGTAACAATAGGCGGTGGGAGGAACCCTGCCTATTTTGTCAGTCCCAGGCCCAGGGCCGCCGAGAGGCAGGGGGGGCGGGTACATTTTACCTGGGCCCGGGCCTACCAGGGGGGCCCGGGTCCCGACACAAAAAAAAAAAAAAAAAAAAAAAATAATTATTTTTTAAAGGGGGCGTGGCCACGGGTCCGCGATTAGGCCACGCCCCCGAATGTGCCTAAGCCCGAGGCGGGCTAGGCGGGGGGCAGGGTGCCATCTGCCCCCCAGGCCAGTATAATTTATGTGTTACAGGGCCGCCCACCTGACTACCAGAGGCAGGTACATGTCATGATGCTCCGTCCTGCCTCCTGCTGCTCCCCATGCCACGGCCGATTCTCACCTATGTAGTAGTAGCAGCACGGGGCTAACAGAAAATGGCTGCCCCCGTAGCTGGCTACAAAAAGTTGGCTGCCTTTGACCAATGGAGAGCCAGGTTTCCTCTCCCAGCAATTCCAGAGGCAAAAGAGTGAAAAGGGGCGGAGCTTATCGGGGTTTGCTGCACTGCGTAGTGCTAACTGCACTTGAAAGAGGAGCAGCATTAAAAGAAACCTTATGGAGCCCCCAGAGTCCAGACTGCAGGAGAGAGAGGGCAGAGGTGAGGACAGACTACTACTCCACTCCTTTAGCAATCAATGGCAGGGGCTCGGTTTACATAATAAAGTCTATATCTATATATTTTTTTTTGTGTGTGTTTGTATACAAGTTATATGTGTTGGTATCTTTGTTTTTCCCATTACATATGTTTTCCAATTAAGAAAAATTTGTTGCATGATTTTTTTTTTTTGCAGACATAGGGCCAGAAGCACTAAGCTTTTAAAGTGATAAAATAGAGAGTGCTAAACAGCCAGCCAATCAGCCCTTGTCTGCCATGTCACAGACTGTGTTGGAAAAATGTCAGACGAGAGCCGAATGGTTGGTTGCTTATCACTCTCCATTTTATCACTTTTAAAGCTTAGTGCAACTCGCCCCTAAATCCTGTGAGTAAGGGATTTTTTTATTTTTTTTTATAAGCAGCCTGCCTGCCAATGGTGTGTGCGGGTGCAGGGTGGTGGTGGTGTAGTTTGTAGTTAGGGGTAGTGTTTCTGCAACTGCAGGGTTAGGGGTGGTGTAATTTCTGCGGGAGTGGGTGCAGGGTAGGGGTAGTGTAGTGTGATCAGGTACAGGATTAGGGGTAGTGTGTGCGGGGAGCAGGTGCAGGGTTATGGGTGGTGTAGTGTGAGTAGGTGCATGATTAGGGGTAGCGTAGTGTGTGAACAGAGCAGGAACATGGTTAGGGGAGGTGTTGTGTGTGCAGGGAGCAGGTGCATGATTAGGTGTAGTGTGTAAATGGAGCAGGTGCAAGGAGCGGGGGGGTGGGTAGTGCATGCAGGGAACAGATGCAGGGTTAGGGGTGGTATAGAAGAGCAAGTGATGGATTAGGGGTAGTGTATGTGGGAAGCAGGGTTAGGGCTAGTGTTGTGTGTGTGTGTGTGTGTGTGGAAAGTACGTGCAGGTCAGGGGTAGTTTAGGTAGTGTGTGTGAGGGATGTGGGGTTAGTGGTAGTATGTAGGGAGCGGGTGAATTGTTAGGGGTAGTACCTGTCCTGTGCCCGGGACATGGAAGCTGTGTGCAATGCATGGGAAGAGACTAATTAAGCTAATCGGAAACTTTTAATTGCATAATTGCGTGGCCAGAGATGTCAGAGCAAGTGCTGACAATTTTTTTTTTTTAAATATGGATTTTAATTTGAACTGAGCTTAAAAAAAACTGAATATCAAACTTTTTGCGCATACCGGTAAACCCCACATGTGCCTAAACCACACCCACATTACACAAGCCATTCCCTGAACATTATTGTCATGGCTATGCCCCTTGAAAAGTTGGGCCACTTGCTTGTGTCTGTCCCCCAGGCTGAAAGTTGCCAGCCAGCCCCTGCCGGTCAGCGATGGCTGTCCTGCTCCTGCTCCAAGTTCCTGTTTCACAAGGTAATGCCGCCCGCAATGCATGGCTATGGACAGGGGGAACAGACAAAAAGCATGTGTGTGTGTAACAGACTGTGTATGTATGTATATATGTGTGTGTAACAGGCTATGTGTGTGTGTGTAACAGGCTGTGTGTGTGTGTAACAGGCTATGTGTGTGTGTGTGTGTGTAACAGGCTTTGTGTATATGTGTGTGTGTGTGTGTGTAACAGGGTATGTGTGTGTGTAACAGGCTATGTGTGTGTGTGTGTGTGTGTGTGTGTGTGTGTAACAGGCTTTGTGTATATGTGTGTGTGTGTGTAACAGGGTATGTGTGTGTAACAGGCTTTGTGTGTGTGTGTGTGTGTGTGTGTGTGTAACAGGCTATGTATGTATGTCTATATGTGTGTGTGTGTGTGTAACAGGCTATGTATGTATGTATGTCTATATGTGTGTGTGTGTGTGTGTAACAGGCTATGTATGTATGTCTATATGTGTGTGTGTGTGTGTGTGTGTGTGTGTGTGTGTGTGTAACAGGCTTTGTATATATATGTGTGTGTGTGTGTTACAGGCTATGTTCTGTATGTGTGAAGGAACAGGCTATGTATGTATGTATGTATATTTATTTATTTATTATTTATTTATTATTTATTAACAGTTTCTTATATAGCGCAGCATATTCCGTTGCGCTTTACAATAGCAGACAGTGAAACAAAACAGGGTATTTACAGACAGTCAAAATGTAGGAGGGCCTACATATGTGAGGCCGGTCATCAACAGTGCAGCACAAGCGTGCCGGGTAAGCACAGGGCCCAAAGAGGAGAGGCATGTACGGAGCGGTGGCCATTCCCGCATGAATAGGGTGGAGGCCAGGGCTGCAACTAGACCATATGGTCAGCAGCCTGAACTAAGGTATTTTTGGTCAGACAGGTGCACCTGTCGCTGGGCGATAGAGACCCGTTCGGCAATGCACGGCAAAGGTGCCGGGGGGCTAAAATAAGTGGAGGCGGCAGGGTGGGGGTTTTTCGGCCCCTGGGCAGGTAGAGGGGCCTCAGTGGCGGGAAGAAGCAGTGCGCAAGGCATCGGGACAGGAGGAGCCAGCTGAGGTTTGCAGATTCACCCTCGGTCGGGCCGCACGCCAGGCTCCAGCTGTCGACGGCGGGCCAACCGGCTGCGCGCCAGCCAACGGGTGATCGGCGGGGGCTGGCTCACAGGTAAGGGGCGTAGCCAAGGGCCTACAGCGTAGGCGGGGGGCACGCCCCGCGGTTTAAGTCAATGTAGGCCATTGACAGGTTTCTTGCCTTGCCCACTGTTCTCTGTCCCTACCCTGCAAAAGGTAATTAAGGTGTGGTAAATAAACTGTGGCCAATGATTCAATCCCACGCACTGTCTCTGAGTATGATTTCGGTTGGGGTTGGGAGTGAGGTTACACAAGGGACACAGCACACAGCCCTCGCACCCTTAAGGGAGCGCAGGCAGCCAAAATGGCGCACGGAGCGGCATAGGGGGGCGGGGCAGTGGCGTACCGCAGTCCGAACGGCATGAGGGTCAGGGGGCAGGCAGGTATGCCTGACCCCCCCCCCCCCCCTTTTCACACCGGGTGCTCCGGCCAGCCAGTCAGGGAGAGCAGGGGGGAGTCTGGCCGGGAGGGGTTTAAATAGCCAGGCCAGTGGGGGAGGCAGCATTCAGCACAAGCAGAGCCAGGAAGCAGACCCCACCCACCCATCCCATCTAGGATTTATAGGGTCCGGGACCCATAAGGTAGCATGCATTTAAGTTGTGTGGTATGTAATGATGTGATCTGTAATGGTGTGATATGTACTGTATTATTCAAAAAATAATATATGTGTGTGTGTGTGTAAGTAACAGGCTATATGTGTGTGTGTAACAGGCTATGTATGTATGTATATGTGTTTGTGTAACAGGCTATGTATGTATATGTGTGTGTGTAACAGGCTTTGTATATATGTGTGTGTGTGTGTGTAACAGGCTTTGTATGTATATATATATGTGTGTGTTTGTGTAACAGGCTATGTGTGTGTGTAACAGGCTATGGCCCTCATTCAGGTTGGTTCGCCCCCCCGCACGTTCACACAGGGGAGTGATGTTGTGCATGTGCAGCCACTTTGTGTGAGCGGGCGCGGCAAACCGATTATTTGCCGCCCCGATCACATGCAGCAGTGTGAACGGAAGCGTGGGGTGGTGGATATGGTTTGCGCCCATGGTAACTCCCATGACGTGGGTGCCGGGGGAGGGCAGCTGATGTCACCGGATGTCAGCTGCCCTCCCTCTTCTGGTACAGGAGCGCCACAGATCTAAGACAGCAGAGACTGACTTAGATCTGCGAGCGCTTGAGAAATCATTTGATGGTCGGCGACCGCACTGCCCTGCACACAAGCTGCAAATCGATGATGATGTAAAACATCCGTTCGCATGCGTGAAATCTGAGGTATTTAGATGACCCGCAAAGCTGCAAATTTTGCAGCTTTGTGGTCAATCAGAATGACCTCCAATGTGTGTGAAGGGAACAGGCTACATGGGGCCCATTTATGACGGATCATATATGGAATGCGATCTGGGTGGGACCATACTGCCCAGGATCACATGACATTAAAGAGGTTTAATGGACACAATCCCCCCTCTCCCTCCAGCCGCACATATCGCTGGCCATCACAATGCATCTGCTTTTGGCGCCGGATCTGTAGCTTTGGGGGACACAGCAGATACCGGCAGCTCAGCTCGGCAATACTGCAAGTAGTGGCATCTGCTGCTTCTTGCCAGAACTGTTGCCGCTTTCCCTGCTGCGTGTGTGAGCTTGGGATCCTTATACTCCAGAGGCGGCGCTTCAAATGGGGATGATCGTGCCAGCCACAGATCTTGGAGAGAGGATCCGTGGGCTAGCCACCCCTGCTGTATGGCATAGGGGTCTGGGCAGCGCAGGGGGGCAGAGGGTCCCTGTGACGGATGGGCAGACAGCAGTGGGGTCCTTGCGGAGGATGGGAGCTATTACCTAGTTCCCATCGTCCGCAGGGACCCTGGCGCTATCTGCCCATCCGTGACCACGACCCCTTACTCCCATGGGCGCAACCCATATCCACCACCCCACGCTTCTGTCCACACTGCTGCATACGAACGGGGCGGCAAGTAATCGATTAGAATTTTGGCTCATTCTGTGTAGCATAATGTGTAAGGGGCAAGTATAAGGGGTCTACTATTGTGTTGCATAAAGGGTATATGGTGTGGTACACACCCCTATATCCTTTAATGGCCACACCTCTTTTCTGTTGCTCGCCACTCCAGGGGGGCCCCGTGACGCTGTTGTACCGGGGCCCAGGATTTCTCTTGGCAGCCCTGCCCAGGCCCCACAATTTCTGATGGCTGCCCTGTATGCCATCAATGTCGTCTGCCAAGGCCGATGTCCTGTGTCAAAGTACAGGGCTTGTAAAAGTCAAAAAGCCAAAGTTGAGTAAAAAAAGGACCCAAAAAAATAAATTAAGATCATTGGAGGAGAATCGTAAACTTGCCAATGTGCCATGTACGACCTGTACATGGCCTGTATTCATGATTGGTGGTTCGACTTCACATGACGATGCAAGCCCTCCTACTCCCCCTTTAGAGATTTTAAGAGATTTCACCTGTCAAAGCCCAGCAAACATCTCTGCCTACTAAAGAAGACATGTGATCACAAACCTCCAACTAGAGTCCAAAGGTGTTGGTGGTTGTGATGCCTGACCTTCCCATCGCTGTACGGGAAGAATCCCACTCTATATCTAATCTGCACTGTATCTGCATTGTACCAATCCTGCTCTATATACCGCACTGTATTCTACTCCGCCCGGTGGCCCTTATTCACATCAGATTGCAGTACAAATTTGCACACAAAATGGGCAAAACCATGTGCACTGCAGGTGGGGCAGATGTAACATGTATAGAGAGAGTTAGATTTGTGTGAGTTATTTTTTTTTCTGTGCAGGGTAAATACTGGCTGCATTATTTTGACACTGCAATATAGATCAGTTTCAACACACCCAACCCAAATTTAGCTCTGCACATGTTACATCTGCCCCATCTGCAGTGCAGCATGGTTTTGCCCATTTTGAGAACAAATTTGTGCTGCAATCAGATCTGAATAAGGGCCTGTATACCGCTCTATGGGCCTGATTCAGACCTGATCGCTGCTATACGAATTCACAACGCAGCCGATTATTGATAGACGACGCATGCGCATGGGTTGCAGCACGCATGTGCGTGGCCGTACTGCGATTAAGGCCTGCTACTTTTTTATAATCACTGACCGCTCACAAGATGATTGACAGGATGCCGGCATTTGGAGGGTGGTAACCGACCGTTTTATGGGAGTGCCAGATAACTGCAGGCGTGTCCGGGGAAAGCACAGGCGTGAGGGAGGGTGTGTGACATCAGCTCCAGCCCCGATCAGGCTGATTTCATCACAGCCAGTAGCATGGGGCGGATCCAGGATAAAATGACAGGGGGGGCACCATGATAAAAGAGGGTTTGGGTTGGGGGAGGGCGGTGTCAGTGGTGCCAGTGTACATGCTAAGAGAGCGGCAGAGAGAGGGTGGGAATGGGATTAAAAATAGGCCCTGGTATTTAAAGTACGCAGGCCCACCATGGCGACAAAGGTGAAGGATGTAGTTGTGCGCGCGCCGAAGGCGCGCTCCGGAAAAGGGGTGTGGCCACTCAACAGGGGTGTGTCCTTGAGTGTAGTCTACAACACCATAAACAACTTCTACACATTATGCAACAATATACCAGACCCCATTATACTTCCCCCTTACACATGATGCCAAATGGAATGAGCCAAAATTCACATAATTACACACGGATTGAGCCAAAATTCACCGAATGCCACACGGATTGAGCCAGAATTCACATAATGGCACACAGATTAAGCCAAAATTCACAATACGCTTCATAAACAGGGACATTGTCCACCAAAGGCGTGCATTAAACATTTACACCATAATGTCCATTACACATTAAGTTACACGCCATTATGTCCATTATGTATTATGCCAAACACCATAATGCCTATTAAAAATTATGCTACATAAGTGATGCTTATCTACATGCTCATTGCCAAGGGTTCCATGCTCATTGCCAGAGGTTTCATGCTCGTTGCCATGTGGGATTACATGTTCATTGCCAAGGGGGAATACATGCTCCCGGTAAATGGGGGACAGCCGCCGCCAGGCAGAAGTGATAGCCACTGACAGTGGCAGAGCCTGGCTGTATTCAGAGCACTGCAGAATACCCCTTTCTCACCAGAAAATGCATTCCCAGGTTGGCCCCTTTTACACCAGCCTAGTCCCTGCATTTTCTGGGGTGAGGGGCATAGGCGTGCGCAGCCCATTTTCTTAGGGGGTGCACCATTGGAGGGGCGTGTTTATCACGCCTACTGGGTGTGTCCATCAAAGCCTACTGGGCGTGTCCATCACTGCCTACTGGGCATCAATGCAAACTAAATAGGTGACTTTTTTATGTATATGGGCTTCAGGATTAATTATTCCCATCACACACACCAGAAACAGGGACAGTGCGCGTCGAAAATTTACACTGTAATGGCCATTACACATAATGCCACACACCCTAATGCCCATTACACATAATGCCACTCACCCTAATGCCCATTACACATAATGCCACACAACATAATGCCTATCACACATAATGCAATACACAGTAATGCCCATTCCACATAATGCCACCCAGCATAATGCCCATTTCACATAATACCACACACCATAATGCCCATCACACATAATGCCACACACAGTAATTGACATTGCACATTATGCCAGGGCTTGACAAATTTTTGTATAATAGGGATAATAGGGATTACATAGTATACCACATGCCATTATGCCCAACACACGTTATGCCACACACCGTAATGCCCAATACACATTATACCAAACACTGTAATTCCCATTACACATTATGACACAAACTGTAAGGCCCATTACATATTACGCCTCACACTGTGATGCCCATTACATGTTGCACCTCACACTGTGATGCCTATTACACATTACACCTCACACTATGATGCCCCTTACACATTGACTCAGACCACTATGCCCATTACTCCTCACACCGTGATGCCCATTACACATTACGCCTCACACCGTGATGCCCATTGTACATTATGCCAGAATGCCCAGTACACATTATGACACATGCCATAATGCCCATTACATATTATACCACACATTGTAATGGCTATTACATATGATGTCACATAAGTGTCACTGGGGGACCCACACGCTGTACACCCTTTACCCATTTAATTCTACTCAACTCATCATCGGTCCGGCAGAGCAGCGGTAAAGACCACTGGGAAAATGGCTGCATGGTGACCCATATTCACATTACACAGCATGTAGTGATCCATAATCACATTACACAGCATGCAGTGAGTCACTGTAACTATGGGTCTCTACGCACTGTGTAATGTGATTATGGGTCACTGCCAGTGACCCATAATCACATTACACAGTGCGTAGTGACCCATAGTTACATTACACAGCACAGTGACAAATATTCGCACGTAGTGACCTATAGTCACATTACACAGTACGCAGTGACCCACAGTCACATTACACAGCACTTAGTGACCGATATTCACATTATACAGCGCGCAGTGACCCATATTCACATGACACAGCACATAGTGACCCATATTCTCATTACACAGCACGCAGTGACCCACAGTCACATTACACAGCGCGTAGTGACAGATATTCACATTATACAGTGTGCAGTGACCCATATTCACATCATACAGAGTGCAGTGACCAATATTCGCACATAGTGACCCATATTCACATTACACAGCACAATGACGAATATTCGCACGTAGTGACCTATAGTCACATTACACAGCACAGTGATGAATATTCGCACGTAGTGACCCATATTCACATTACACAGCACAGTGACGAATATTCGCACGTAGTTACCTATAGTCACATTACACAGCACAGTGATGAATATTCGCACGTAGTGACCTATAGTCACATAACACAGCACAGTTATGAATATTCGCACGTAGTGACCTATAGTCACATTACACAGCACAGTGATGAATATTCGCACGTAGTGACCTATAGTCACATTACACAGCACAGTGATGAATATTCGCACGTAGTGACCTATAGTCACATTACACAGCACAGTGATGAATATTCGCACGTAGTGACCTATAGTCACATTACACAGCACAGTGATGAATATTCGCACGTAGTGACTCATATTCACATTACACAGCACAGTGGCGAATATTCGCAGGTAGTGACCCATAGTCACCTTACACAGCACAGTGATGAATATTCGCACGTAGTGACCCATAGTCACATTACACAGCACAGTGAGGAATATTTGCACGTAGTGACCTATAGTCACATTACACAGTGCATAGTGACTAATGTATGTATTATATGTATACACTAGATGTACCATGGGTGATATAGACACAGGGAACATATATTCGCTGAGCTGCGCAGTGCCTTGGCAGCCATCAGCCGCACCACTGGACCCCCGGGTGGTTAACAATATAGGCAGAGACAGCACAGTTATCACACAGGGAACAAATACCCGCCGAGCTGTACAGCGCCTAGGCAGCCATCAGCGGCACCACTGGTCACCGCATCAGCCAGGCAGGTAACAATACAGCAGGGACAGTACAGTTTTCCCAGTTATTCGTGGGCGGTGTTCCCCTTGCTAGGCAGCAAAAGATTGATGCTTAGTGAGTGATCCTGAATCAGGCCCCCTGTTCCCCTCACTACATTCTCACACACAGCCCACTCCCTCACAATAAATGGCACACTCCCCAATCTCTGCATACATTACCTTCAGGTTTCAGCCAGGAGCCATCCTGTGAGCCTGACACAGAACAGTAGGCTACAGGGCTACTGCAGCTGCACTAGTTCACCCGGGCACAGGAAAAGGAAGGGGCGTGGCCTAATCACGGATCCCCCGTGGCCACCCCCGCTTTTGAAACCTCGAGTCCTGCTGACTGCTGAAGGAGCCCAGGCCAGCCCAGCGCAGGTACTGCTAGGTGGCCTGCAGCTGCACTACTTCACTACTACTGCAGCTGCACTACTTCACCCGGGCACAGGAAAAGGCAGGGGCATGGCCCAATCACGGTTAAAGGGGAGGGGGGGGGGAGAGGTCCTGCTGACTGCTGAAGGAGCCCAGCCCAGCGCAGGTACTGCTAGGCGGCCGGGGGAGGGGGCACTGCCACTGTCGGTCATTAGGAAGTGCTGATATTGTGCGGAGGTGCCTGTGCACCCCCGGAACCCCCTGTGCGCACGCCTATGGTGAGGGGGAGAGAAAACCACCTCTCCCCCCCCCCCCTCCCCTTTAACCAGTTATCTCATTTAACCGGCTATATCTTCGGAAGCAGCTGACCCATTTACATGAGACAAGTATCATATTGAAGAACTTTTGAGTGGGCTTTGAATGATTTTGGTCCAGTAAAACTGAAACGTTTGGTTCTAGAGTAATCTGCTCTCAAAGAACATGAACAGCCATGAAATTACATTTCAAAAATAAAAAAATTGGTTTACGCGCAATATCTCTGGAACCAATTGACCGATATGGACCAGCCTGGTAACATTTTGAAGGCCCAGCGATTGGAATTGAATGAGATCAACCACAAGCTTCTGTGATGCCAGGGACGGAACTGGCAGCCGTCGGAACCGGGTGGGGGTACGAATTGAAGGGTCCCATATTATCCTTTGGGAAAAAAACGTTACAGGTTTGCCAGGCGATATCTCCAGTTCCCGGGGGGCTAGAGACACGGGGCTGGGCTCGTTGGAAAGCCCTGGATCTCAGCTACAAAATGAAATGACAGCGGGGGCACGTGCCCGGGTGCCCCCCCTGAATCCGCCACTGGCCAGTGGGTAAGTCCAGGGCTACGCACAGCCTGCACACAGCGGTGAGATCTTTCCACGGTGAGTGAGCTGCAAATGGATCTGCAGCTTTTTGCTGGTCTGCGACATCTTCGCTACCTATTTGCAGGTTTGTTAAGGGTGGGATTACACTGTGGGGGGTGGCGGCTTACTAATCACATGTGCAATCAGGTCTGAATCAGGCCCATGAGGAGCAGGTACAGAAGGGAAAAGTTACTGGTGGAGGGATCTGTGCGCTTCTATGTTGGTGACATTGAAGGGAAAGTAACATTGGCCTTTATTGCTGCCTGAGAGTTGGTATGTTACCCTTGGTGATGGCGCAGCTGTTATGTGAGATATACAGGGATGTGTACACGTGTGTGTGTGTGTGTGTGTGTTTGTGTCATTTCCTCACATGTAACATGAAGGAACTCATTTATTTAAATCCATCTTTATTTTGTTCATTAGTCACCGGCTCTCAGCAATCTGAGAACTTTTGCAGCCACTTTTATTACATTGCAGTGTGTTCTCCTTTTGAATACTATAATGCAGGGGCAGAAGTCTGGGAGGCAATGGAGTCATCTGCCGGCGGGCTCCTGCTCCCAAGGGGGCACCTCTCCTCCCCTGCTAGTTTAAATTAGTTAATTGAAAGCCATCCATATCCCTTCTGTAGTTGAGTTCTGAAATATATAGGTGTTCTCTCACTCTCTCTCTCTCTCTCTCTCTCTCTCTCTATATATATAGAAAGTCTTGAAAAATCACACTCATTGATGTATAAGAAAATGCAGGGTGCCGGTCAAAAAATAAACAATAGATTCTTGCTAAGTAGCAAAGCTGCAAGCAGCAGAGTCACAGAGTAAGTGGGCCAGCAACACCAAATTAAATCATATATGGCTCCTTTAATGTGACATCAGCCAGAAGTATCCAACAAAAACATTCCCCTTGCTTGAATGGGGATAGTAAGTACAACAGTTAACGATACCGTTTCAGTGTCCACAACACCTTTATCCTGGACTGCTCAACTAGTAAATGACACAGCCTGGCTATATATAGGGCGGCACAATCTAGCTCAACCCTAAACAACAGATCAAACACACCTGTAAGAAGTCATGACCACGTACCGCCATTACGAAGAGGCGGTGACAGGCATAGACTGTTACTACAAAAAGAGAACCTTTGGATATACAAATTAAAGACCCTCTCTCCACTGGGTTTGAATGAGGAATTCTCCATGTCCCCATTTATTTAGGCTTTTTTTATACCTATGCCCCCATAGTCTGATTTTAAAGGAGCCATATATGATTTAATTTGGTGTTGCTGGCCCACTTACTCTGTGACTCTGCTGCTTGCAGCTTTGCTACTTAGCAAGAATCTATTGTTTATTTTTTGACCGGCACCCTGCATTTTCTTATACATCAATGAGTGCGATTTTTTCAAGACTTTCTCTGTATCTCCATTTGTTTGGGACTAAAATTGCACCGTGACTTATTATACAAGTATATTCTGATGTACCACTGTATTGTGTCTCAGACTCAGACCAACCGTGCAAAACCAGAAGGCCTTTTTTTCGCGAACGAGTACACACCCGCAGCAGGAAGAAAAGTCCAGAAGACCCTGTAGAAGGGGCGGCCGCAAGCACAAAATGACAAGAAAGCAGGTCTCAGCGAGGCAATCGGAATTAGTTATATTCAATTTATCGAAATATACACCCACCATTGACGAAATGGCAGTCCTATCTAAGGGCCTTACCTTTGTTCAGACCTACCAACAAAAGCCATTTGGGTTTGATTTGTCAATCAGCCCTGTTCCCAGATTTAAACCTAAAAGTGTCTTTGATCCACCCACAGTGAATCCCTCTATCGAAACATTGCAGGAGGAACAAAACTGCTCTGTTTCTGGACTTCCTTGCCAGTGGCAGTTGCAGCCCCACAGCTGCAACTGCCACTGACAAGGAAGTCCAGGAACAGAGAAAATGTGTCCCTCCTGCAACGAGTCATGTTGGAAGGTACAGTATGTTACTGTATGTGACATAATGTGGCGATAAGGCACCGGTAGCTTATCCCCACATTCAAATAGGGGAGCCACACCAACTTTCACCCCAAGGGCGGGATGCTATATAGCAGAAATGCGGTAAAAACCCCGTTTTCGGGGTTTCTACCGCATCTCTATATGCTATATTGTGCCTCCGCAGTGTCAGCGCTGCGGAGTGAATCGCCAGCAAAAGCTGGCGAATCCCTGCAGAAGCCTATGGGCTTCTTACCGCAGCGCTGTTTGAGGGATCCGTCACGGATCCCTCCCAGCGTGCCCTGCGGCCGGCGCCGGGGTCTGCGCATGCGCAGATGGACTCCCGGGTCACAGACCCGGAAGTCCAGCACCGGCACCGCATCGCAAGGGACAGCTCTTACCGCAAGAGCTGTCCCTTGCGTTAATAACGGCATATGTTACAGCATATGCCGTTATTAAAAATGCGATGTCCGGCGAAGGGGGGCCGCGGATGTTATAACATCCCGCCCCCAATATCACAGCCTGGGTGAAAAAGGAGAAAAGGCACCAGCCAATCATTTACCAAATGTCATTTTCAAACACAGTTCATTGGCTGGTGCTTTATCTCCTTTCGGAGTTCTGCCAAAATATCTGACTAAAATATTTTGTGTAACAATAGGCGGTGGGGGGAACCCTGCCTATTTTGTCAGTCCCAGGCCCCACAATGTCTGATGGCTGCCCTGTATGCCATCAATGTCGTCTGCCAAGGCCGATGTCCAGTGTCAAAGTACAAGGCATGTGAAAGCCAAAAAGCCAAAGTTGAGTAAAAAAAGGACCCAAAAAAATAAATTAAGATCATTGGAGTAGAAACGTAAACCAATCGCCCACTGCTCCTCGGCTGGTCGTTGCCTGGTAATATCTGGTCAGAAGGTTCCACTCCTTTGCAGCTCCACAGTGCAGGTATTGCAATGCTGCATGAATCGCCCACTGCTCCTCGGCTGGTGGTAAACACGATCAAGCCAGATAGGGGTCTTATTGGACCTATTGACCTGTGTCGACCTAAGCCATGTCGACCTTCAGTGGTCGACCCAATGCATGTTGACCTAATATGGGTCGATCTCAAGACCGTATACCAGCTAAAATACCAACAGCTACAGGCATTAATACAATCTGGCAGCAGTAGCTGTGCTAGTCAGTGGCGTAACTATAAAATCTGCTCCCCCAAGCCAAAAAAGTTTCCAGCGCCCCCCCCTACCCCCCCCCCCCCCCATAGCATTTTAATGAAACAAACAGGGCTGTTTTTAGACAATATGGCTCCCAGTTTTAACAGTAAAAATGGGCCCAACCAATAGATATTTTAAAAATGAAGAATGCACACGTTTCAAAAAAGTATGTGCGGCTTCGCTTGTAATGTCCATTACACATTATGCCACTTATCGCAATGACCATAACATAATATTTGACACACCGCAATGCCCATTAAACATTATGCCACATACCACAATGCTCATTACACAATATGCCACACACCACAATAACCATTACATATGCCACCCACCGCAATGCCTATTACACAATATGTGACACTCCGTAAGGCCCATTACACATGGGACACAAACTGTAACGCCACTTACACTATACGCCGCACACGTAATGCCCCTGACTCTATGTGCCACACACCATAATGCCACTAGTTTTATATATGTGTGTGTACATATAGAAGGGAAAAATCTGAGTCACTCTAGAGGGCTTGTGAAGAAAAGTCAATTTAATGTAAACATAATAATGATAATAAAGTTGATGACATGAGTCTCAAAGTCGACGTTTCAATATACAGGATATTTTTATCAAGACGACTCATGTATGTAGCATGATAACTCGCACGGCGGCGAGGTAACAAGAATGGCACACGGCGGCGCCTCTGCATATATTTATACTCACATTTGCCCGCTTCTAATCTTAGCCGCGGCCGGGTGTAGCCGCTCCGGCGACACCGGGAGAAGCTGCGCTTGCTACTGACGTCAGTCCTGACTGGGTTGCTAAGCAACAGTCTAGGACGCCGTCCCCGGCCGCAGCTTCGATATGCGCGAGCCATGCACAGCACAGGGAAAAGACAAAAGTTATAATCATACTGGCAACATGGTAATGGAATAAAGTTTGGCAAGTTTTGTGTGTGTATATATATATATACATATACACACAAATACATACACACATATATATGTATATATATATATATATATATACATAGAAGTTCAATCTGCGCAAAGTCAGCTACTATGAATTTAGAGGAGAGATATCCGTCATCAGGTGTATGGTGCTGCTCACTCCAATAAAGGCTTGTCTCAGCCTCAGGGTAAGGTGCATGTAGGAAGAAATAAGAGGAGCGCACAATGAGTAAATCTTGAAACAATTTACTTAAAAAGTGTAATATCTCACATACATAGTAGAAAGAAGCAATCAGCATAAAGATCACCGTGCGGGCACAGCACACTGCACTCTGGAAGCGGGAGAGCGACTCGGGCAGATGGTAACCAGACAGGCAGCGGCGTCAGCGTATTCCACCTGGAGAGCTTAGACGGGACAGCGTACTCAATCCTGTACGTCAGAAGACCCCGCACCAACGCGTTTCGTCATAGGAGACTTCGTCTTATATATCTATCTATCTATATATTTATATATTATATAGATGTTATATGCATATCTATAATGTGTGTATATATATATATATATATATATATATATACATATACATATATATAAATATATATATATATATATATATATATATATATATATACACACACTGTAGATATGCATATAACATCTCCATAATTACAGCAAGCGTTTCTGCTATTTGGTATTATTCGGAGAGGCTAAGGGAGGGAAGGGCGGGGGACAGGCTGTAAAACTATTAACTTACACTGTCCAAGTCACGTCACTGCAGTGTACGGTACGCACGCCCCAAACCTAACCCTCAGGACAGCTGCTGTGCTGCCTGCCGGGGAGTTGGGGACCAGGGAGGAGGACAGACGGTGCCATGAGACATGGGAGGAGCTGCGTGCGGCGCATCAGCCCACCCGCGGCCATCTTGTTTTCTGGCAAAATGCCAGTTTGCCGTAGCTGACAGGTGCCCGCAGCCCACCAGCTGACCGGCGCCCACCACAGCGCTGCTCCTCCAAGCCACCGCGGGGGCTGCCTCACGGTGGCTAAGCACCTGGTGCTAGTGTATTATTCTCCATCACCAGACAATTGATGAACAGTGGCATATTGGTATATTGGTATATTTGTATTCAATAAACATAAAAATTGAGAAAAAATACAAATATTGTCCAGGATCATCAAATGTACAATTTAAAAGAAAAGAAGATTACAAATGCAAAGGTCTCATATATGCATGTAAGACAGAGGGCGGTATCACTCCCACCATCATGATTTTTGGATTAATCCTATTAAAAGGGCAGTCGTGAGGGCTCTTCCATTTGAGGAACCAGATAGGGGCACCAACCCAATGGAGATGTCGTGTGGCTACTGGGACCGATTTGGTGGCTGCTACTTCCCCTTGAGTCCATGGCCAAATTACAACCATCTTGGCTGGGCCTGCCATCACAAAAATGTCTGGTCCAGGCTTGCTGTGCCTAACCTATAAGCAGCTGTGTGCACACTGCAGTTGCAGTATTTCCTGTGGGGGCAATTAATCAATTTGTGTTATTATTTCCTATGGGACCCAATGTGTATAATTTTGTTTTGCTGTGGGAGCCCATCTGTGTTTGTTTATGTCTTGACTCTTCTTTATCTCTTGTTTCTCTTTGTTTCATTAAAAACTAGGATATCATAATAATAATAATAATAATAATAATAATAATAATAATAATAATAATAATAATAATAAAAAACCCTAAGCATTCCCAACCTTGGTCCTCAAGGCACAAGAACAGTCCAGGGTTTAGTAATGTCCACCTTTGAGCACAGGTGACTTAATAAGTACCATCTGTGCTGAAGCCTGGATATCACTAGAACCTGCACTGTTGAGGAAACTTGAGGACCGAGGTTGGGAACGCCTGACATAACCTCTCAGTGTACCTAAATGTGTTTGAATGAGTTCTGGGTTTTGCCGGATATTCTATGATAGTATAGTCTTTCCTGTATTATACAAATAAAACATGCTGTGAATGCATACCTCCCAACATGACCCTCTCCGGGAGGGACACAATGCTCTACTCCTGGACTTGAACAGGTAAATTGCTAAGAAAGGTATATCACCACAGGTGCTGGCAATCATACATTAAGAGGAAAGTCCAGGAGCAGAGCATTGTGTCCCTCCCGGAGAGGGTCATGTTGGGAGGTATGTGAATGCCTCACATCCATTAGAGTAAATCAGATTATGGAACTCACCCAATCCTTTTCCATCATGACCTATTTCAATATGGGAGATTCTTTCTATGTCCTTTGTGGTGACCTTAAATATATCAACCTGAAAAAAAAAAGATCCATTGAAATAAGATGTGCAGCAACTACAACACATAACAGTTCATTTTATATTGTCTCATATTAATAATAATAATAATAATAATAATAATATTATCTTTTATTTATCAGGACCCACCTGGTATATGCAGTGCTTATAGCATACCTCCAAACTGTCCCACTTTTCTGGTACAGTCCCGCTCTTGTCGACCTTTTGACTGTTCATCTTCTCATTGTCGACCTAATGCTTGCATCAAGCTTTTGACCCTGTTGACCTTAGCCATGTCAACCTTCAGTAGTCGACCCAATGCATGTCGGCCTTAATTTGGTTGACCCAATGACCCATACCCAAGTGAACATGAGTGTTGAACAAGACTTCCTGACTTAATGTCAAGAGTGTAAGCTCATCGGAGCGGGGACTCTTTCTTCTGGTTGTCATAGGCCTCATCTTCTCACAGTTCACTTACTGCTCTCGCCTACTCAGAGACCATCTTTGCCCACATACTTTCCAGCTGGTAAATGCTCATCTCTACCTATGGCTGCCAGCCCCTAGTAGTATGCTGATTACTTCCTGACTGTCAGGAATCATGGTAAACATGGCACTGTCCAGCGAGGCAGTTACACTAATACCGTGGGGGGCACGTTACACTAATCCGTGTCCGTGTCAGGTGGCGAATGATGGCAGAGCAGGTAAAAATGTACCTGCCATGCATGCAGTGATGAGTGACTGGCGGGTATGTGCATAGGGAATCGGTACATCTGTCAGAATGAACTTAGGTCTACAGTCATTAGGTCGACCCCACTAGGTCGACTGGCAGGAAGGTCGACCTGATTTAAGATCGACATGGGCCAAGGTCGACATGACTTAAGGTCGAATTTGCATAAAGGTCGACATGAGGAAGGTCGACTGGTCATAAGGTCGACATGGGTTTTTCACTGTTTTTTGCTCCGAATGTCGACACAGTCGACATGGACACAGTTGGCAATGAGAATCGGACCCTCGCATCGCTCGCTTCGCTCGCAATGCTTCGGGCACGGTGGCTCGCCACAGCTTTAATAACCTCCTCCACGCCCTAGTGGATGGTAGGGCATGAAATACCGCCTGTCGGCACATGTCGGCTCAAAAAACAGTGAAAACCCCCATGTCGACCTTATGACCAGTCGACCTTCCTCATGTCGACCTTTATGCAAATTCGACCTTAAGTCATGTCGACCTTGGCCCATGTCAACCTTCCTGCCAGTCGACCTAGTGGGGTCGACCTAATGACTGTAGACCTAAGTTCATTCTAATAGATGACCGCTTCCCGTGCATAGTCGTTCCTCACTTTTTGCATGCTCCATACACACTGTGCAATTTTTTGCCCAATATCGTTCAGAAAGGCCAAAATGAACAATATTGGTCATAAGAATTGTACAGTGTGTATGCACCTTTACACCAGCCATGTGCACACAGGCGCCAACCACTCCAAGAACCCCCTGATTGATATGACATGAGAGCTGACAGTACATAATCAGTATAGCTACTGTATTGTTTGACGCTAGGCCGTATATTTCCATTTGGCATGATGCCGGAAAGAAGATTCCTAATGGAATGTAAGTATGGATGTAATTTAATTTATATTTGTTCTGCATGCAATTACATTTCATTTGGAACATGCACCTTTCACATTTATTAATAACAATCTCAAGACACTAATTTCTTTTGTGTATGTAAAATGTCATTACATTATATAGAGTATATATCTGGTATGCAGCTTGAAAGGAAAATCCAATTTAATATTTAAAAATGAAAGAAAGACTAACGTTTGTGTTATCATCAGGATCTTATTGTTATATTGTGTAAATACAGGGTACAATGAGTTTAGGCTGCAAATGCCTCCAACTCTTCATGATATAGAAAAAAATCTTGTGAACTTATTAGAGGACAATGATTACAGTTAAATACAACGAACGTTACAATTATTCAAGAATCATGAAACATAATTCCCGCAAACCACTTTATTTTACTTTATCAGTGAGAACAGAACAAGTGGCAATGTCAGCGTTTGTCCTAACACAATCACATTGATTCTATCTTCACACGCCTAATGTATGCTAACAGAAATAATGGTGGAGAGGGATTAAGTGCTTTTAATGGGCAAATAAAAATAATTATACACTTTACTAACTGGGAGCCACAATGCAAAATATTCAGAATGAGAGAGAAAGTAACAAAATACTAATTATTTCACTGCATGTGCGATTTCTTTATTAAACTACATGTATTTGTTATAGGCTCTTGGTATAATAGGAGCTAATTAGAGAAAATTAAGTCTGGGATTGCAGTCTAAGGTGCCCATACACTGCCTGCGACGTCTCGCAGCAGTGTACGGACACCCGATGGACTGCAAGCCGCCGGGACCTTCCGGTGGCAGGGATACATGCGATCCGTTGGTTGCCCACAGCAACATCACATGTGAAGTAGAATTCACATCTTAGTAAATCCCTCCCCCCCCCAGGTGTGTTTTGTTTTCTATTCAAACCCGATTCGATCGGGATTGAATCAGGATCGAATCACACGGTGCCGTGTACATATTTGATTAAAGGCCCATACACACTGGGTGGCTTTGAGCTGAAAGTCGCTCAAAACACCCAGTTTGAGCGGCTTTCAGCTCAAAGCCGGCCAGTGTGTATGCCCCAGCGATGAGCGGTGAGCGCTGCTGCGCGCTCCCGCATCATCGCCGGGAAAGCCGCTCATCTGCTGGTTAAACCGGCAGATGAGCGGCTTTCAGGACGGCTTTGCATAGCGCTGCGCTATGCAACGCCGTCCTCCCCCCTCCGTCGTTGTGTATGCACTGAGCGGCTTTCCCCGCAGCGATGATTGGCATCATCGCTGTCCATACACGCTGGGCATAGTTGCCCAGTGTGTATGGACCTTTAGACTATTATTACAGATCTGTACTTTATAGTCTTGCCTGCACAGTCTATATTTCTATTTGATCTCAAAGCCGCTGGGCCGCGCATTGGGATTAAATCAGGATAGAATGCGGCTAAAAACCATCGGATTTTGATTTGATTTCGCTTATATAAGCAAAATCAAACAGAAAAATAGACCAAATGGAACCGTGTGTACACCACATAACTGGTATGTACATCAGCTGAGGCTTTGTAAGAAATCACTGTCTTGTACCACATAGTTATGGTGAATTAATAGCTGCCTGGATATATCTTCTGCTATTTTCTATAAAAGTTGTTCCAAATTGTCAGGGAATATCTTATTTTAAATAAGAATTTCCGCTAGAGACTTCTCTCCTTTTGAATGTTTAACTTTGCCCCTGGCAGCATGTGGACAACGCCTCTGCTTCCCTACATCTCAGGTGTATCGTGTACTGAGAATTGTGCCGCTAATTGTTAACACACCTTGAAAAAGTTGAACCCTCCATAACACAATAGTAGTATAGGTGTCATGGACTGTGCACCGTCTCCTGTATAGCTTTGAATCTCGTAATATAGCTGTCATGGACTGTGCATCGTCTCCTGTATAGCTTTGACTCTAGTAGTATAGGTGTCATGGACTGTGCATCGTCTCCTGTATAGCTTTGACTCTAGTAGTATAGGTGTCATGGACTGTGCATCGTCTCCTGTATAGCTTTGAATCCTCGTAATATAGGTGTCATGGACTGTGCATCGTCTCCTGTATAGCTTTGCATCTAGTAGAATAGTTGTCATGGACTGTGCATCATCTCCTGTCTAGCTTTGATTCTAGTAATATAGTTGTCATGGACTGTGCATCATCTCCTGTCTAGCTTTGACTCTAGTAGTATAGGTGTCATGTACTGTGCATCGTCTCCTGTATAGCTTTGAATCTCGTAATATAGGTGTCATGGACTGTGCATCGTCTCCTGTATAGCTTTGAATCTCGTAATATAGGTGTCATGGACTGTGCATTGTCTCCTGTATAGCTTTGCATCTAGTAGAATAGGTGTCATGGACTGTGCATCGTCTCCTGTATAGCTTTGACTCTAGTAATATAGGTGTCATGGACTGTGCATCGTCTCCTGTATAGCTTTGAATCTCGTAATATAGGTGTCATGGACTGTGCATTGTCTCCTGTATAGCTTTGACTCTAGTAGTATAGGTGTCATGGACTGTGTATCGTCTCCTGTATAGCTTTGAATCTCGTAATATAGGTGTCATGAACTGTGCATCGTCTCCTGTATAGCTTTGCATCGAGTAGAATAGGTGTCATGGACTGTGCATTGTCTCCTGTATAGCTTTGCATCTAGTAGAATAGGTGTCATGGACTGTGCATTCTCTCCTGTATAGCTTTGCATCTAGTAGAATAGGTGTCATGGACTGTGCATTCTCTCCTGTATAGCTTTGCATCTAGTAGAATAGGTGTCATGGACTGTGCATCGTCTCCTGTATAGCTTTGAATCTCGTAATATAAGTGTCATGGACTGTGCATTGTCTCCTGTATAGCTTTGAATCTCGTAATATAAGTGTCATGGACTGTAAATCCTCTTGTGTCTAGCTGCCCACGGTGACGGCTCCCTTGTCTTATCTGACAACCCCCACAGTCCTTTCTTCCCTCTCCATGCTGGTTTTCCTATGGCTCTCTGCGCTGGAAGACCTCTGAATAGTATCTGTTAATGAAATGGTCTTACCTTCCCCCTCTCAAATGGAGTTTTATCTTCCAGAGGCTTGTTGAGCTGGATGGGTCCAAATGAGTTTCCATTATCACTGAACAGTGTCGTATAAACATTGGCATCTGTGCCTGCTCCTGTAACATCGCCTGTGTACACCATAATCTCCCAATATTGCAAACTTTCCTCCATACTTCCCATGTCATTGGAGGTGGCCGGCTGGTCGTGGAGAACTTGGGAAATAAGAACCTGTTTTCTTGTCTCTGGTTTATTGGCATCAACTGAAAAATCCCTAAAGGGATCCAAAAGCCATTATACAGACATATAAAACTGTATAAAACACTTCTACTATACTATATACAATGACTACAGTAATCTAATAGCAAAAATATTTATTTAAGATACATTTATAATAAACCAATACTTTTTTTTCATAAAGGATTGCACATTTGTCAGGAAAGGAAACACGCTTATACAAGAGGATTATTAGACAGACGAATTGTCCAACAATCTCCATAAATGTATACTGAGCAAATAGATACAGTAGATCAGTGGTGGCCAAACCGGTCCACAAAATCTACCAACGGCCCACGTTTTCCAAATCACTTAGCTGGTGCACAGCTGTTGTCATTACTAACTGTCACATTTCCCAGGTCACCTAGCTGGTGCACAGCTGTTGTCATTAGTAGTAGTAGTACGTTTATTTATAAGGAGCCACAAAGTGTCCGCAGCGCCGTACATAGCAAACAAAAAAAAAATTACAAGGTAACGTACAGAGTGTGTTGAAAAATACAGTATAAATAGGGGTATAGCTGGTAGAACTAAAATCAGCATCAGTTCAGAAGTAGGTGTCAAAATTGTCGAGGAGACTGAAGATGAAGTAGAGGAAGGGAAGAACAGGACAGGAGCACAGGTGAGGTAAAGAGGTAGGGGTGAGTACGTGAGGAAGGAGGACCCTACTCATAAGAGTTAACATACTAAAAATAGGTGGGTGAACGAACGAAAAACAATAGGATAAGAAGGAACGGATGGGAACGTAGGCAGGATAGGAGGATCAAAAGAGGTTAGGAGGAGGGATAGGCTAGTCGAAAAAAGTGGGTTTTGAGGGAGCGCTTGAAGGAGGTAAGGGAATCAGAAAGCCTGATGGGTGGTGGGAGGTTGTTCCAGTGCAGGGGGGCAGCGCGAGAGAAGTCTTGGACACGGGAGTGGGAGGAGGTGATTAGGTGAGAGGTCAGTCGACGGTCAGCGATGGAGCGAAGAGGACGGGAGGGAGTGTGGATAGAGATCAGTGAAGAGAGGTAAGGAGCGGTGGAGGAGGAGAGAGCCTTATAGGTGGTGGTGAGGAGTTTAAAGAGAACTTGGAAAGGAATGGGGAGCCAGTGAAGAGATAGACAGAGGGGGGAGGCTGAGGTAGAGCGCCGGGTGAGGAAGATGAGCCAAGCAGCAGCGTTAAGAATGGATTGGAGAGGTGCGAGGCAAGTGAAAGGTATCCCAGAGAGAAGGATGTTGCAGTAGTCAAGGCGGGAGATGACAAGAGAGTGAATGAGAATTTTGGTCGCGTCAGTGGAGAGGAATGGTCTGATGCGTGAGATGTTGCGTAGGTGAAAGCAGCAAGACTGTGAGAGAGCACGAATGTGGGGGGTGAAAGAGAGGGAGGAGTCAATGATGACACCGAGGCAGCGCATTTGGTTGGTGGAGGTGATCTCTGTTTCACCAATGCTGATGGAGATAGTGGGAGAAGAGGGGATGTTCGGGGGATGGAAGATTAGAAGTTCAGTTTTAGCCATGTTTAGTTTCAGGAAGCGTTGGGTCATCCAGGCTGAGATGGTAGTGAGGCATTCGGAGACCTTGGACAGGAGTGATGGGGATAGGTCGGGGGAGGAGAGATAGATTAGGGTATCATCAGCATAAAGGTGGTAATGAAAACCATAGGAGCTGATGAGGGTGCCCAGAGAGGTGATGTAGAGGGAGAAGAGGAGAGGGCCAAGGACTGACCCTTGGGGAACACCGACTGGCTGCGGGGTAGTAGGAGAGGAGGAGCTCGGAGTGGAGACGGAGAAGGAGCGATCGGAGAGGTATGAGGTGAACCAGGAGAAGACCGTGCCAGTGATGCCAAAGTAGCGGAGGGTGTTGAGCAGGAGAGGGTGGTCAACAGTGTCAAAGGCAGCCGACAGATCAAGCTGGATGAGGATAGAGAAGAGACCTTTGGATTTCGCCGATAGTAGATCGTTAGTGACTTTGGTCAGGGCAGTTTCAGTGGAATGTAAAGGGCGGAACCCGGATTGGAGGGGGTCTAGACAGTCATTACTAACTGTCACATTTCCCAGGTCACCTAGCTGGTGCACAGCTGTAGTCATTACTAACTGTCAAATTTCCCAGGTCACCTAGCTGGTGCACAGCTGTAGTCATTACTAACTGTCACAATTCCAAGATCACCTAGCTGGTGCACAGCTGTAGTCATTACTAACTGTCACATTTCCCTGGTCACCTAGCTGGTGCACAGCTGTAGTCATTACTAACTGTCACATTTTCAAACATGCTGCATTCATTCCTACTACTGATCCACAGTTGCCTGAGACACATGAACTGTTGTTAGATCTTGAAGACAGGTTTGGCCTCCCCTGCTGTAGATCATAGAATCTCAAACTCGTTCCTCAGGACCCCAAACTGCAGATCTTACAGAATCTTAATTATCTCCACCTGTCAGGGGCATCGTGGCACTTGATGTGGGTGAAAATTCATCTAAAAATGGGTTCTATTTTTGAGAGAGAGGGCATGGGTTTGCAGGAAAGGGGTGCAGCCGAATGTCTCAACCCTCATACCTCCCAACTTTGGCACCCAGGGAGGTGGGACAGTGTGAGTGCCATAGGCCTAGTGAAAAGGGGAGTGGCCTGTACACGCCCCATTTTCGCCACTATGCCCGCAGCCCCTCTGACTACAAGAATAGATGCTGTGCGCATTCACTGGGGGGGGGGGACTCCCAACTCCCAAAAAAGATGGGGCGTTCGTGCAATAAGCCACTGAGCAGGTCGCAGAGACACGGGCTGCTCCCTGGGACTATCTATCTGCAGTGCCAGGTTCTACACAGTGAAAGGAACCGAATGCTGCATGTAATATTACAGTGAAGCACTTGGCTCCTGTCAATGAAGAGGAGCCTGCAATTTGGTGCCACCCATCGGAGGATGACATCCAGGAACGGACTGCCCCCCTGTACTGATGCCACTGCCACCTTTTGATCGTTCAAAATGTGTCAGTGAGTAATAAATGCACCTGTGTACTGTGGGGTCCCAAGTACAGAGTTTGAGAATCACTGTAGTAGACGTTTATCCCATTGTCAATATCACTGCTACTTGGTATCTAATTATCAAAACAAAGTGTATAATAAGAACTTACTCATTTACATCCAGCACATAGAGCTTTCTGCTTGAGGGTTCCATAATATGAATCCTTTTGATATGCAGTTTGCAATCTAAAGAGGTATTTACAAGAATGTTTGTCAGCAAAGACAAAAATACATGAATATAGTATATCCTACTTATACAGTCATACTAAAACAAGGACAATTATTTTGTACTTAATGTGAAAATTTAGCAAAACCCACCATCGCTGCTGCTCATTGAAATGTCAGCCTGATGTACTTCTCCTAGCTCAACCGCGTCTAACACAGCTGTAAATGACTGCAGAAGAAGAAGAGTCTGTTTACTGAGACATCTAAATACCAAGAGCAACATGTGCACGTCTGACTCACATCACAGAGTTTTAATTAAGTCCACCTTTATATAAAAGTAATTGAATGCAATGCATTTGTCACACATTCCCTGTCACTATGTCACACACAATATGATGCTCTCTTTACTGCGCAGGGGATCATACTCCATTTAAAAAACAAAAACAAACAAATGCAATGAAGGGAAAGGTAAACAAAAACATACAGCAATACAGCAGATGCGCTTTAAGAGAGGAGGGGGACCGTGTGCAGGCTTCGATTGCGCCACCTCCTCTCTGGTGGTGCTGTAGAATCTAGCATTGTGCCACAGTCTAGTGTGCATGCGCAGGTCTCCAGGAACATGGCGTCCATGCCGCATTCCTCAATTGAACATGCGTAAAACCCCAGAAAATGGTTGTAGTGGCCATTTTCCCAGTGATTTTTGCTGCTGTGCTGTCAGCGCTAGGTGTTATCTATAATTAGCGTGACTACTGTCAGTAACTGTGGGCGTTATCTATAATTAGCGCTTCTAGTGTCAGCAACTGTGGGCATTGTGTATAAGCAGCGCTTCTAGTGTCAGCAACTGTGGGCATTGTGTATAAGAAACGCTTCTAGTGTCAGCAACTTTGGGCATTATGTATAAGCAGCGCTACTACTGTAAGAAACTATGGGCATTATATGTAAGCAGCATTGCTACCATCGGCAACTGTGGGCATTACGTATAAGAAGCGCTTCTACTGTTGCCAACTATGGGTATTATGTATAAGTAGCGCTACTACTTTGGCCAACAGTGGGTATTATGTATAAGCAGCGCTACTATTAGAGACAACTATGGGCATTATATGTAAGCAGCTCTACTACTGTGGGCATTGTGTGTTATTGGTGTTACTACTGTGCGCATTATGTATAAGGGGTGCTACTATGTTGGGCATTATGTATATATTCAGCGCAACTATTGCTTACGGCACCTGGGTCTGCAGAGGAGGAGGCTGGAGCGGGAAGGCCAGCGGGTGGTTAGTGTTAATTGTGGCATTGTAATAATTTGTGAGGCGCTACTGGGGGCATAATGTGTGAAGCGCTACTGGGGGCATTATAAGCAAGGCACTACTGGGGCATTATGAGTTAGAGGCACTAGTGGGGGATTATGTGCGATTGGCACTACTGTTGCCATTATGAACAAGAGACACTTCAGGGGCCATTATGAGCGACTGGCACTACTGGGGCATTATCTGTGTAAATAGCACTACCGGGGCACTATGTGGACGTGACATTAAAATGCCTTGGTGGAGGGCGCCGTGACATGAGCTTGCTCCGGGTTCCATGGTTTCACACTACAGTTCTGGTAAACCCTAGCAAATGATAATGAGGGTACACAGGTGATACTGTACCCCGGTCCCCCTTCTATCAGGGCACCACTTGGCCGAGGCCCACTGACAACACTATTTCTTCCTTTTGTGCAACAGCAGGCAGCCAGAATACGAACAGGACAGTATTCAGTGCTGTCAGAGATGGGACTGTCCCGCAAAAATATTGACAGTTGGGGGGTATGGGCATAGTGGGAGCGACAATATACAAGTACTAAACTCATCCTAATATTGTACTGGGGCACCTACTTCTGAGATCATGGACTGTGCATCTGCAGGTGGTGGTTGAGAAATTTCTAATACATCACCTCCACTTGAAGGGCTAAAAAATGGGTATCGATGGCATTGTGGTGTCGCGGCTGAGAAGCCTTAAACTAGCCATGAACATGACCGCCATCAACACGTGCAACAGGTTATGAACTACTCATTGATCCCATTCCAAATAAGACTGAAGCAGGGGGATTTGCAATTGCGGTTGCAGAGCGGGCAGGCAACAGTTAGTACAAAATGATAAAGGAGGAGCCGGGAAGTTCGAATATTCCAGCAGTAATAGTGCGCTAATATTGCGATGTGCATGCGGGAAATAGTAGATCCCACCCAGGGAAAGCACTAAAGGAGCTCTAGTGGCCATAGGTGCTGATTTATGTTTTTACTGGTGGGTGCTCAATCCAAAAATATAGGGGAGTGGCTTCATGGGAAAGGGGCATCGCCAAAAAATAATACTGAATGATATTACGCAGCACAGTTGTCTCCAATATTCAAATTATGGCAACAGTGCCAAATACATAAATGCCCCCACAGTGCCAAATACATAAATGTCCCCACAGTGCTAAATACATAAATGCCCCCACAGTGCAGGTACATAAATGCCCACACAGTACCTGTACCAGTGACGAGGAAGGGGGAGTGCAGTGGGACACGGGCGGGTGGGCCGCTGCTGAGAGGGTGCTCATCAATTTCCGTGGGTGCTCGGGCCCTCAAGCACCCACAGAATCGGCACCTATGCTAGTGGCTGTAGCATAGGAGGAATAAAGTACAGTTGTGGCGATTCCAAGAGCATTCAAGCTTAGGCAGCAGCCTGATCTAGCCTGTTACATCTGCCCCACCTGCAGCGCAGCATTGTGAGAACAAATATGCCCTGCGATCAAGTCTGAATTAGGCCCAGTATCCAATGTTGCTGCACGTTTATGTGCAATAACCCAGGATATTGCAGTGTAAAAAGGACAATCCTTGATTCAATATTTATAATATATTTAACTAAGCTAAGCAATTCGCCCTTCTAACCTATGTTTTTTTATTTTTCCTTTGAATTCTATGCAAAAAAAAAAAAACATGACATATTTTTTATAATCAGACTCTACACTTTCTTCCACAGTGGGCGTGCATTTGTCTACAGTACTGCATAGTTGCCTACCCTCCTGCATTCTGCAGGAGACTCCCTGAAAAAATCTCCCTCTCTCCCTCATTAGCCTAGCAATCTCCCTCATTTCACCTAGCCCACATTACACTGTTACATATTTTGGGGAGAAAAGGAATGAGAGATAGATACATTTACATTGAATCATCAGCACCATTTCCCAGCACTTTACCAAGTACAGTATCTCTTACTAACTGCTTTGGGGCTCATCTACATTTGGATATAAGTAATTTTAAAAGATTCCTCTCAGATGTAGCAGTACACACCCACGCTTCTAGGTGCCACGTTCACAATCTCTTTTCACAATCTCCATATATGAAACTAGACACGCCCTTTGAGAGGAGCATGACAAACCCCCTCAATGGGCGCTGTGCAAAATTCTATTACCAATTATAATTTCCCTGAAACTAGTTTTCAAAAGTAAGCAAGTATGCAGTACTGTAAAGTGAAAATCCTGTGACCTTAATAATCCTTTAGAATATGTATACACCTTAACCAGGAACACAAAGGGCCAGATGCACTAAGCTTCAAAAGCGATAAAATGGAGAGTGATAAACAGCCAGCCAATCAGCTCCTACCAGCTATGTTACAGGCTGTGTTTAAAAAACGACAGGTAGCAGGGGCAAATGCAGGATTTTCAGAAGGGGGTTTCCAGAGGGGCTGAGCAAATCATGGAGATGAACACTTAGGTGACCCAGTATATGCCTGGTCAGTTAAAGTATTATAGATAGACCAACTGTATATAAATAATAATAATAATTTATATATATATATATATATATATATATATATATATATATATATATATATATATATATATATATATACATACACATACAGGGGCGTCAACAGCAGTGTAGACCCCTGGGTATAGCAATGTATTGGGGCCCCTACCGATCCTCCAGCGGTAGGGGTGGGGGAAGCTTTGATATCCCATGGGTGGTAGGGGGTATAATATCAACCACTCAGCATGTAGGGCCTGGATCAGTAATTTCCACTAATTACCCCTTTACTGCACAGATGGTGGGAGATGGGGTGGGAGAAGGGGGCATTGGGCTGAATGAAGGGGCCCTGATACATAACTTCCAGGGTGGTAGAGGATGTTTAATATGCAGAGGAGGGGTGTATAGTGGAGTGGACTTATTATTCATAATTTTCTGGTGGGAGGACAGCTTGCTTGACTGCAGATATCTCCAGTTCCCGGAAATAGATTTCTTAGATTTTAATGGCATTAGCCCACCTACCAAATGGTATTGGGGACTAGGGGATCAGAGTTCAGGAGGCAGAGTAATCCGCCAACGAGTATATAAAACTACATACCAGGTGTGTGGAGCTGGAGCAGTAACCAGCTGCTGGAAGGCTGATATCTCTGGTTCTGGGAAGAGTAGAGACAAGCTACTAGTGTCCATCAAAGGGGGAGAGTACCAGCTTTTGGAATATACCCTCAGAAAAAGTCAGACAGAACCTGAAATATCTGACTGGGAAGAGCAATTAACAGGCTTGGATGGGGACCACTGTTTGAAGTCAGATATTTATGGTTCCCAAGGGTCGATTTTTAAAATTCTTGTTGGGGGGGGGGGGGGGGGGGGTTCAGGGTACTCAGAACCCGCCCCCCCTGCTTTCACTACTGGGTAGAAACTGATTGGCTGGTTGTTTATCACTCTCCATTTTATCACTTTTGCAGCTTAGTCTATCTGGCCCAAGATAGAGATGTGGAAATCAGGAACACGTATGTGAAATATCCTTTTCACTAATAGCTGTAGCTCCCATGTGTCACACAATGCCAGTCACATCGCAGAGGTGTTTTCAGTTAAATAAACATATCTGCTGTAACCTAGATAAAGATGTTTTCTTTCACACAGTTCCTTTAGTTGCACTGTTGCTTCATCTCCTTAGCAGCGGGCATCTCATAAATCCAGTCAGACTGTATGTGAGGACACATCTGTTTATTTTTACATCCAATTTGCTATGAAATATCTCACAGGTTTTCATTCATTCATTCATTCATTCATTCATTCATATAATGTTTATGTTGGATTACCTCATCTCCATTATCATCCTGTACATATTGCCAGTTTACATGTCTGTGTCCGGTGTCACCATGTTTGCCATGCAAGCACATTCCAAGCTGCAACTTACTTTGGTTCTCCAGCATATCAACAGTAAATAAAGTGACATGATACCTAACAGCTGCAAATGAACAGAACGGAAGCATGACATATAGATAAATAGGTAACATCAGATTCTCAGTGTATAACACAATTACTTAAGATCAGTGTCATGATAAAAGTAGTGGTTAAGAGATGCTTTTACAGATTGGGTATCCGTTATCCGGATATCCTGAAAACCAAAATATTCTGAAACCCTCCCCCACCCACACGGTGGCCATTATTAGTAAAGTAATACCCCTTTCAGATATACGACCCAGCAATTACCCAGCATTTAGAGTGCCGGGTCACTTTACTGGGAGCAGCCTGACCCCCTTTCACACTGAGCAGCGCTTTACCGGGTTAAAAATTTGCTGAATAACGCGGATATTTATTTTGTGTGAAAGGGTCAACCCAGGTTGTAAATCCCGGGTCCTCGACCCTGGTCAATTCCAGGGTCGAAGACCTGGGATTTAAGACCCGGGTTGACCCTTTCACACAGAGAAAAGGCCAATGTTAGATGGGAAATGACCTGGTAGAACTGCTGCACCCGATAATTTGGTTTTCTGTGTGCAAAGGGTATAATTATTTTACATAAAGGTAAGACAGGGATGTAGTTGTGTACATTTCTTCTGATAATGGTACTGGGTCACTACAGAAATAATTAACTAGAAAATATGACTCTGAAAGAACCTTTGGGCATTTTCGGTAATGTATCTAGTTGTTATCTGTGAACCATGTGACCTGTGCTAAATCATTCCTGTTTACATCATAAATAGAAATTGTTAACTGTTGTACTATGAGTGCAGATCTGACCTATATCTGCATATATAACTAATGCTTTCATACATGGATAAATAAGCATTGCCTCATTTAGTGTTATAGTAATGTGCACTGACAAACCCAATTTTCTTTAATTAAAATATCTATTCAAATTACATAGAGATAAAAAGGGTTAGACTTCTTTAATTTGATATATACATGACCATAATAAGTTTATTTACAATATAAAAAAAAAACCATACAGCGATCTCAAATCCTTTATCAGCTCAATAATCAAGGATAATTGTGTTTCTTGTTCCGTATCCCAATGACTAATATGTTTATTTTTACTTGTTTGTTGGGATGTTTTTGCATATTCATAACAGTGGTTAATGCCCTGGACTTTAGTGTTAATATTATGGGGATATCCAATTACATGCAATTACTGACTGCAGGTAATTGCCTCACCCAGGGGTAGCCAATTAGCCAAAATAAGCCGGAGCTGTCTCAGACAGGCAAAACCAAATTCCCGAGAGCAGCTCCAATTTTCATGCAAAAAAGGGGCCGTGGACAGGGAAAAACTCAGGGGAGTGCGGATGCCACTATATAGTGTTGCCTGTCCTCTCTATCTGGCTGCCGATATGCGCTCACACGGGAGCGCGCATCAGCAGCGCATCGGGCTCGGAAGCCCTAAAAAAATGCGATTTGCATGCGATTTGGCTTCCGATGTTCCCTATATCGGGAACATCAGAAGCCAAATCTTACCGTGTGTACACACTATAAGACAGTGATTTTCAACCTTTTTACCTTGCGGCACACTAAATAAGATTTTAAAAAAGGCACACCATGAGATCCCCACAGGGCAAAACACAATGGATCCCACAGGAAAAAAAACAAAGCTATTGGCCTTCATATGAAAAACAATCACACTGGTCCCCATAGGTAACAAAATAAAATACATTGGCCCTTTACATGAAAAGAAGAGAACAGTTGAACTGGTGGTGGCTGTAAACTGGTGTGGGCATCTCTAGATCTGGGGGCACACTTGAGAACAGCTTAAGGCACACTAGTGTGCCACGGCACACTAAAACCCCGATCTAAGAGGACCAATATGAGCACACTATAGTTAACCTTGGGAGTGCAATGCCCTACTTACTGTACCTTTACTATCTAGTTATTCACATTGACAGCATCACAGCTGTAACACAACGCCTGTACCATTACTGACCTAAATGTAAGTAAGAATGGCATCCTCATTATCTATTAGTTACACAACGAGTCCATTCTAGTCTGTTTTCTCATTATTGTTATTACAGTAATAACAAGAATAATAGGAATAATAATAACCAGCTTTAATATGGAAATTCTGGCAACCAAAATAATTGCTAGATGCTATCAGTTGTGCAAGTAAAATATTTTTTTTTAACAAGTGTTGAATAATGTATTCAGGGCTTATGATGATTTTGTATGTGGATCACATAAGAGGTAACTGTAATTCTCATAAAATGCTTGTCATGATCCAGCAAGTCTCCTGAGCCGGTGTAATATTATTATAGGAGAGCAACTGATTTTATTACAATACTGTTAATCTTTTTATTTCTTGAATTCTTCTGGTTACATTTGCCCTGGAGACCGATTTCAACACAGTTAACCCCTGTGGTGATGTGACCTTTCTGCAGCCAGGATATATATACAGTATCTATCTGTAAAGTGATGTAAGTATTTACACCTATGCTTTGTGCACTATATGGTACAAAACGACTGGCGTGACTTAGGCGTTCCGCTTATTCCTGTCCTTGTGGGCTTTTAGGAATTCTGCATCTTTTGCATGTTTGGATTCAGATGCCTGTTCAACATTATGATAATGCTGCAGGACGCATCTTATGTTATAAGATGCCCAATGCGCCCTAAGGCGCAACATCGGATCACAGCCATCGATTGCAGTATCTCCACTGCTGAGGCCAGTAAAAAGACACTGGCCTCGGCACTCACACACTATGCAATATTTGAAAAGATATTGCTTATTTGGCCCTTCTGAGCGATATCGATTAAAATATTGCCCAGTGCGTATGCTACAAACTATGATTGCTAAGGACACTACCCCCCCCCCCCCCCCCCCGCCACCACCACATACAGCTCAATTTGATTATTCCAGGGTTGTCTACTTTTAAAGTCTCCTCTCTGGGAGAAGCCCAGAGAGGAGACGGTCAGAAGCACTTCGGGGGCGGGGCCTGATGTAGGTGTAATCAAGCCCCGCCCCCAGTAGGCAAATCCCGCAATTAGACATGATTTGCATCTTTAGCCCTGCCCCTTCCCCCGTGAATTGTCCACCTTTCCAGGGGGGGTGGGAGGGGGACGCAATTTTCGGGAGCCTCCCAGCCATTCTGGGAGGGTAGGCTACCCTGGATTATATCCTCAGCCACTGGCTGCAAGTACGCAATGGGGACACGGTGAAGTCACTGAATGATATTGTTAACTAAACCTTTCAGAGTCTACGCAATACATGATTGGTGTACGGTCATTAGGTTGGTCCATATTAGGTTGACATGCGTTGCGTCAACCACTGAATGTCCACATGGCTTAGGTCAACACATGAAATATGTGTAAAAAATGGGTATGACAAAGGATATGGGCGCCAATGGATATTTAAAATTGATGAGATTTAATTAAACATATAAAAACATGGAAAGTAAAAAATTAATAAAAATCACTCCAAATAGTAAAATCTTCTTACCCCTAAGGGTATTTGGAGCCAGCAAGGATGGAATGAAACAGGATGCAGTCCGGATTGTGCACCCTGCTTGTGGCTCCAAATACCTATGCACGCGTTTCGAGCATCTGAGTGCTCTTCTTCCTGGGCGCAGTGACTGGCACCCACCTAGCTGGTATTTTATAGCAAAAACTGTGCGCCGCGGGTCACTCGTTTTTTCTATAAAATACCAGCTAGGTGGGTGCCAGTCACTGCGCCCAGGAAGAAGAGCACTCAGATGCTCGAAACGCGTTGGGAGTGACTGGTATCCCACTAACCTCATCCAGGACCCCGGTGCATAGGTATTTGGAGCCACAAGCAGGGTGCACAATCCGGACTGCATCCTGTTTCATTCCATCCTTACTATTTGGAGTGATTTTTATTAATTTTTTACTTTCCATGTTTTTATATGTTTAATTAAATCTCATCAATTTTAAATATCCATTGGCGCCCATATCCTTTGTCATACCCATTTTTTACACAATCCACTAACCTAATGTCAGAGGGTGACCTTACTGACAAGGGAAAGGCAGCCGGGATTGGAGCGCAGAACCGAAACCCTTCAAATCCAACAATCACCAAACACATGAAATAAGTCAACATGGCTAAGGTAGACAGGGTTGGAAGGTCACAAGCATTAGGTCGGCTTGCAAGGTTGACAGTCAAAAGGTCGAGATGAGTTTATCACATTTTTTTGAGCCAACATGTGCCGACTGGCGGTATTTCATGCCCTACCATCCACTAGGGTGTGGAGGGAGAATATTGTGCCAAGGTCAGCAAGGCACCAACTACTGTATGTCGATATTCGGGACAAAAAACATGAACAATTCATGTCAACTTTTGGACTGTCGACCTTGCCATTGTTGACCTAATGCTGATGTTGAGGTTCCAATACTTTCGATATTAGCCATGTCGACCTATTTCATGTGTCAACTTAAGCAATGTCGACCTTCAGTGGTCAACCCAATGCATGTCGACTTAATATGGATCGACATAATGATCTCTATCCGGGATATCAATGGCACAGCGGATAGCACAGCGTGTACGCACTGTTAGTAGCACACAGCCTTTAAGAAAGGTATAGTAAGAACATCCCAAGAACGATCAGCAGACACCTATCACATGACATAAGTTAGATGATGGTTAGGGAACAGGAAATAGGCTACATTAGGTGTTTGTAAATATACAAATCTACAAGAACTACAAACAAATTTATGCTCTACTACAAACAGTGCTTTCAGCAGAAACCAGCAGGAACTCTGGGGTAGATGTATGAAGCAGTGATAAGAGAGGAGAAGTGATAAAGGGCTTGATACTTTATCACTGGCCAATCAGCTCTTGCCTGCCCCTTTTTAAACCCAGCCCGTAACTTAACAGTCAGAACTGATTGGCCGGTGATAAAGTACCAGGCACTTTATCACTTCTCCTTCTTTATCACTGCTTTATACATCTAACTCCCAGTTCCTGAACCTCTAATTAAATATTACATGATCAGGAACTGGGGGTGAGATTTAATAGGATGAGATATTCAGAAAGTGAGAGATTTGGTAAGAAATCTCCAGGGTTTTTTAAAGCGGCAATCATTTACACTTCAAAATCAAACTTGTTTTGCAGTGTAAATGATTGGCGCTTTAAAAAAACAGGAGATTTCTTCCCAAATCTCTCACTTTCTGAATATCTCATCCCATGGTTCCTGAACCTGTTCTGGACAAAAATGTACTTTCTATAAGATCAGTTTTATTTTAAAGTCACCTGTGAGTGCCATTGTTTCCAAATACAATATACACACCTCTATATAAATCTCTCTCTCTCTCTCTCTCTCTCTCTCTCTCTCTCTCTCTCTATTTTTATTTAATTGACTTTCCCCCAGACCTGGAGTTCCTGGACCTATTTTTCCAGAAAAATAGTACTGACTACAAATATTAAACAATTGTGGAGTTCTACAGGACTGTGACAATACTGTAAATAAAAAGAACAGTATGATCCTATGTTCTAACCAAATATGTGGTGTAAAATTAGTAATGCTACTGGCAGTATCCTCATGTTGCCGATGGCCGGAAAGAGACAGAAACTAAAAGTATTTACCTGAATATTCAACCATTGCAAGTCTATATAACCCATAATTAAAGTTCAATGGATATAAAACACATTATACAGTTGGTGGGTCTGATATATTGGGATATGTTGGGATATGTTTTAATTGGAAATCACGGGTAGTAGGCAGCAGAGACCCTGTGCTCTGACAGTATCAGCGCACTTCTGCTAGAGTTTGTACAACTGAAGTCTATGGAGGCGCCTCTCTGACAGGTGTGAATGTATCAGCCTAAGACAAACACCCTTGAGAACCAGCGTCTTTCATGGATATCAAATCAATACTGTACATCAAAGCACAGAACTGCCACTCAGTGCAATCAGTTGATCTCAGGGTTTATGAAAGTTTCATAGGCTGAGTGGTGACAGTTTTCCATTAAAAGTTTCTACCACACGCATTGATTTGTATTGTGGGCCCGTCTTTGGTTTGTTTATTGTTTTGATGTGATATCTTCACAGACACGAGTCCAGTGATCCCTTCAAAGATGTCTATTATTAATCAATTAAACTGTTTTATTGGACTCTCCTCCTATCTCCTCTTTAGCTATTTGTGTCAGACAAACGAAAAAAAAACATTTTTTTTTGTCCATTTCATAAAGACACCAGGACAAATAACAGGATAGGTTTCAATTACTTAAAAAGGAAAAATATTCTCCAGAAGTTCAGGAATGAGATTTGTATATTACAAGATAATATAAATGCAGAGATCTCGGTTTACATATACCGTGTTTCCCCGATAATAAGACACTGTCTTATTTTTTTTTCTTGAACAAAAAACATTATAGGGCTTATTTTAGGGGTAGGGCTTATTTTAATGAACATTTACAGCAAATGTCAAGAAACATGCCCCCAGTCCTCCTTAATAAACATGCCCCCAGTCCTTCTTGATACAGGTAAACATACCCCAGTACTCCTTAATAAACATGCCCCCAGTCCTCCATTATATCGGCAAACATGCCCCCAGTCCTCCATTATACCGGTAAACATGCCCCCAGTCCTCCTTACAGTAATAAACATGTCCCCAGTCCTCCGTGATAAAGGTAAACATACCCCAGTACTCCTTTAAGTCTCAATAATGTCCAGCTCTTCTTTGCTGTGACACAGCTCCGTTCTGCAACCGCGTTATGTGCGAGGTGACGTACCGCACCGCAATGCATCCATGGGAATAGAAGCGGTTTCAGAAGAAGCCTGTGCTTTTACCTACACAACGGAGGTGAGGGGGGTTAGGGGTGGTGAGTGGGGGATCAGGGGGGTTTAGCAGATGTAGAATCTATTGTCTGAACGCCAGATAATGAAATTTTACTAGGGCTTATTTTCGGGGTAGGGCTTATTTAGGACCAGTGTCCAAAATCAAGGGTAGGGCTTATTTTCGGGGTAGGTCTTATTATTGGGGAAACACGGTATTTGCAAAAACGTGTGTAAGCTGCCATTGTTCTGGTGGTCCCTACTGCTAAGTGATAATAGCACCCACTGTGGGTCATTTTGTTATACTACATGATAATAGCACATTTGACGGTATGTCCAGGGCCACCGAGAGGTATTTAAAGGAAAAGAAGGGAAAGACTCTCTTTTTTGTTGGGGCACACTTAAATGAAGATTACATGACGTAATCTTTTGTTGTTAGAATTGTAGTGTATTGTACAGTTCAGTGTTATATACCAGGACGCGGCTAGGGGTCATCTTTATACTAGCCTCCCTTGCGGAAAGAAAGGTACTAGTATTACAATGAATTAGGGCTAGGAGTGTGCCCTGGTTATAATGAGGTGTACTAAAATTTTACTTTTAATTATACACTTAAAAAAAGTTACTAGACAGATGTGTAGACATACTGTATACCCCTTTCACACCAGCCTAAATTCCAGGGTTGGGTCCGGGACTAGCGCTGGTGTGAAAGGTTCCAGGGACAAATTCCTGGGTTCATTTGCCGGCAATTCAACGCTGCTAGGTAGCAGGGTTTCTCCCGGGTCCTTCCCGGACTACTGGCTGGTGTGAAAGGTGCAGGGACATGTCCCTGCTTCCCGTGTTGCCTCTGCCACAATACCTCCAAAGCCCACATATTCATAGTGGCAGCAGGCAAAACTTGGGGGATCCTGCCAAATGGGAAAGGTGACTTCCTCGAAATTCACCAGGCAACCCATTTTTGCCATAGGTATATGAAGTCGGCATGAGATCACCTCTCTGGGTCAATTTGGGAGACTCTTATCTTATCCATACCTTATCTCTCTCCTATCTATCTTCCTTTTCTATTATCTTCTCTCTTCACGGGGAGGAGAAATACCATTACCTACACCATTCTGTGACATTGGTACAGTAAATGTACCCGCACGTGTAACTTATTACTTACAGGAACTGTTCAAGAATATTATATTCGTAAAATTCTCTTTCAGTACCACCTGCTGCGGCATATGTCAGGAGTATACTTAACGCCACTATATATATTTTTGAATGCAATTATAAACACCATTATTTCTAACTGGTTATCCTCCAATCAAGTACATTTGTTTGAAGCTGTAATACATTTGGCTGATATTGTACATGGTCTCTCAGCGATGCTATATTCTATGTATGTTAATGACAAGTAAGATTGTATGCTGTCTAACACTTGAGGCCATTTTTGCACTGAATATATGATGAATCACTGCATTGAGCAAATCTAAAGCACTGTATAGACCAGTGGTCAGGGAACTCGGTCCTCATTACCCCACGCAGTGCATGTTTTGCAGGTCTCCTCACAGAATCACAAGTGAAATAATTAACTCCACCTGCGGACCTTATAAAATGTGTCTGTGAGTAATTAGTACACCTGTGCCCCTGCTGGGTTACCAGCAAAACATGCACTGCGTGGGGTAATGAGGACCGAGTTCCCTGACCACTGGTATAGACCTAACCTGCCTCTTTTCAAACAACCAGCCACAAGGTTACCTTATATGAGATACATTGTTTCCTTTCTACAAACTGGTTTTTAAATCAAAATATCCCATCTCTACTTGAAGCCTAGAGGCATTTGCCATAATTTACCTGCATCTGTACTTATAAGCATCATTATACATTTCTGTAGAGTACCAAATCAACAAGTGTTATGGGCCCCATACATCAGCAATCACAATTAATGGATTTCCAGATCCAGGGATTTTTTGGCCAGATAAATGGATTCTACAATCTATTTGACTTGCCCACACATTACAGAATTATTTCAGTGATCGGCAGATTTTTCCATCTAAAGATTGCATCTTCATATCTGGAAATTGCCCAATCGATTGTCATTTCAGCTGTTCATAATGTAAATACATGAAGAAGCCGAATTGGGAATGCCCACACATATAAAAAAGATCCGCTGATAATACCAGATTATTAAGCATGTTTAAAAGTCTGATTAAGAAATCGATTGGCAATCCCTATTCATTTTTGATTGGGATTGCCAAAAGGGGGAGCCCACACATCTGAAATTAATTGTGGCAATTATCTCCAGATCTCAGGATTGTCACAATTAATTGCTGATGTATGGGGCCCATATGTCTACACGTCTGTCTAGTAACTTTTTTAAGTGTAATTAAAAGTTACATTTTAGTAAACCTCATTATAACCAGGGCACACTTCTAGCCATAAAATCATTGTAATACTAGTACCTTTCTTTCCGTAAGAAAGGCTTGTATAAAGTTGACCCCTAGCCACGTCCTGGTATATAACACTGAACTGTACCATATACTACAGTTCTAACAACAAAAGATTACGTCATGTAATCTTCATTTAAGAGTGCCCCAACAAAAAAGAGGGTCTTTCCCTTCTTTTCCTTTAAATACTTATTTTAATCTCAAGGGTGCACCTCCACACTTCGTAACCACCGGGGAGGCCATGCTTCCTCATACCTTATGGGTCAATTGTGGACATCTTTACTCTCTGTTAAAATTACCTTAAGAACTTAACCTGTGCACTGGTCCATTCCCCTATCCCTTTCCATTAAACTGCCGAGAGGTATGCCAGGCCCCGCTAACATTTTTGGGGTGTGGCCTATTCGCAGTAGGTGTGGCCACCTTCCGTGATTAGGCCACACCCCAAAATGTTTACGTGTGTGTGTGTGTGTGTGTGTGTGTGTGAAAAAACTGTCTAAAGTCGAGGGGGGAGTGTTATTGTCTCCCCCCTTAGCAGCAGCAGCACACACCTACAGCATGTGCTGTGCTGACAGCAGGCTCTCACGCTGTCAGTGAGATGCTCACGCTGAGCTTGCTGTCAGCACAGCACATGCTGTAGGTGTGTGCTGCTAATGCTCATGAGGGAGGGAGGGATGGAGGGGGAAGTGGGGGGTCACGTCGGACCAGGAAATAACGCCAGGAAATAACGCCAAAGACATCCATTATGTGGGACCAGATGGTCAGATCAATAAGCAGGTGGAGTCCAAATGATCTGACCATCTGGTCCCACATAATGGATGTCTTTGGCTTTATTACCTGAAGTACTGGTCGCATGTACTAGAGAGGATTAGAGTGGTCCATCATCCAAACACAAGACCGCTCCCTCCAGCGATTCCCAGGACTTATACTGCCAGACGGACTACTCTAAATTGGGACTGCTGATATTGGACAGTGCAGGTTATATATAAGTCCACACTTTGGACTATATACATTATAGCAATCTGATCTGGATTAACTGTTGTTTTATTTTACAGTTGTACTGTATCATACATTATTATCGTGTAGTTTGTGGTTTCTGTTGTGCAAATGTACTATTTTATCTTTTCTTCTTTATTACATCCATAATGTTATAAAAATATATATATGTGTATTTGTTACAGAAAAAGTAATCATACAGTCTTCTCTGCATGTTGATGCTTGAGAAAGGTTGAATATTGAAACAGGTAAGGAGCCCATATACAACACATAACCGCCAGAAAAGCAACAACCCCTAAGTTAAGATCTGACCCTCTAAGCTGCTTGTCTTTAGACACAGTAACGTGTAATGCTGGGCACACAACAGAACAATTTGGGCTCAATTCCCCCAATTTCAATGCAATTTCAACCAATTGTATTTGTTAATCTCCCTTGGACTGGGTACAGATTGCGAGCAGATCGTGTTTGCCCACAGATTGTGCGAGCATTGTACAAAGTTGGTTAATGCAATATTGTTCAAGTTCATTAAAAGTCAGATGCTTTCGGCACTCAGTAACAGCGGCCAGTAAAAAGTAAAATCCAGATGTTCGGCCCATGTTAAACATACAACTGATCCATATGACTGTGAAATGCCACACAAAGGCCCTTATTCTGATCGGTGCGGATATTCCCGCATTCTTACGGAGCGGTCCGCACGCTACGGTGTTTTGCCGCATGCGGCCATCGTCCGTAGAAACGCCCACGTGTCCTCCGCATTCGGACGGACTCACTCTTTAAGAACAGGGCGTGTTTACGGACGACATACAAACCATGCGTGTGCGGGAGAAACACTCAGATTCGGCACGGTATTACAGAGTATTACAGAGTATGCTCGGGAATACCGCATCCGAACGGGAGCCAAGCGGTGCTACCGCACGTAAGCGGAGTATTTACGCCAAACAACCCACTATTAAGTATCTTCTGCAAGACATCACATGACCCACTTATTCAATTACCTATCCTCATAAAAAACTGCTTATTTGGAATTGGAATCAATTAGATGCCAATATATCCTTACAAGCATGCCTAACACATGCATTGCACACATTAACCCTTACAGCAATGTAAGTGCAATGGTTTGTATTACACCCTGTGTAAAAGATTATAAACAATCTACACATATACTGTTTAATGTGCTTGTAGTCATTAGGCGTACGTTCGCCTACCGCATGAACGAGTGGTGTCCGCAAAGCAATAGTACACTTGTGGACACCGCACATTTCTTCCCCTTTTGATCGCGTGCATTCGGAGTGCTATCCGAATGTACGCCCCCCAACATAAGTGTACTCCCCCGTGTCCGCCCATGTTTCCGCCCCGTTTTGCCCACTTTGAAACTACGCCCATGTGACATTCCGCATGACGCCCATAATACGCCCATATTTCCCGACTGATTGCGGGGAACAGTTTTGTACGGGATTTGGCTGAACTGGTACGGAGTCAAGGCGTGGCACATGCGCGTTGCGTTCTCCACGCATGCGCAGACGCCGAAAAGACGCGATCCGTAAGAATGCGGTAAAGTCCGCGTCAATCAGAATAAGGGCCAAAGACATGATTAGTGGCTGCAGCAGCATCAATATTGGTGGTGCATATTGTATGTTACCCTGACCCATACACTGTGAAATGCCAAAGACATTAGCGGTTGCTGCAACACAGGCATTAATGTTGCCAGCGCTTATGTTGCACAGTACTATACAGAATAATACATTAGTAACTTGGGCACACAGTGGTTCTGCTAATTGGTACACTGGAATATAAAAGAGAAACTGGTTGTCAGGGCTTAAAGTGGTCATGCAGAGGTGGTGGGACTCCTTTCCCCTGCCATCGACCCCCCCCCCCCCCTAAATTAGGCGAACTTGGGCCAGTGCCAGGATTTTGGCACCCCCTTGCAAAACTATAACTTCATGCCCTACCTCCCATTCTTTATGAAGGGACAGTGGTCATACAATTGTACCCCCAATTTAAATAATTTCACACAGTAGCACAGTCTCATTCACATTACACCACACGTAGTGCCCCTTACTCACTTTTTAATGTTACACTGCACAGTAGTACTCTGTATACATGTATGCAGCACAATATCATTGCTTCTACACAATGCCTATAGTAGTACAGCCCCTTACACATAATGCCCACAGCAATAGTACCTTGTGACAGCTTGAAATCACATACACTGTGCCAGAAAAGAAAGCTGCCGGGACAGTCTTTTCTGTTGGAATTGCTGTGCAGGGCTGTGCTGGAGGTGGAACTAGTTCCCCTACCATTAGAGGTGGTGGAACTCAGTGTCCCCCCCCCCCCCCCAATTCCCCCTCACTTTAACCCCTGCTTGTTGTTAAGAATATATTTATTCTACAAAAGAGTCCTTAAAGGAACTTCCACATATTTTAGCACTACTACTGAGTCAATCAGATGGTTAAAATATGTATTAGGGTAAACATACCAGAAAGAGAGGGTTTTACAGGCCATTCCACTGGGACTTCAATCCACCTGTCTCCTCTTAATGAAAGAGGAAGTGTTTTATTTATTGAAAGGTTGAAAGTATCCAAGGTTTTTGTATTCTGCATTTTCAGGTGGTACAAGGATAACCACCTCAGGTCTTCGTGCCAGTCCTCATTGCCCAACCTCACTTTAAATAATTCTCCTAAATCATGAGTAAGATTCACCTAGAAAAAGGTAGATATTTATGTTAGCACTGACACGTCACTCACCACAATGACTGATGTAGTCAATACTGAAATCTTGTTTGCACAAAGGTATAAATGGCAGTCGGGACCCGTACAACACTATAATATTATTGTCACTGTCAATACTGTATTTGTTTTATTTTAATATTTTTCCTGCCTTACATGCTTATATCTGATTGGTTGCCCATAGCAACATATCATCTTCAATAGAACTCCCATTTTAGTAAATAAACCATTTTGTGTGCATACGTCTCATGAGTAGGTGTCCTGAAAGCAGCTGATATCTGGACAATGGCGCCCCTACCTGTTTGGACACCCGGTGATGCAGTATATTTAGTATGCGCAGCAAAGCTGATTGCTGGAAAGAGGGTTGTTGCCTCCTAGATGGAACCCCCACTTTTGTCACTGCAGGGGTCCATGAGATGCAGGCTGTTACCACAGAGCGCCCTGGCTTCAGTGCTGTGACAGGAGCCGGAGTCTGCAACATTACAGTGCACCACTTAGGCTCGGTTACTAAGCAGAAGTCGGCACTGTGGTGTCACATCTCGATGCGTGATGTCCAGGTTTGGTCCGCACCCCCCTAATGACGCCACCGTATATGGGTAATACAGACTTCCTAGGGAAATATACATTTAGGAGACCCAAAGGCAAATGAACTGAAACTAACCTTAGAAAATATAAGAAGCTCATTCAGATGAAAATATTCAGTAGTAGAAAAGCTGAAATACAATATGCTACAGGGCAATTCTATTCTCTACAATGTGCAGGTCTTCAAGCAGGGGAGGGCGATGGTCACCCAATCAGAGTGATGAGAGAGCATTCTATAACTGCCTCAAAGCCTGCAACATGAATATTGATCTGCCTGCTGACTGGTGGATGGCTGATGCTATCCACCAATCAGAGTACTGACAGCCAATCATGTTTATGGAAGTATGTATACAGGTGGGGAGAGATTGCTGGAGGGGAATGTCTGGATTTTTTTTATTGGTTCCCCTGAATGGGTTTGTAGGGGACCAGTGCATTGTTCGGCCCAGGGCCTACAATGTGATTATGAGACGGCTCCTTGTGTAGCTGCACACACACCTGTAACTGGGCACTGCAAATTCTCCTGAGCACCTCTATGGGATGCGTCGCAAAGTATGCAAATGTATAATCAATAATACCTTGTAAACCAGTGTATCCATATATTGAGATGAGTTTTGTCTTTCTAAAATGAGAGGGTTCGATCTGCCTTTGTCACCGTAAAACACAATTGTTAATTGGGGATTATACTCCTGATTGTGTTCCATTTGGGTTTCTTCACTTGATGTTGTGATATAAATGTTCCATTCCCCATCTGTGTTAGAAATGATATTTATACATTTGCATTAGCTGGTTTTGTACAACTGCCAAAAAAAAACAAAAAACCACATACAATACAGTAACAAAAAAACCGACAATAAAATGGTAATAGAAAGTTTGAGGTATGCATCATACTTTCTTACAACCGGAAGCATGCTTAACCCTTTGAGTGTCAACATCTCTGTGAGAGATATGCAAAATATTGTCTAAAAACGCCGACGTCGCTCACATTTGTTATATAGATTCAAATAAAAAAAAAAAGTTGTGTAAAAAAAAAAAAGATTATATTTCCTATATCAGGTAAACATTACAGGTCATTATGATGAATAAAAATGTTTGCTTGGCAATTTTTACACCTATTTTTGTCAAATTCTCTTGGTACTCAAAGGGTTAAACATATCTAGAGCGCACATATTTATATACACAAGAGAAAGTAATCCGGCCGTTGTGCAAAGACGTCCCTTGAAAATATATATATATTTTCACTCACAATATGTAAGTAAAAGTATCAGTGAGTGTATTGGTAAAACTATTGATTTGCGTTCCTTTCTGGGCCTCAATAGACTGATTACAGAGGACAATAGCGTGTGAGATGTTTCATGGGCCTTACAGCTACAAAATCCTGTCAGATATTCCCCACATGGATGGTTCACTCAATAAGAGTAATTTACACACAGGAAAATATATTGGCATGCAGAGCATTTCTATTTGGACAGATGCACATCTAATAGAGCGCATACAGCAAGCTGACACTGAGGTGCGGTAGAGATTCACCATTCAGGTACAACAAAGGCTGCTGCCCCCGACCCGGCGTGCGGCCTGCACAGTGTGACAGTAAAGCCCCGTACACACGGGGGAGATATATTGCTCAGTGTCTCCTTTTCATCAGCGACCAGAGATGGTCGCTGATGAAAGGGAACCTCTGCCGGGCGGTGCCGCAGAGGTAATCAGCTGGTAGCAATAGCAAGCTCCTGCGACCAGCGATTAGAATGGGGCTGAAAACGGGAGCGCGCATCCCATCACTGGCAATATGGTCGCCAGCAACCATATTCCCAGCGATTTCAGCCCCTATCGCCCCCCGTGTGTACACAGCTTAAGAGGTCCTACTGCGCAGGCCTCACTGTTGCACTCGCACGTCGCAGCTCTGTTCTCGGCCGTTCCACCTGCACTCTCGGCTGCTGCTGCCTCGCGCCCAGAGGCACCAAGCGCCCCCTTCCAGCTGCCGTCCGCCCCTGTCCGACAGTGTAAGTAAATGTGTGGGGTGGCTGGTGTTAGTGGACAGGTGAGGAATGCCAGTCTCGGGATCCTGGGAACCCCAGTATTAAACATTTTTTCAATCCCGATTCCCAGGATTGAAAAAATGCCCAGGGATTGGCATCCTTAGCGCTTTGCAATGGGAAAACGCTTGAACATAATAGAGCGATAATAAAGTAATAAAGCATTTGTCCATGGGGGTATATCAGACCTGATCGCATGGCTGCAAATTCGCAGTGGCCAACGTTCAGTTAACATGTGTATGGCCACGAATCTATTCGCAGCCGCGCAATATGTCCAAATCCCGTTGCAAGCCGCTCATCATCAAATGATTTTTACACTGGGCACAACTCAACTAATGGCACATCTGGCCTGTTGCTATCATCACACACCCTCCACTAAAATGCTTTGGCACACCTGCGTTATTCTTAGTACTCCCGCTAAATCGCCGGTTACCACCCCAAGGCGCCTACTCCCTGTCAATCACTTTTTGATTGGACAGCGGTCAAAAAAGTTGCAGACGTTCATCGCTGTCGGGGTGTCGCCAACGCACATTGTGACCCATACACATGTGCAGGTGATTGATAATTGTCTGCCATGTGAAACTGCGACCCTGTGATCTGGTCTGAATTACCCCCTATATTCCCGCTGTTCCATATTAACGACTTTTTGCACTAATATTTTTTTGGGTGCAGTCCAGCTTTTAATGTCCTTATTAGTCTTCTTATCAAATGTATTGACAATAAGATTTTTAGATCAAGCTACGGAAGAATCTGAATAGGGGAAGTTTAACTATGGCCATTCTGTATATACTGTATAGTAACTGCCCAAAGCCCCAGACTGTCCAGGAGATTACTGTATTTGGACTCTCCAGTGCAAAAATATTTCCCTGGAGTGTTGTAAACGAGTTGCCAAAGCCACACACCTTAGGGAACACTGAGCGCCTGATTCAGATTAGCATGTACAGTATCTGTGTTGGTGTGAATTGTCAATGATAGTTATGATGACTAGTACATTCACAAGAGGTGATTGGGGGCAGCGAGGCCAAGATCCTTATTTAATCCAGAGCACAAAATGTGTCGACAATGTGACTGCCTTGGACGCAGCTGTGAATCATGCCATGAGCAAGCAGGGGAGTGTTACAATCTGTTATTTGTTCACTTTCACTCATGAACACTAACACACCTTTCACACCAGAAAATGCAGGGACTTACAAAGGGAATTTGGTCCAGGGATAAAAAAAAACAGGACTTTGTCCAGACATTTTGCATATTTCCAAGTAAGCCCCTGGATTTTCTGGGGTTAAAGGGGTATAATACTGCTTTCAGATCGGACTTTGAAACGGTTCAGCCCCGAGTGACCCTGCATTTTGCTCACTTCGTCCCCTTCAGCGACCCGGCATTATTGCCGGTTCGCTGACGTCATACCGGGGTGGGGAGGAGCGTCATCGGGCGTGGGGGAGGAGGCAGTGCTTGGAGTTGGTGCTGCTCCAAGCACTGCCTTCTCCATCAGAGTGAATGGGAATGGGGTCACTCAACCCTATTAACCCATTCACACTGCACAGCAGGGTTGCAAGACCCGGATAGTGGTCCCCAACTCCGGTCCTCAAGTACTCCCAACAGTTTACATTTTCTAGGTCAGCGGTGGACTTTTAAAATGTAACAGTTGGTGATACAGTGTACCAGCTGGGTGATCTGGAAAACCTGAACTGTTAGGGGTATTTGAGGATCGAGTTGAGAACCACTATTTTAGAAGATAATCTCTACTTCTGTAATACCTTCACTTTAGTAAATATACCCTCTAGTGTTACTACTATCCACCCTTAAGGCCCGTACACAATAGATGATAATGGTCACAATATCGTTCAGAAAGGGCTTTCTAAATGATATTGTGACTAATATCATCCAGTGTGTAAACTGTAAATTGTTAACAATGCACGCTCCTTCGCATCATTAAAGAGCCCTTCCCTCGTCCAGTATTTCCAGATGAGGGAGGACATTGTCAATGACGGCCATGCTGCATGACCGTCATTCGGCGGGTGCCCCGTCGTGTGTCGCATTGGCAATTGAGTATGCAGTTGCTGATGCCGGCCCCACCCATAAGGTCCCGATGCTGCTGCCAATATCGGCATCGGAGGGATGACCCTAATGTGTACGGGCCTTTATCTTTATCACTATCTACTGATTTGGTACACATAGGGGGGTATTCAATCCCCGTAGCTATTTACATCAGGGGAAATAGCGGCGGGGGCCTATTCAATGCTGTCTTGCCTAACAGCATTGAAGAGGCAGATCGACAGAACGGGCCCGACTTTAAAAGCTTGTTATGTCAATAACAGCTGTGATTTGTCGCGATCACAGCCGAAGCTCGACAATCCACGGCCATTTACGTGGACACGCCCCTTTTTCTAAGATTGCCAGGCGGGACATTGAATCCTGCCTGGCGATATGCTGTCGAGCATAAATGAAAACGGGCCATGGTCACGGCTGTCGGGACGGATCGTCAGGCGTGACCCGGGATTGAATACCCCCCTTAGTTTTATTACTAGCAATGACCCGGTCATAATAGTTTTAACCATATTTACTGATTCAGTCTCGTTAGTTGAACTACAATGCAATGATCTGGTCATCTTAATTGTATTCTGTACTAATCCAGCCCTCTTAGCTATATCCTATGTACTAATCCAGTCTTCTTAGTTTTATTGCTGCTAAATAAACCTTTGTCTTATCTTTATTGCAATGTATTGATCCAGGCCTCTTAGCTTTGTTACTATGTACTAATCCGGTTGTGATACAGCAGGTTATTTTTTACATTTTATTACTATATGTAATCAGTCATCTTCATTTTATTACTATGTATTGATGTAATTCGCTACTATTTGTTATATGGATCAAGACCCGATCATCTTATGTACTTAGCCTGTCATCTTAATTGTATTACTTGCGTCACTATTTGCAGTATGTACTGATCCAGTCCTCTTAATTTTAATACTATATACTGTATTGATCCCGCTTACTTTGTAGCTGTGTATTAAAGCGGTTATCATTCTGTAAATGTATTACTATATACTGATTCAGTCCATTTACTTAAATACTATATATACTGATCCAGTTCTTAGTTTTATTACAATACACTGATACTTTGTGGGGGATGCAGTCAAAATCCAGTCAGTATACCAACCACCATTGACCGATGGTCATAATACCGACACGGTTAAAATATTGTCATTCATTATGCCAACATGGTCAAAATGGTCGACAGGTGAAATGGTCGACATGAGTTTTTAATTTCTTCTCTGAAACTGACTTGTTCATACTTCACCATTCTATTGGAGGTGGAGGGGGAATATAATAGTGCGAGAGCAGCGAGTCATGCAAGGGGACACGGTATGCTACAGTGCCCATGTCGACCTAAAAAGTCAAATAAAATAAAAAAGACATTCAAAAAAGTTGAATAATCATGTCTACTTTTTGACATGGCAACATCTTAAATTGACCATATAGGCATTTTAATTTTTTGCCATGTTTACCATGTCTGTATCTTGACCTTGTCGGTATTTTGACCTTTGGCCAGTGGTGGTCAGTATTTTGACTGTAGGCAAATGATAAGGAACCCTTTTGTTGTATTAACATGTACTAATATCATCCCAATAGCTATACACAGTGTAATACCCCCCCTCCCCCCCCAAAAAAGTTATAAAAAATAAATAAATAAAAACCCAACAAAGAAACCCAAACAAACAGACAAAGACCTTGAGGACTATTATCTGGTATCAATGATCTATTTCTATTTCTATATAAAATGTCTACAAAGGTAAATAGAACATCCAGTTAATCACAATGACATTACCAGATGTCATGGACTGTCGAGGATCGGGACTGCTGGCTTCTTTCTTTTCTGTAGAGGTAACATAGATATAATACACATTTAATATCACAATGAATATAATACAGCATGAACAAATTTGTTTTATATGATCATGTGTTTACAAGCTGCTAATTATGCTAGATATTGTCTAAAAACAACAATACAGGGATAATGATCATAGTTAGTTTTGTTCAGAACTGGAAATTGCCCAAGATAACAATACATTGTTTATTTCCCCAAATCTTATATTCATGTCATCGGTTGGCCTGCCATGATGGTCCAATAGCCATGACTGCTGAAGGGGTGTGTCCAGGGCCAAAGTGTAGCTGATTCTTGGGACCTCTGCCAAGACTACATGATCAACGTGGTCTTGGCCTTCAGCAGCTTTGGATAAACAAGCAGGGAAGCTATTGTTTATGTAGTCACTCCCCTCAATTTAGCTCTGATGGGGACGTGGATGTTGTTACCTCATACCGCCTATTTGGTATGTTTGGTCTAAAACATTCCATATAATATAAATATGTATATTATAGATGTGGTGCATGTGTGCTTGTGTTGCATTATCTAATTGATGATGATAAATTGTGGAAAAACAGTTGCACACTTCCAAAAGCATTAATATACTATAGCTTATCTCAAATGCAAAAAAAAAATCTCTGCTAGGACTTTAACCAACCAACGGTATTGAGGCATAAAATCACAAGCCAATCAAACATTCTAAGATAGGAAAACACAAGCGGATCACCAAAGTCTACTGCGTACAGTATCTCTTGTCTCCAATTCCAATTTGATCTTAATGATAGTTATACAGCAAAACAACAGGTAGGAAACCACCAAAGTTCACCCTGGGTGTTTTGTGTGGATGACTATGGTATAACTATGGACAGGGCTGTCATTAACATTTTTATATTATTTAGGTAATGCGTACTGAATTTTAGTCTTCTACGTGTGTTTTTCTAGCTGTTTTTATTCTCTAGATCATCTTTGAGTCTATTCAGACTCATGTCGGAGCAGCAAGCTACGCAATGTCTATACAAATTATTTATTGTTCGTTTTCTAAATTCAAGTGGCACTGACAGGTTTTTAGGATGTTATGTTGTGCGATTGTTTAAATATTATAAAAGCTTTGGAAAAATAGCTTCCTTCGGTCATTTTTAAATCATAGTTTTTTAATATTTGAAAAATATATACATTTATTCCAAACAAACCCCAGGGTATATTTACCAAAGGGCAATTTTAGCCGAAATCAAACTAATTTTAATTAATGTTGTGCTTCCCTGGGTTAAAACACACAGTAACTAAAATTATATTTTTTAATTAATTTTTAAGTGTCAGTAAATATGTGGTTTAGCCGTGAAAGTCAAACATTGATTAAGAGCGATTTGAATCCATCTGAAATCTATAAAAATTTATATAAAGTGACCTTTAGTAATTATACCCACTAGTGACCAGAATACACATGCAACTGAACTAATATCAGTAACTCAGAGACTGTAAGGCAGAGTATTGGCAGGATAGATTGAGGTGCTTATTTACTAAGATGCTAGGGGTGGGATCATTGGGTAAACCACAGGTCAACATACATTGGGCCAACCAGTGAAGGTCAACAGGCCTTAGGTCGACACCCTTAAAGGTCGACATGAGTCTAAGTCAACAGGGTTATTAGGATGACACAAGCATTAGGTCGACATGGGTAAGGTCGACAGTCAAAATGTTGACATGGGTTTTTCAAGGTTTTTTTGCCCTGAATGTCAACACAGTCAACATGGATCTGTGAAAACCCACATTGACCTTTTCACTGTCAACCTTCCCCATGTTGACATAATGCTTGTGTCGACATAATGACCCTGTCGACCTAGACCCATTTTGACATTTTGAGGGTGTCGACCTAATTGCAGTTGACCTCCAGTGGTCTAACCAGTGACCGTATCCCTATGGGGGTTATATTGAAGATGGTATGTTGCTATGGGCAACCAATCAAATTCTATCTCTTATCTTTTAGAACAGGGCTGGGCAATAGTGGCCTTCCAGCTGTTGATGAACTACACATCCCAGGATGCTTTGCATTAGTTTTGCTATGTGGCCATGCTGAAACAACAAGGCATGCTGGTATGTGTAGTTCATCAACATCTGGAGGGCCGCTATTGCCCAGCCCTGTTTTAGAATGTGCTACATAAATAAGTACATTCTGATTGGTTGCTATGGGCCACATCCCTTCTTCATTAGAACTCCCATCCTAGTAAATACACCCCTGAGAGATTATCAGCATAACAAGATAAATGTGGAACTCACCACAACCTTATGTATAAAAGAATCAGTAAGGCAAAGATAAAACATAACCTATAGTATTATAGAATATGTCCTTAAAGCCGTTCCTTTTCTACCGGCTCTTTGTCACAAGGCTCTGACCTGTCACTCGCAGAGTCATTGATGCCATTTCAGATTTTTCTTTTCTCCACGGCTGGGCTATAAAGATGTATTTGTTCTTGATGAATGATCCATCCTCCACCACGGCTTTCTCCAGCAGTAAATTAGTTTGCTTTTCTTTTTCGATGAGCAGTTCATGTATTACACCAATGTCAACAGCTTCCAATTGAAATCCAGCTGTCTGTTAGATAGAAGCATAGTAGCAGGGTGTTTATGAATTGCACACCGAGGAAGGACACTCAGCACTACCTTCCTTTCATTAATCATCAATCTTATGCTGTCCTTATGTGTCCTCATCATTAGCATTGAAAGTAAAATTACAGGGGTAACAGAACATCTGTGCAAGCTGCAGAATCGTGGTGTAATGTGACAGAGAGTCAGACAGGGTTAGATGGGGTTATCTCCAAAGAGTAATAAAGGGGTGTACACACGGGGAGATTTGGGCTAATGGACAATTTTGACTAAGCGATTTTGTCTAAGAAATAATAGTCCATGATCTAGTCAAAACTGCCTTGCCTGCACAGTCAGTCGGCGCGAAAGTGGAGGGAGTGTGGACCTTTTTCTGCGCTGGTGTGTGAGCTGCACTTCTACCGTACCTAGCTATTAATGTAGGTACCAAGTGGGAAAGATGGAAAGAAGAGAAGATAGAGGTGCGCACTGTATATTTCACCACTTTTGTACATTAATAATCATACAGTGGTACATAAAATTTGTATTCTGTTTTTTTTACAAGGACAAGATTCAATAAAAGCAAATTCGTACAAGATTCAATGGGTGAACCCACATTCAGACACACTTCGTTCGAGTGAATATCAATAGATCCGACTTCAAAGAGCAAACTTCTTTTGATAAGAAACCTTACGCGTTTCGTCCGTTAGGACTTCATCAGGGGTAAATAGGGATATGAGTGGTGAAAAAGATATGCCGTGAATTATATAGTTTAACTTCTAGGTTTATACATATATACGTTTTAGTGCTTCTTAAGTCCCTTGGGAGAATTATGATAAGGGACACACAACTGCAAAAAGAGGAGGATGGAGGTGAGGAGGATCCAATGAGGTGGTGAGGAGAAAAAAGAGACAAAGAAAGAGAGACAACGTGATCCAGACAAGTTCAAGACCCATGTGGTGTTCCAAAGAAGGTCCAAGATTAGTGAGGTATGCCAAGGGTTATTTACAATTACAGTATATAGTATTGTATAGTAAGAACCCTTGTCCTGGATTTACACAGTAAAAGAGATTTGGGGCGAAATGTAATAGGGTGGGATTTTTTAGACATGTGCGATTTTTGGTCAAAAACGGCCGAAATCGCACTTTTTCCGAAAATCGCACATTTAATAGGTTGAAAATCGCGGTAAAAAATCGCACTTTTTTACCGCGAAATCGCACTTTTAGAAGTGCGATTCTTAGTCACATTTCAAATCGCATCCAGATGTTTTCCCATTATAAAGTATACAACTCGCAAATGTAATAGGGTGAGATTTTTGGTAAATGTTACCAAAAATCGCAAAAAAAATAGACCAGGTTCTGACAGGCAAATTTGACAGAACCATGCACAGATCATTGAGATCTGTGCATGGTCCTGTTAATAAAAATGTGTAAAAGTGTTTTTATAAAAAAAAAAACGGCGTGGGGTCCCCCCTCCTAAGCATAACCAGCCCCGGGCTCATTGAGCCGGACCTGGTTCCAAAAATACGGGGGACAAAAAGCATAGGGGTCCCCCGTATTTCTGAAACCAGCCCCGGACTCTTGGACCGGTCCTGGTTCCAAAAATACGGGGGACAAAAAATCTGGGGGTCCCCCGTATTTTGAAACCAGCACCGGGCTCCAACAGCCCGCGGTGTCATGCCACAGCCGGGGGACACTTTTTATACAAGGTCCCCCGGCCAAAACATGAGCACCGTAGCTGGTCAGCCTTGGACGGGGTACCTGGAGGAGTGGGGATTCCCCCAATAAAGGGGTCCCCCCCCCCCCAGGCTTCACCCGTCCAGGGCTGAAGCCCGGGGCTGTCACCGGCGTCCGTGGCCAGTGGACGCCGGCCTGATAGGGTTAAATCGATCATACATATCATTACATTGCTTTATACCGGAGAACTACAAGTGCCAGCAGACCTCCCCCGCATGCTGGGACTTGGAGAACCACAAGTCCCAGCATGCGGGGCATTAATGGGCCCGCTGGGACTTGTAGTCCACCTGTAAAAAGAATGTTTATAAAAAACACACACACACAGAGAAGTAAAAGTTTATTACACACACACACCTCACTTTTACACCAGCGTTACTTACCATTCCTGGATCCAGTGCTGGTCTGGCTGCTTCACAGCCGGCTCCCCCCGAACTGACAGGCAGTGGGGAGAACCGGCTTTCTCCGTTGCCTCTAACAGCTTCTGTAGCGCTGTTCCAGCGCTACAGAGGCTGAGAGCGCGATTGGCCGATACGTCTCCATGGAGACGCATAGCTCAGTCCTGATTGGCTGAGCTATGCGTCTCCATGGAGACGCATAGCTCAGCCAATCGCGCTCTCAGCCTCTGTAGCACTCGGACAGCGCTACAGAAGCTGTTAGAGGCAACGGAGAAAGCCGGTTCTCCCCGCTGCCTGTCAGTTCGGGGGGAGCCGGCTGTGAAGCAGCCAGACCAGCGCTGGATCCAGGAATGGTAAGTAACGCTGGTGTAAAAGTGAGGTGTGTGTGTGTGTAATAAACTTTTACTTCTCTGTGTGTGTGTTTTTTATAAACATTCTTTTTACAGGTGGACTACAAGTCCCAGCGGGCCCATTAATGCCCCGCATGCTGGGACTTGTGGTTCTCCAAGTCCCAGCATGCGGGGGAGGTCTGCTGGCACTTGAAGTTCTCCGGTATAAAGCAATGTAATGATATGTATGATCGATTTAACCCTATCAGGCCGGCGTCCACTGGCCACGGACGCCGGTGTCAGCCCCGGGCTTCAGCCCTGGACGGGTGAAGCCTGGGGGGGGGACCCCTTTATTGGGGGGGTCCCCACTCCTCCAGGTACCCCGTCCAAGGCTGACCAGCCACGGTGCTCATGTTTTGGCCGGGGGACCTTGTATAAAAAGTGTCCCCCGGCTGTGGCATGACACCGCGGGCTGTTGGAGCCCGGTGCTGGTTTCAAAATACGGGGGACCCCCAGATTTTTTGTCCCCAGTATTTTTGGAACCAGGACCGGTCCAAGAGTCCGGGGCTGGTTTCAGAAATACGGGGGACCCCTATGCTTTTTGTCCCCCGTATTTTTGGAACCAGGTCCGGCTCAATGAGCCCGGGGCTGGTTATGCTTAGGAGGGGGGACCCCACGCCGTTTTTTTTAAACTTTTTTTTTTTTGCACAAAATCGCATTTATGAAAATGCGCACATTTTCATGACTGAAAATGCGCACATTTTCATGACTAAAAATCGCCCGAAATCGCGGCAAATCGCATTTTTTGCCGCTAATTCGCATCTCATTACATATGCGAATTCGCGGCAAAAAACACGATTTTTAAAGGTGCGATTTCTGGCGAGTTTGGAACTCGTCCAAAAATCACACCCTATTACATTTCGCCCAAAGTGTAGAAGCTGATTCAACTATATATATATATATATATATATATATATATATATATATATATATATATATATAGTTGAGTGAGGACACACTTCTTGTAAACCTAAATCTTTGCACAATTTATATCCGTGGGGTTTCACCACGGTGTAAAGCCACTCCATTTTCGCATTGCTCCCAAATCTGACTCAGCCATGATGCACTTGGCAGTGGTTTAATTTTGAAAAAAATGATTTATCTTCTGCAGAGTGTGCATAGCTCTACTGCTAAAGTACAGAACCACTTCCTGCTGTGCTCTGTGGCCTCTGATGAAAATGTGTTTCATTGCACTGAAACGTTCATCTGAATGAAGCGCACTGATGGAAATGCTATGGGAGTGCATTTACTATATTATTTCATTTTCCCAATACATCACTTATAACTAAGTTAAATCGTTTCTGTTGACCGTAAGAAATATGATTCAGGATTACTTGAAGGACTAAACAGCCTCCTAAGGATTAGAAAAAAACAACCACATTTAGCATTTATAGGAAGAAGAAGAAGCAATAAACTAGAGGCAAAGCAGAGATCAAGTTTTGCTAATATTTCCCTTTGAGCCTGCAGTTGCCATGGTATCATCATCACTAGGTGTAGTGTATCTAAATATAGGGCACAATAAAAGATAACATAACATTAAACAGGAAGCACCAATTCCGAGTTTTAACAAAATATAAAGTAGGCACAAATTAAATATTTTCATCTTTTCAAAATGAAAAAAAAAAAAAGTTCATCCAATATGTCAATGATATATTTTTGTGCACAAGTTACACAACTATTGGCACAAAATAAAATAATGTGATGACACAACTACAGATGGAGCCACCTTTGTTCATCCCGGGGGTGCGCCATATCTTTAATGAGGCAAATGTATTGGGATTTGGGGCAGGATGTATTAAAATACATTGCCGCTATCGCATACTATATGTGCGATTAACATCACAATGTGGTGACAGAGGCCCTCAGCCATACCTGTGATGTGGTGTGTGGGGGTTCTCCATCACATCCATGGGCACTCCATCTTCTCCTTGGAGGTATCCTGGGCACCTCCTCCTTCCCCTTCAGCCGGAGGGACCTCCGACTGTGTTGCTAGGGGGAGGAGGAGTTTGATGGAGGTATTGTGGCGATACCCTGGGCAGCGAAAACGTGTCGTCAGGGTCTAAGAACATTTGAAAATGGGGTAAAACCCCTGAAAATGGGGGTTTTACTGCATTTTACCTTAGCCTTTGGTGAAAGTGAAATGAAGGAAGAAAAGTTATAAAAAAACTCAATTGCTAAGCCATCAATACTGTATGTACACAAAATATACACATTCTGCATAAAAGCAACAATTTTTTTAAATGATTTATAATGAATTCTACAAATTGCAAATACAAAACTAATGTTTCATCCTGTTCTCTGCACAAAGGCGTATATACAGACAGCATCGCCATGCCTCTCAACTTTTCTCTTTCAAGCAAGACTTGCCGCTCCAGTGACCACAATCCCTACCCCCATCTTCTGCAAGTTGGGGGCGTGTCCAGCCCTCTCGAGCAGCTGCCCAGCCCCTGGCTCTCTGCCGTGCACTGATAGAAGCCATGTACTCAGTGTTTACTAGGTAATCACTGGCCACTTTGCAGAGCAGGGCTTTTATCAAGTATAGCTGCTTAGTGGACATTTCAGTTTAAGGGGGTATTCAATCCCCTGCTACTATTCCCAACAGAGGAAATAGCATACCTACTGAAGGTGGTCTTCCCTGACAGAATTGAACAGGGATCTCGGCAGAACGGGCACGACTTTACATGCAATCAGGCCCGTTCTGCCGAGAATGGCTGGGAATTGTCGAGCCCCTTTTAGGCGCTCGGCAGGCGGGACATTGAATCTCGCCTGCCGAGCGGCAGTCGAACCAGCCAAAAACAGGACTGGGTCATGGCTGTTGGGCCAGCCCAGGATTGAATATACCCCTAAAGTCTTGAATAAAACTGAAAACAATTACTACTGATAGCAGCCTTGCTTGTAATTGCAGGAATGCCTTGTCTCAGGAATGACTGGCCCTCCTTTGCAAACTAATAGACAACTTGCCAGGGTCCCTTCCAGAACTATAACCAAATAGTCACAAAGCAGTGGTGGCACTCCTGCGCTAAAGCAATATTGCCCGTTTCAGTAGTGGCACTCCTAAACTAAAGCATGGTTGCCTACCCTCCTGCATTCTGCAGGAGACTCCCTGAAATAGCAGCAATCTCCCTCTCTCCCTCATTAGTCTAGCAATCACCCTCAGGTCACCCAGCCCACAGTACACTGTTACATTTTCGGGGGGGGGGGAAGGAATGACAGATACATTTAAATGGAATCATCAGCAGCATTTCCCAGCACTTTACCAAGTACAGTAGCTCTTACTAACTGCTTTGGGGCTCATCTACATTTGGATATAAGTCATTTTACAAGATTCCTCTCAGATGTAGCAGCACACACCCACGATTCTAGGTGCCACGTTCACAATCTCTTTTCACAATATCTCCATGTATGGAACTAGACACGCCCCCTCAATGGGGCCCTGTGCGATATTCTACTTCCAACTATAATCTCCCTAAAACTAGTTTTCAAAAGTAGGCAAGTATGCGCTAAAGCAATATTACCAATAGTTTCAGTTTCATTCAAAACCCTGATAAGGGTATGGACTAATGAAAACATTGTATAACCTGTGGACATCTTCATATTGCATTAGCCCAGGAATGCCACAACTGCTTTGTGAGTGTATAGACTGTATAGTTACTGAGGAATATGTTTCATGTAAATGGCACAATTTAATTGACTATGGGCGGGATTCTCTAAAATCCGCAGCCCTCTTCGCCCGGCATCGCATTTCTAATGACCGCATATTCTCTAAAATATGCGGTCATTAACGCAAGGGACAGCTCTTGCGGTAAGAGCTGTCCCTTGCGATGCGGCGCCGTTGCTGGACTTCCGGGTCTATGACCCGGGAGTCCGTCTGCGCATGCGCAGACTGACGCGCTGGCCGCAGGGCATGCTGGGAGGGATCCGTGACGGATCCCTCACACACCGCTGCGGTAAGAAGCCCATAGGCTTCTGCAGGGAACCGCCAGCTTTAGCTGGCGATTCCCTCCGCAGCGGTGACACTGCGGAGGGAGGTTAGAGAATACAGAAATGCGGTAAAAACCCAGATAACGGGGTTTTTACCACATTTCTGTGATAGAGAATCTCGCCCTATGAAACATACCAGTCCATCACACTTCCATACCGTACATCAATCTTTTATTTACACATAAACTAAATCAATCTTTTATTTACACATAAACTAAATCCAACCAGTTCTTATGTCTGGGATCTCAGCTGAAGAGGACTGAATGGACCCAAAGAGCAGGCTTAGGGGTTATATCAATAGATTATACCACAATGAGGCGATAACAAATATTTACCGCCATTCAATTCCCCCTCCTTTCTGCAAGTGAAGCAGTGAAAGCAGTTGACCTCCAAGTATAGTAATATACTCTACCTTCTGTCTGGAAGACTTTTTATCCTTTTTATAAATAATCTTTCTTCTCCCGGTGTTCCCCAAGCTTCCAGTCAATGTGACGTAGAGCGCGGCATCTGCAACTGACTTTGGTGTTTGACTGATAGTGATAGATAGGTCATAAGTTTTCACTGTAATCACACATAAGTAGTATGGAAACATTAAAACCATGTTTGTTGACTAAAGGTTATATTTTGATATACAGTATAATAAAAAAATGTTGCTGCATTACAACAACAAAAAAGTCCTAAAAAAGTCAAATAATCTCTTACAAGTGTAAACTAAGGAGGCAGCCCATACACACTGGGCAACTTTCATGTGAAATCAGCCCAGTTTTCTCGTCTGAGTGGCTTTTATCATGTGTACAGGGCAGCGATGAGCGATGTTCCAGTGTGTACAGGGCAGCGATGAGCGATGAGTTCTGCTGCACGCTCCCACATCATCGGTGCCAGGTGCCGCTCATCTGCTGGTATTGCATAGCGATGCGCTATGGAAAGCCCCCGCCCCCCGCTGACAGCGCCGGGCAGGGGAAAAGCCGCTCAGTGTGTATGCACTGAGCGGCTTTCCCCCCAACGATGACAACGAACATCGCTGTCCATATACGCTGGGCAAAATCACTCAGTGTGTATGGACCTCTAGATCTTTTAATGAATATATTACTTATCTCATACACAAGGCCTTTATTCACAGAATGTCTTTCATTTTGAAGAAACTTTCCAACTTCAGATAAAGTACATCACAGTTTTTCAGTTAAATCTCAGATACACTCAACTAATTTTGTAGAAGAAATTTTCAAATATTGAGGAAACATAAATCAACCTGATAATAAAGGCCCAGAAGGATTCAGAACTGGTAGTTCCGCCACTAAGTTATTTTCTTTACTGCTGAAAGATCGGTGAAATGGAAATTCCAGAATATCTCCACTTTCTTCATGCTGTAGTTTCACCTAAACGAAATTGAGAAAAACTGTTCAGATCATGTTCATATGATAAACAAAAAAACGGTTATCAGGCATTGGATCTACAGTGTCTAGGTAGACAATCAAAAGGTCGACAACTATTGGTTGACATGGTCAAAAGGTCAACATGAGTTGGTACTTGTGTACAATCACGGCTCCCACGATGTCCATCGCATAGTAAAAAATCGCATGCGATTTTTTACAGAAATGCATCCAAATGCATTGAAATTAGTACCAAACATGTTCAATGGCCCCCAACTGTCATTTTTCAGGCTGTACCACCCCCACTATCAACGCAAACCCGAAGTGTGGCGAGCGCAGCGAGCCCGCGAGGGGCGGCGGTACTCGTCCTACGACCTTTTCATACCCCCACTATCCACGTCGGCGTGGAGTTGAGAATAGAAAGAGTGGCGAGCGCAGCGAGCCACCGAGCCCGAAGCGTTGCGAGCGCAGCGAGCCCCGCGAGGGGACACGGATACCTTCACAGGTATACGCGTCCCCTCGCGGGCTTCACAGGTGTCCGCGTCCCCTCGCGGGTCTCGCCACACTTTCTATTCTCAACTCCATGCCCCACGTGCATAGTGGGGGTATGAAAAGGTCGTAGGACGCGTACCGCCGCACCTCGCGGGCTCGCTGCACTTGCCACGCTTCGGGTTCGCGTTGATAGTGGGGGTGGTACAGCCTGAAAAATGACATTTGGGGGCCATTGAACATGTTTGATACAAATTTCAATGCATTTGGATGCATTTCTGTTAAAAATCGCATGCGATCGCATGCGATGTGATCGCATGCGATGCGATCGCATGCGATTTGTCAAAAAAAATGCATAAAAACTGCAAAAATCGCACTACATATGGCATGCGATGGCAGCCGTGAAAGTACACAAGTACCCATGAGTTTTTTAACATCGACAAAGGTCAACACAGTTTTTTAGGACTTTTTTGTAAAAAAAACTGACGTGCATCCTTTGCCATCCACGTCAGCATAGATTATCATAACATGGCGAGCACAGTGAGGGGACACGGTACACTTATCCGGTGTCCATTGCAGACTTATATCATAATAGACACCCCCCCTCCAAAAAAAAGAAAAATAAGGAAAAAAAAAATTTTTTTTATGTGGCAATCATTTACACGACAACATGAAACTGGTTTTGCAGTGTAAATGATTGCTGCTTTAAAAAAACCTGGAGATTTCTTACCAAATCTCTCACTTTCTGAATCTCTTGTCGTATTAAATTTCCCCCAGTAGATCTAAAAGAATGTAAACCCCCCAAAAAACCCTGCATGATTAGAAATAAAAAACAGTCCCAACTCTTGCTCATATAGGCTAAAAAGGGAAAATTATTAATTCAAATAAATATTGTTTACTTTTACAGATTATTAAAGTACAGTGTGCACATCATAGCCATGCGCAGCACATTTCATTAGGGGGTGCACATTTCATTAGGGGGTGTCTTACATGCCTATTGGGTGTGCCTAATACCACCATGCCTATTGGGTGTGCCTAATACCACCAATCAGATGTGTCTACCATCAGCTATTCGCACTCGCTACAATATAAAACATCTCTCAGCCACACCATAATCTTCTGCCTAGTTCAGTTTTAATCTTCTAATTACTCTGTGTAACAGTACATGCAAATACAATCATAAACATATATGAATGACGCAGGTATGTAGTGATATGACAATGGTCTATTACAATTAACAATGCAAAACACACATACTTGAATGATGGGCGCTTGTTTTAATGGAATACCAGTTCTAAAAATCAAAATGATATAAGGGTGGGCACAGCATTAGGGGGTGCCTGTGCACCCCTAACACTCTATGTGTGCATGCCTATGGTACACATGCTGATGTGCATTTCCCTAATTCCTGACCAATAGGTTCTACCAATAAGAACCACCAATTGGTAGCCATTGATCTATCAGGGAATCAGGGATTTCCCATATTTCAAAAATCCCGGACTTGCCAGTCCTAATCATGTTTTGGTTGGGATAGGCAAATCAGGAACTGGGGGATGAGGGAATTACGACAAACTGTTACACAGGGCAGTACGGATGGTGTAATGGTTAGCATTACTGCCTCGCAGCACTAAGGTCATGGGTTCTATTCCCACCATGGCCCTAACTGTGCAGAGTTTGTATATTCTCCCCGTACTAGCATGGGTTTACTCCCACAATCCAAAAGTATACTGGTAGGCTAATTGGCTCCCAACAAATTAACCCTAGAATCAGGGGTGGATTTACGGGTGAGGGCGCCCCTAGGCACAACAATAATGCCCCCCTCCCCGCCGCCTAATTGTATCACTGTGACATTTTTATTTGTTATTCTGTATGCATATTTACTAAGTAGGACAGTTACAGGGACAGTATCTGCATGTCCTATCCATTTACACTCTATTTAAGATGGAATATGGTACAGTACAGTGGATAATCTGCAGTTATTGGTACATTTCAGGCTGACCGTACTATCACAAGCATCCGAGTGCCGCCCCCAAACATGTGCCGCCCCTAGGCACGTGCCTCACGTGCCTAATGGGAAATTCGGCTCTGCCTAGAATGTCTGTGTTTGCGTGTACATATGGTAGGGAATATAGATTGTAAGCTCCACTGGGGCAGGGAATGTTCAACTATATTCTGTAAAGTGCTGTTAATAATAATAATAATAATAATAATAATAATAATAATAATAACAGCAATAATACATGTATTATGCTGCTTTCCCACTGCAGACCCGTTTAAGTTTACAGGTAATCTTAAATGGTATTTAGCATTCCCACTGCAGCAGATTACAGTTTCAAATGCCATTTAAGTACCATTCCCATTGCAGGTAAAACGTTTTAGCTCTTCAAAACGTTTTTACAGCACAAATGACACTACACAGGCAACAACCAATCAGTGGAATTGTTGCCTGTTAACAGTAAGGATGCATTCCCATAGCATCATTGGTGCCCAGTGGTGCTAAATAGATTGCTGGCATGTGCCAGCAATCTATATATTTCTGGCTTATGATTCTCATTGGTGCCCAGTGGTTCCAGAAATATATAGATTGCTGGCATGTGCCAGCAATCTATATATTACTGGCTTACGATTCTCATTGGTGCCCAGTGGATCCAGAAATATATAGATTGCTGGCATGTGCCAGCAATCTATATATTACTGGCTTAGGATTTTCATTGGTGCCCAGTGGATCCAGAAATATATAGATTGCTGGCATGTGCCAGCAATCTATATATTACTGGCTTAGGATTTTCATTGGTGCCCAGTGGATCCAGAAATATATAGATTGCTGGCATGTGCCAGCAATCTATATATTACTGGCTTAGGATTTTCATTGGTGCCCAGTGGTTCCAGAAATATATAGATTGCTGGCATGTGCCAGCAATCTATATATTACTGGCTTACAAAATCAGACATTGGTGGCCAGTGCTGCTCCGTGTGGAGCAGGACGGAGGGAGGCGGGGCATGTGGCTGGACCCGGCCAGCGTCGCTAACGGCATCCAGCCGCAGCAGCAGCCAGCCGGACACAGCGGGGCAGCGCGCTGTGGACAAGTGAGTATGACAGGAGAGGGGAGGGGGGGGCGGGGGGTGGCAGCGGGGCGTACCGCCGGGCTGAAAGTGGTTAATCTTTCAGCCCGGCAGCGTACACACACGGAGATGATTGCTGAAAAAAATCAGCAATCATCTCTACCGTTTAAAGATGCATTCCCATTGCATCTTAAACGGTAGATTACCGTGCAAAACCCTGCTCTGAAAACGGGTTGAAATACCGTTTAACTTTAAACGGTATTTCAACTCTGGCGCTTTCCCACTGCAGCCTTAAACGGTATTTTGCCCTCAAAAATCGGCAAAATACCGTTTTAAGGCTGCAGTGGGAAAGGGGCATTAGAGTCTTTACACAAGCAGCCTGGTTCAAATATGGTTGTAAAACCTAAACCTTTTTTTTCACAACTATTTGGTCACGGGAAGTATTGTACAATAGAAATATATTGGTCATTATTCCTGTCCGCAGTACATTGCTGTGCGATACCATTTCTAGTACTGTATATCTGCGTCTCGCTTTATTTTTGTGTAGAAAATGAATACGTACTAAGCGAACAAATGATTTTGCTTTTTGTAAATAACGATATTAGGAAACATTTCTACTCAGTCCAATATCCATCATAATGATGAAAGAACATTGTGGTTCATACCGGTGGTATAGATTCATTTTAGAGAGGCCAGCGAATAATTTTATTTTAAAAGCATAAACATTACTGAGCCCTTAGCAGCGACACTTGTTGTTCCCATTATATATAACATTACAAAGGGAACATGCCAGGGGTGGCAGTATAAACACTATCAATTCCGATGCTATTTCTTTCACTTTTACTTCATTACTAACAGTTTGCCCATTACTGTATGTGTGCTCTCTGTTGGAGAATGCCTTCCCACGGTGATAAACTGCAGTAATGTAAACAGCGCTGTCTAGAAACGCAGTTATACCTTCAGCATAAGGACGTATTTGTTTCACGCACACCCCCAGAGGTTTGTAAAACTGTGTGTTTAAAAGAAATAAAATATTCAGTCACAGTGAAAGTCTAGTGGAGCAATGGCTGTATTATTTGTTATGATGTAACTTAGCCTTTGTCAAAAGTGTTTCATGCCGAAGACAGTATATATGAGACACAGCAAGATCTGAGCCTGCTGTGCGTTATCAGAGCGTTATCAGAGTGTTAGTCCGTAATCACCTAAATTGCTTTAATTGCCCATCTGTAATCCAGAGAGATTAGGATTTCGATCACTATATCACATGCACTGTATCCGAGCAGTGAACTGGAAATGGTAATTGAATGACTTATATTTAGTGTGTAGAGCTTTTATCATTTTGTTTTTATTTAGCTCAGTGGACTGTTTTATGGGAATCATTAGTGCATGGAATCCCTCCAGCCTAATAAAAATTAAGAAGATTAATGTAAACCCCACACACACCACCACCACACTGCAGTACCACTTTTGACCACCAGAATGCAGAGCTCCACCAGTTTTACTGTACAGTGCATTTTGTAGACTACACTAGGGCAGAAATTGGCTTATGCATTTCGCATGTGAGCGTGATATACTGTATGTGCGTGTATTATATGTATGTTATACCTATATAAATTCATTATTATACATATATAATTTCACAAGAGTCCTGTGTTTTTCCCCCTGTAATTTCCATCTGTTGGTATAATGATCACATGTGAATTCTCCCCCAATATTCAATCTTGTCCTTATTGCCTATTTAGGTTTATAGTGGTTACACAGAGCTGGGTTCCTGTATGCAAGCGGTGAGCTTTGGCATGCAGTACAGGAGCAGATGCATATTTATGGTTCCGTGCCTATATCTGGAGCTGATTTATTAAGCCCAGTGAAGTGAAAAAGCGGCTGGTACTTTATCCCTGGCCAATTGACTCAAAACTGTAATTTTTGCAATTCTAACGCAAGGCCACTCCCCATTTTCCCCACTGTGGGAAGATGCCCAGTATTGTGTTTCTGCGCAGGATAAATACTGGCTGCTTTATTTTTTACACTGCAAATTACAGAAGGAGCCCCTCTCTTCTTTGCCCGGCACTCGCCAGAACATCCCCGCTGCGAGCGCCGGCGGAGAGGGACTTCATCAGACCGGGCTGCTCATGTGCCTCAGGCGCATGTGCGACCCAGTCTATTGGTGGCTGGGCAGCAGGACCCTGCTCGTCTCCGCTTCAGGGAGATGGGCAGGGTTAGGGGGGGTTCGGGGGGGCGGCGGTGGGGACCGGCGATGGCGGCAGGTGAGGCGGCGGACTGCGGCGGGGAGCTCTGTCAGAATGGGGTACGCAAGCGTCTCCTGTGCGTGCGCCCCCTTCCGACGGCTGGTGAAGACAAGAGGGGCTCCATCTGTAGATTTAGAAAACAGACAATGCCCTGGAGCATATCACAATCAAGAATGCTGGAAAATAGATAACAATTATTGTTTTAATACATTTAATCAAATGGCTTAACAAATTTGAAAGACTATTGTCTCTTTTCAAGTGTTTGGGAGCAAATGTCATTTGGGAGTTAATTGTCATCTGCTCCCATACATTTCCAGATTTTTGTTCTCACCAGACAGATTAGACCAGGGTTGCCTACCCTCCTGAAATGGCCGGGAGTCTCCCGAAAATCGGATCCCCCTCCCGGCACCCCGGAAGGGTGGGCAACCCTTCCGGATTCCGGGAGCACCCCCGCTGTGCCCCGGATCACGGCATTTAAATGCCGCAATCCGCGGGTCTCAGAGGAGGGGGTGGAGCTAAAATGGCAAAATCACGTCATTTTAGCCCCGCCCCCTCCACGGAGATCTGCAAATTCACCTGTTTAACATCATGTAGGCGGGGCTTAGTGAGCAGCTGCTGAAACTTCTCCCGGAGAGGAGAATTAAAGTCGGCAACCCTGGATTAGACAGATAAATCTTCAGGTGTGTACCCAGCTTTAAGTTGCTTTTTTTACACGATCTTTTGTTTTTAAATCTACAGTATTTACTGCACACATGGGCCATTTCCAACGCTCAGTTTATGTGGGGACTTATTAATATCATGAATATCACAGACTAAAAAATATGCTGAATAAAATAAATGCTGAATAAATATAAATGTAAACTTGTCCCTAAATGCTAAAAATGTCTCTAAACAACTGTTCTGTTTTAACCTCCAGTTAAAGATCATGATTTGTTAATAAATTTGTGGTAAATGCAATAGGAAAATTGCTGTCAATTGTCAAACTACTGTATTTATGTTCTTTCTAATTAACAGAGTTTATGAAAAGCTTTATAGTGACTTCTGGACAAAGCAGCAAACAGTCTAAAGCACAGGTTCTCAAACTCGGTCCCCGGGAACCCACACAGTTCGTGTTTTACTGGTCACCTGTGCTGTTGGTGATACATACTGCTGGGTGACCAGGAAAACATGGCCTGTGTGGGGCCCAGAGGACCAAGTTTGAGAACCATTGGTCTAACGTAACAGGTGTAAAAACTTTGCAGCAGATCCTAGAATGTCTAATATGTCGAGGTGTACAATTTTATTTTATTTGTTATTTATTTATTAACAGTTTCTCATATAGCGCACACATATTCCGCAGCGCTTTACAGAGTATATCTGAACATTCACAGTCCAGTACAATGATAAACAAGAAGAGTTACAGTCAGTGGCGTATGTTCGTCCCAGTTGCCCGGAGGCACGATAAATATTGGTGCCCCCAAATAGCTCAATCAGTAAGGTGTCTCTCTCAAATAAAACAGGTCATGGGTTCTAAAACAGGGTGTGACACTTGCAAAAATGATGTTACATAGTTACATAGTAGGTGAGGTTGAATAAAGACTTGCGCCCATCTAGTTCAACCTATGTTTATAGTAGCTTATCCCTTGTTGTATAGTATATATGATATGATATGATAAAGACAGATTTTGTTACTTATTCATACCCATGGATGTTTTTAACCAATAAATGTTTATCCAACCTTATTTTAAACATATTTATAGTGTCTGCCGACACTACTTCTCCAGGAAGAGAGTTCCAAAGTTTGACTGCTCTGACTGTAAAGACATTTTTTCTTATAGATGAACAAAATCTTTTTTCTTCTAATCTAAACTCGTGCCCTCGCGTCCTAGATTCCTTTCTAGTAGAAAAAAGGGTGTTTGACAGTTCCTTATATTGGCCCCTAATATATTTGTACATGTTGAGCATATCCCCCTTTAAATGTCTTAAATAGTCCCAAATTGTTTAATCTTTCCTCATAGTTTAAATTCTCCATTCCCCTAATAAGCTTTGTTGCTCTTCTTTGGATCTTTTCTAATTCTATGATGTCCTTTTTATAGTGCGGGGCCCAGAACTGCAATGTTGGGAAGGGAAGTCAGCCACACAAGTGGTATAGGTGGCTTTTAATTAACTGATTTAAATTTGCAGGGGAGTAGAGGTGCCCCCTTGGGAGCAGGAGCCCAGCAGCAGATGACTCCATTGCCTCCCAGAGTTATGCCTCTGGTTACAATGATAAACAAGAAGATTAACCTTCTTTAGCTTGTTAGAAGCTATCAATATTGTTTTTGTAATGGAAACATTTTAGATTTCCAATATCATTCCGGTAATAACTCACTCACACATAAAACATATGTACAGCAAGATATGTAATAGGGAAACATGTTTTTCATAAAGGTGATATTTGCAGCTTGTGGCTCTTACCATTTTGCAGTACCAGTTGTTATCTTTCTCATCATCTTCCATTTCCAAACGGATTTTTTGTATCACTCCAAGATTCCTATTGAGATTTACTGTGGTGCCTGATGTCCTGCCCGCTGTCAGTGTGCCTTCGGCAAACACAACTGGCTCATAATTTCCCATGTTACAGCAGATTGTCAACTTCACGGCAGAATTGGTTCCAGTGTTTGGCATATCAGCAGTCACAATCAAGACATTGAATGTTCCTAAAAAGATAATACATAATGTAAATGGATCACATTTCACATATACAATCAAGTATCACACTACAGCCTACAGCAGGGGTGGCCAAACCAGTCTGCGAGATTTACCAACGGTCCTCGTTTTCCAAATCACCTAGCACAGCTGTAGTCATTACTAACTCACATTTCCCAGGTCACCTAGCTGGTGCACAGCTGTAGTCATTACTGACTGTCACATTTTCAAACATGCTGCATTCATTCCTACTATAGATCCATAGGTTACCTGAATAACATGAACGGTTGGTAGATCTTGAGGACAGGTTTGGCCATCCCTGGCCTACAGTATATGGAACACTGCTGCTTACCAGTAACATGTATTCAAAGATTTCATAATTTTAAATTTGATTAGAATTGAAAAAAAAATCTTATTATTCTGTTCATGATGATTATGTTGTGTATTTTTATAGTGCCATGTTCGGTAGTGTCATACATAGGCAAATAGCATATGGTATTACAAGTGTACACTTTACAATGACCAGTATAAAAAAGATACATGTAAGAAACTAATTAACCTAAATACACAATTAGAACCTGCAACATGCATTATTATGTAACAAAGCAGGAGGAAAGCATGGCCCGCTTGAAAGAGCTTACATTTTAATGAGAAAAGAGGGCACAAAGAGAGCGAGTGAAGTGGGGTGTATAATCTGGAGAGTTAGCAAGAGGGTTGCAGTGAAAATATTGATTATGATTGATTGATTGTGGGATGGCATTTTGGAGGATGGGAGGAGAACATGATTAATCCTGATGGTGGATGGTAGAAGGGATCAGATAGGAGAGGAGTTGGTTGTTGGCAGAGTAGTGTGCCTGGAGATAGTGTGAGTGGAGATGAGGATGGAGATGGGGGTAGTGACTGAGAAACAGATGTACATATCAAGCTTCAAAAAGTCATAAAATTGAGAGTGATAAAATGCCAGCCAATCAGCTCCTGCCATGTTACACGTTGGGTTTGAATAATGACAGGTAGAAGCTGATTGGCTGGTTGTTTATCACTCTCCACGTTTTACTTTTTAAAGCTTGATACATCTCCCCCTGAGTGCTTTGGAAGTTATTGAGAGAAGTTTGCATTTTATTGGGTATAGTATGGGGCAGTCAGGGGTGTATTAACAACTAAAGGAGCCTGTGTACAAATGACCTTGTGCTGATAAGCGGGCCCCTCCTGCACCATAATGCCATCTTCCTAGTGATATCCAGGAAGGTGTGCCACCTTGCCATCACATTTGCCTTCACTTGATGGCGCCATCTTATAGAAAATATCACTGGAAGATGGTGTGATGGAGAAGGCGGGACCTGCTTTTCGGTGCATGGGGGTCAGAGCAAGGGCACTGCTCATCCTACACCCATTATAAATATGGGAAGACTGACAGAGGCCTACAGCCGATGTGAGGAAATAGAACATAGAATAAGTATCAGCTGATTACTTCCTCCCACTCCTGCCGCCAAATTTGTGCACATTTTGTGGCCTGAAATTCTCTGTCTGTCAGCCTCTGCTTCTCTACACTGCTTCAAACAGGCTCTCAAGACCAACGTCTTCATCACAGCCATCTAGCTCTCACCCTATCCCACTGCTCCATGCTCACTGTCCATTCCCTATCTATGTCATCCCCCTGCATGCCTGTTCCCTGTAGAATGCAAACTCTCTCCAACATTATAAACTTATTATTATAATATCTCCTACTCCATACTCCCTACAACTGCACCTAACCCTCGGTTACTGCCACCCTGCCCTGAGTGTTATGTTTATACACCATGTGCTTGTCCTTCATTGTCTTGTACTTTAAGTAACTGTTTTCTTTTGCTTTTTTTGTTTATGTACTTTGGGCACTGCTGAACCCTTGTGGCACCATAACCATACAAGATACTACTACTACTACTACTACTACTACTACTATTACTACTACTAATACTACTTCTACTACTACTACTAATTATAATAATAATAATAATAATAATAATAATAATAATAATAATAATAATAATAATAAAAATATCAAACAGCAAATCCTTGGGTTTTGGAATTAACAACGAGCGGTGTCTGCAATTTGCAGTGCATTGAGCAGGTCAAAACCTGCCCGGTAATTCTGGCATCGGCATCGTGAGTGGTAATTTCCAGGTAGGTACACGGCACCAGGAACAATACCCACAATGGGAACATAGCACAGGCACTATGGGCCTTATTCAGATCTGATCTCAGTACGAATTTGTTTGGAAAATAGGCAAAACCATGTGCACTGCAGGTGGGGCAGATGTAACATGTATAGTTAGATTTGTTTGAGTTACTTTGTTTCCGTGCATGGTAAATACTGGCTGCATTATTTTTACACTGCAATTTAGATTTCAGTTTCAGCAAACCCCCCCAAATTTAACTCTCTCTGCACAGGTTACATTCGCCCCACCTGCAATGCACATGGTTTTTCCCCATTTTCCAAACAAATTAGTACTGAGCTCAGAACTGGATAAGGCCCTATGTGCCCGGAGACCTGGCTCCAACCAAGTCTACCGCACTACCAGAGAGGAGGGAGACTGCATAGAGCCTGCTCTCTCTTTTCTTAAACCATGATGTGCGTGTTATTTTTTTCTGTGGGGACCAATGTGTTTTATGTTTTCCTGTGGGGGGGGGAGCGGCAAACCGACATGAAGCAAGGATTTTGTGCATTTCATAGACAATAATGTATTAATTGATGACATGTTTAAAACACATGAATGTTCAAACTGGAGCATCTGATAACACACACAAATGGCATTTTCATTATTGTGAAAACAAAAAACAAAAAAACAAATGGATTACGAATAGAAATTAGACCATGATTGGTCAGAAAAGTGGGGTCCCGTGAAGGGGGCTGCAGGCTTAAATGCATTGATCAATTCATGAACTAAATCTCCACTATTTATTAATATCAGTTAATTTAGTGTGTGCAGAGCCCCTACAATTTCTGTTTAAACAATGTGGTCACAAGCCATAGGGCACCCCAAAACTAGGAAAGGTGAGTGCAGATGTTTAGTGTATAAAATATATATATATATATATATATATATATATTTATATATAGCAGGGTGGTCCGGTGAACGGAGATGGTGGAGCGGCATTCGGTGGACTCAGTAAACACAGAATATAAACATATTCTGTGTTTACTGAGTCCACCGAGTGCCGCTCCACCATCTCCGTTCACCGGACCACCCTGCTTTATAGTAGCCGGTCAGGCTACAGAGAAGGCACCAGGGCAACTACCTCTTCTCAGTAGGAGTGCCGGGTCATCAACCCCATATATATATATATATATATAGAGCGGGTTGGGGCAAGGCACTCCAGACGACTTTCAATAATTCAGGCGGAAACAGGTATCAAAGACAACGTTTCAATGCCCTTTATTGTGGCATTTTCGTCAGGTCATAACAAATAGAAACAATCTCTTACCTTATAAAAGCACCCTGTGAGCGCGGCAGAACCCGGGGGCGGAGACGCTTCCCAGGAACAAGTCGCAGGAAACTGACATCATCAAAGAGGGTGTCAGTGTGCAAACCCATCACCATGGCAACGTATATACAAACTGAAAAAAACAATATCAGAACAGTCAATAATGCTAATGAGACGTTGCTAACTAACACATATATAATGTGTCCAGCAAGGACGCCCCTATGGTAACATAATAACAATATGATGGTAATAATATATAAAGTAAACATAGTGCTTAAGGTCACAATAGAGAGCTCAAACCGGCATGTTCATTCAGACCCATCGGGGCTAAGGTGCCCAAACGATGGATCCATCGGGTTTCCAACTGTATCAATTTTTTTGACCTATCCCCACCTCTAATGGATGGGGGTTGGTGGTCTATCATACGGTATCTGATTGATGACAAAGGGTGGGGGTGCGTGCAGAAGTGTCTAGCAACCGGTTGTTCACTTGTGCCTTTAAGCAAGGCATTTCTGATTGCTGACCTGTGGGCTGTCATACGTTCCTTAAATTGGCATTCAGTTTTGCCAATGTATGACAGCCCACAGGGACATATGATTTGATAGACCACGTATCTTGAACAACATCCTAGTCTGTGTTGGATTTGAATAGGTCGACCTGAGCGGGGGTGTGGGAATATATCTCCTGGGATCATATATTGGCAGGTCGTGCATGTACATCTGAAGCAACCTTTCTTAGTATTAGCATATGGGTTATTGGTTTTTAGTTGATCTTCAGTTATGTCCGCCCGCACTAGGATGTCCCTAAGATTGCGCCCTCGGGTGTAACAGGACAGCAATCTAGTATCCTGCAGCCCAAGTTCCTTATCACCCTGTATTATTGGCCATAGATTTTTAGATATCTTATTGATCCCCATGCTAGTGGGATTATATTGGCATACCCAAGGTAATATCTCTCCTTTAGACTTCGTTTTGGGTGGTGCATGTATTAAGGCCGTTCTGTCTAGCTTGAGTACACGTGCTTTGGCCTCCTGTAACAATTCATATTTGTATCCCCTGTCCAAGAACTTCTGGATCATAATATCCATTTCACAGTCTGCTACTACTGGATCTGAGGTGATGCGTCTGATGCGCAGCAGCTGGGAATAAGGCAAGCCCTTTTTCAAGGGGACAGGGTGGAAACTATCTGATCTTAGTAAGTTATTTCTGTCCGTAGCCTTGGTATACAGTGATGTAACTAGTTTACCTTGATTTAAAGCAATATTCACATCCAAATATTGAATGGATTCCTGGCTAATGACATGAGTTAGCTTAATGGGATGACTGATTGAATTATGGGTACCAATAACTTGTGCAAGTTTTTCAGAGGGACCACTCCAGAGAATCAGTAAGTCATCGATATATCGACAGTAATATATGATATGCTGCAATATATCGGGATCATCAAAAAACACCATTTGTTCAATTTCGAACATATATGTGTTTGAATATGCTGGAGCCATGGCAGAACCCATGGCACACCCCTGGCATTGTAAATAAAATTTGCCATCATACAAGAAGAAATTTTTAGTCAGGATCAGTTCAAAAAGGGTCAAATGAAAATCAAGCGCATCACCCCTAAATGTGTCAGTAGATGCCAAGAGTCTCCTCACCGCTGCCAACCCCTCAGCATGGGGGATGACAGTGTAGAGGCTCTGGACATCTACACTGCATAAAGATACTGGGACATCAAATGTCGGTAATGTCGACAATCGCTGAAGTAACGTGTTAGTATCAAGCAAAAACCTGGGATGTGCCTGTATAAGCGGTTGGAGAATTGAATCCAAATACAGTGACACTGGCTGGAATAGGGATTTAATGGCCGAAATTATTGGTCTTCCCGGGGGTTTGATTAATGACTTATGTACTTTAGGTGTTGTATATAAAACAGGGACAACTGGATATGCTGGTAGAAGTGCTTTATATAGTTTTTCTGACAGATGTCCTTGGTCAAAGCCATGTTTAAGGATGCTGGATAGTTCTTTAGTGTACTGGATCGTCGGGTCCCCCTCCAGGCGCTGGTAGGTAGCTGGGTCATTCAGTTGTTTTGTTATCTCCTCCTTGTAGTCCTGAATATTTTGTATAACCAGGGCTCCCCCTTTATCTGCCGGGCGAAATACTAGTTCTTTATTGCTCGCAAGATGTTTCAATGCCTGGTTCTCTTCTCTCGACATATTATTACGTATGACTTGTTCCTGGGAAGCGTCTCCGCCCCCGGGTTCTGCCGCGCTCACAGGGTGCTTTTATAAGGTAAGAGATTGTTTCTATTTGTTATGACCTGACGAAAATGCCACAATAAAGGGCATTGAAACGTTGTCTTTGATACCTGTTTCCGCCTGAATTATTGAAAGTCGTCTGGAGTGCCTTGCCCCAACCCGCTCTACATTTTCTCTGCCCGGGCACCCGACGCAGCATACTATATTACAGGAGAGCCGGATCCCCCCTCTGCCCTATACTATAAGGTGCACGGTTAGTGCAACCTTCTATCAAGGCTCCCTGCTTGGATCATTTCTGTGAGGCTGCAATATTTGTGCGCTGTGCCTGCGAGCTAACAGACACAGCTGCTTAAGGCTGATTAGCCTTAGTGTTTTAACTGCAACGTATAACGCTGGCTCAACATACTGGACAGTCTGTATAATAGTGATTATGGACAATATGGAGTCCTCTGGATCTGCTACAGGTGGATATGCACATACTGTTAATCCATTTAATGAATTGCACAGCTATTCAGAGGCTGAAGTGGACGATATCCTATACAAAGAACTTATAGGAGAACAGGCTGAAGCCAAGTCTAATGAGGATGTATACCGCCAGCTGTTACAGCTTAAACGCAAGGAAACGGATTATTATTACCACTGTCTGACTTTAAGTGACTATCACCGTTTAAAAAAGATCCCACGCGGTTTACGCGTGCGTAATTCCCCAACTATAGGTCGGAATGACCCCACCTTTTGTAGGAAGTGGGTTGGTATTTTAAATAAATGTTCATTCGATTTAATCCTGCTTATTATCGAACAGTCCACTAAAGAGATGAACAATATCAAGGCCAAAATTGTGGAACTGGAACTTACGTGCAAACCGATCTTGGAGGCTGACAATACAACAGATTGGTATGCCAAATTGTCTAATCAACTGCAAATCTATAAGCGGGAACTAATCAAATTTAAAGCCGAGAAAAAGACCAAAGTTGAAAATGATTATGCCAACTACACGGTCTACCGCTGGTCAGACTCCACCTATAGAGGAGAAAGAAAGAAACCATTCTTTCGGCGTAGATACCCCAGGCAGCGCAATCTGGATTCATCTAATGAACATACTTCTACGGCTAGTGACTCGGAGCCGTCACAAACCTCCTACAGACCGAGTGGCCCTTTAGCAGTTGTCCCCAAGATCCGGGACAGAGGCAGAGGCGGTATCGCCACTTTACCCGCCGTGGAGGGCAATGGCAGAGGAAGAGGCAGACTCGGCAGACCGCCGAAGAACTACAAAGTTTAGTCATTAACCTCTCTGACCATGAGCTGAGTACGGTGGAACATCGGGTACTCACGAAGGGTTTATCTTTCATACCCACCCACAAACAAGACCCTCTACAATGGAAAGTGGAGAAATACCGATTACTCCGCCAACTTAAGCTTAAAGAGTATTTTGTCAAAAATCCAACTATAATATCGCCTTCCCAGGTGCTCCCTCCTAAGATTGCCAAGACTCTACCCAAGTCGTCGTTCGACCCTCTATCATCAAATGCCTCCATTCGGACATTCACACGAATGCTGGACCAACAGACAAGCATAATAACAGACCATCCACCAGTCATACGTAATAATATGTCGAGAGAAGAGAACCAGGCATTGAAACATCTTGCGAGCAATAAAGAACTAGTATTTCGCCCGGCAGATAAAGGGGGAGCCCTGGTTATACAAAATATTCAGGACTACAAGGAGGAGATAACAAAACAACTGAATGACCCAGCTACCTACCAGCGCCTGGAGGGGGACCCGACGATCCAGTACACTAAAGAACTATCCAGCATCCTTAAACATGGCTTTGACCAAGGACATCTGTCAGAAAAACTATATAAAGCACTTCTACCAGCATATCCAGTTGTCCCTGTTTTATATACAACACCTAAAGTACATAAGTCATTAATCAAACCCCCGGGAAGACCAATAATTTCGGCCATTAAATCCCTATTCCAGCCAGTGTCACTGTATTTGGATTCAATTCTCCAACCGCTTATACAGGCACATCCCAGGTTTTTGCTTGATACTAACACGTTACTTCAGCGATTGTCGACATTACCGACATTTGATGTCCCAGTATCTTTATGCAGTGTAGATGTCCAGAGCCTCTACACTGTCATCCCCCATGCTGAGGGGTTGGCAGCGGTGAGGAGACTCTTGGCATCTACTGACACATTTAGGGGTGATGCGCTTGATTTTCATTTGACCCTTTTTGAACTGATCCTGACTAAAAATTTCTTCTTGTATGATGGCAAATTTTATTTACAATGCCAGGGGTGTGCCATGGGTTCTGCCATGGCTCCAGCATATTCAAACACATATATGTTCGAAATTGAACAAATGGTGTTTTTTGATGATCCCGATATATCGCAGCATATCATATATTACTGTCGATATATCGATGACTTACTGATTCTCTGGAGTGGTCCCTCTGAAAAACTTGCACAAGTTATTGGTACCCATAATTCAATCAGTCATCCCATTAAGCTAACTCATGTCATTAGCCAGGAATCCATTCAATATTTGGATGTGAATATTGCTTTAAATCAAGGTAAACTAGTTACATCACTGTATACCAAGGCTACGGACAGAAATAACTTACTAAGATCAGATAGTTTCCACCCTGTCCCCTTGAAAAAGGGCTTGCCTTATTCCCAGCTGCTGCGCATCAGACGCATCACCTCAGATCCAGTAGTAGCTGACTGTGAAATGGATATTATGATCCAGAAGTTCTTGGACAGGGGATACAAATATGAATTGTTACAGGAGGCCAAAGCACGTGTACTCAAGCTAGACAGAACGGCCTTAATACATGCACCACCCAAAACGAAGTCTAAAGGAGAGATATTACCTTGGGTATGCCAATATAATCCCACTAGCATGGGGATCAATAAGATATCTAAAAATCTATGGCCAATAATACAGGGTGATAAGGAACTTGGGCTGCAGGATACTAGATTGCTGTCCTGTTACACCCGAGGGCGCAATCTTAGGGACATCCTAGTGCGGGCGGACATAACTGAAGATCAACTAAAAACCAATAACCCATATGCTAATACTAAGAAAGGTTGCTTCAGATGTACATGCACGACCTGCCAATATATGATCCCAGGAGATATATTCCCACACCCCCGCTCAGGTCGACCTATTCAAATCCAACACAGACTAGGATGTTGTTCAAGATACGTGGTCTATCAAATCATATGTCCCTGTGGGCTGTCATACATTGGCAAAACTGAATGCCAATTTAAGGAACGTATGACAGCCCACAGGTCAGCAATCAGAAATGCCTTGCTTAAAGGCACAAGTGAACAACCGGTTGCTAGACACTTCTGCACGCACCCCCACCCTTTGTCATCAATCAGATACCGTATGATAGACCACCAACCCCCATCCATTAGAGGTGGGGATAGGTCAAAAAAATTGATACAGTTGGAAACCCGATGGATCCATCGTTTGGGCACCTTAGCCCCGATGGGTCTGAATGAACATGCCGGTTTGAGCTCTCTATTGTGACCTTAAGCACTATGTTTACTTTATATATTATTACCATCATATTGTTATTATGTTACCATAGGGGCGTCCTTGCTGGACACATTATATATGTGTTAGTTAGCAACGTCTCATTAGCATTATTGACTGTTCTGATATTGTTTTTTTCAGTTTGTATATACGTTGCCATGGTGATGGGTTTGCACACTGACACCCTCTTTGATGATGTCAGTTTCCTGCGACTTGTTCCTGGGAAGCGTCTCCGCCCCCGGGTTCTGCCGCGCTCACAGGGTGCTTTTATAAGGTAAGAGATTGTTTCTATTTGTTATGACCTGACGAAAATGCCACAATAAAGGGCATTGAAACGTTGTCTTTGATACCTGTTTCCGCCTGAATTATTGAAAGTCGTCTGGAGTGCCTTGCCCCAACCCGCTCTACATTTTCTCTGCCCGGGCACCCGACGCAGCATACTATATTACAGGAGAGCCGGATCCCCCCTCTGCCCTATATATATATATATGTATATATACATATATACATATATATATATATATATATATATATATATATATATATATATATATATAGCTTCTCCTTGGTCCTGGCACTCCCATGCCCCAATTGGTGGGGTGTCCTACTCTGGTGCCTTCCTTCCAGTGAGGGTGAACCCACTAATAATACCAACAAACTGCAGGCGGCACTCGGAGACTGATGGTAAAGCAATTAACTTGAAAAAATGTATTCTACGTTTCGGGGCTCGTAGCCTCTTTCCTGGCGACGGGGCTGCGAGCCCCGAAACGTTGAATACATTTTCACAACCCAATTGCTTTACCACCAGTCTCCGAATGCCGCCTGCAGCTTGTTGGCATATATATATATATATATATATATATTTATAATGTGCAAACAAGCAAACAAGAAAGCTGTAGTTTTGGAATCATTCTACAGCTATAACTTCACAGCAATTGTGGCTTGTCATCACAAAGTGGACAGGGAACTATTAGCAGCAAATTTATGACACGTACATACTGTAAGAAGTTTGTGTTTTGTGGTGCGTTATTACAAACATTTTATGAAGCACTATTGCAAACAATGTAAGTGTTGTAATCTGACATGAATCCACTGGGCACTATTACCAGTCACTAACTACTGCAATTGTAAGATATTTATGTCACATAATTGCATATTCCTCCTTATATATAAATCAAACTTGGGCTGATGCTGATTTGAACGCAAAGTGCCTGTAGGTGTGGGCAGTAGCAAAGGCCAGATTTACTAGCTTATTCTAATTCAAGATTCCATACATCTAATACACAGATCCGCGTGCCTGGAGTGGGATACCGCACTGTCCAATGGTTCTCACTGACCGCTGCATCCGTTACCATTAGAACCAGCACTTACAGAGCGCCATGCTTGGTGCAAGAGATCTCTGAGTAACAGTCCCCCCTTCCCCATACACATGACATGAAATAGCATGGAACTCAAGCTGTACACCCTCCATTATCCCAAAAGGCAGATCGCTTGCATTGTCTCCTCATCTGCCCCCGGAGTGCTGGAGGCCCGACCTACAGTATATTGTATGAGCAACTTCTCTGCATTTCTTCTCTACTCTGTTCTGCTTAGAAGAGGATGTGCCTCCCAGCATCTCATGCATTACGCTCAGCATCTCAGGGGCAGGTGCTGTGGGGGGGTCATTGGGCGGGCGGTGACAACCTGCTCGCTTAACTCCGAATACTCGCACCCCAGCCAGCAGATCTGATTCGGGCTCACATTCCACTTAAATGTAAATCTTTGTTGCACACGTTACCTCTGCCCCACCTGCAGCACAGCATGGTATTACCAAGGTACACATTTAATTGCTCTTTCTTTCTTTTATTCCCAAATCACAGTTTATGACTTGCACCCGCACAGGCGTGTTATCTAAACTTGGCATTTGTGTCCATGCACAGAGATCCTTCCTACTCTTCTCCTACACCATCTTCTTCTCAATCCTCAACAATATTTACTCAACAGTCCCTAGATTCAGAGTGACTGGCACCAGTGCCTTATCAGCCCAGATATTCATCTTTTGGGTGTGAGATTTAACATACTTTGGTTGGGAGGTTTGCACTGGTACATGCTATATTATTGGCTGCTATCCTATCCACTTGCCAGAGCTAATTCGTTGTCTCAACCTGCAAGCTTAACGAGGGTTGCTATGGAAGTTCTAGCACTCCTAGAAGGCCACCTCACATTCACTGAGTCTTGCATCACTGGATGCTGGGTTCCAATGTAACTGAGACCTTTAAATAAAAAGTGCTCTTCTTGTATATTACTTGCCATATTGTCTCCTGCTATACCATGGCTTATTATATATGTCTTCAAGACCATACTGCTTTTGGGTGTCATGTTTTCATTTGGATGGCAACTTGATTTATCTGTGGAATACACTAAACTCTGTAATGTCCCTACACTGGTCATACTGTAAATGTGATACCAGTTTGTCCTGCACACAACGGACTCATTATGAGAGAAAGTCCATAACTAGAATTTAGATAACATGGACAGGAATATTAATATCTTGCTATAGACACATTTTAGCAACCTGGATCAAAGTGTAGACTAGAATGAGAACCACTTCCTCTATTTCTGGCAAAAAAGTGTTTAAAAAACAAACATTGGTGGACTCTGAATGGAAGGAACTTGGCTGACATTATTATTGAGTAAATCTCCTTTCAGCATGCCATAATCTATAGCTGACATACACCAATGGTGTGTACACACAGGCCAATTCCGGAATCCATATCGGTGGGTCGCGGGGATCCAGCAGGGTAGCAGCATCAGCTAGCAGGGAGGGAGGGAACCCACGGGGGAGGGGCGGGAGAGGAGCGGGGGACTTGCCACATGAAGCAGCATGTCCCATGTTCCGAGATAGTAGAAATAGACTGTGATGTGCAGTCTATTTCTACTTTCTATTCCAATGCTGCACATCAGGATCGAATCAGGATCAGGTGTGGTAAAACACGGTGTGATTTGCACTCACTTGCTATCGATTTTGACAATATAGTCAACATCGTCATCCCAAATTGTACTATGTGTACACAGCTTTAGATGGATTTGTGAGCAACAGTGCACAGGGCCCTTTGTTTACCCTAACTCATAAATACAAATAAATATCTAAAAGAATAATCTACTACTGTAAAGGCCCACACACACTGGGTGATTTTGAGCTGAAAGCCGCTCAAAACACCAAGTTTGAGCGGCTTTTAGCTCAAAGCTGCCTAGTGTGTAGCGGGAGCTGCGTGCTCCTGCATCATCGCCGGGTATTACCAGCAGATGAGCAGCTTTGTGGACCGATTTGCATAGCTCTGCGCTATGCAAAGCCGTCCGCCCCCCCCCCCCCCCCACTGACAGCACCTGGCAGGTGGAAAGCCGCTCAGTGTGTATGCACTGAGTGGATCGTTACCCAGTGATCGCAAAATCGCCCAGTGTGTATGGACCTTTAGGTAGACAAAAAAGGTACTTTGTATTCTTTGCCAGCTGATTTGACATGGATGGGATTTGAACCTCAGTGTCATTTTGCTGTATGCAAACTGTCAGTCTCTCACAGATCCCTATGTATCATTACCACTTCCTTATGATTAGATAATGATGTGCACTTGATTATAGGCATCTGGCAGAAATAACTGTACTTGTGTATTTTGGCGGCGCCCATCGCATCGCATACCATAAGGCATACGATGGTATGCGATGCGACGCGATATCGCGCAATACTGTACAATGCCATACAATTTTAAAATTGTATGGCATTGTATATGGCATACAATGCCATACAATGCGATGCGATGCGATTAAACATTGTATAAGCACCCTAATGGGTGCTTACAATGTTAAATGCACCCCCACGCCACCCCCCCACTATAAACGTGAACCCGAAGCGTGGCGAGCGCAGCGAGCCCACGAGGGGCGGCGGTACACGTCCTCCGACCTTTTCATACCCCCACTATCCACGTCGGCGTGGAGTTGAGAATAGAAAGTGTGGCGAGCGCAGCGAGCCATCGAGCCCGAAGCGTGGCGAGCGCAGCGAGCCCCGCGAGGGGACGCGGATACCTGTGAAGCCCACGAGGGGACTCCGATACCTGTGAAGGTATCCGCGTCCCCTCGCGGGGCTTGCTGCGCTCGCTACGCTTCGGGCTCGGTGGCTCGCTGCGGTCGCCACACTTTCTATTCTCAACTCCACGCCGACGTGGATAGTGGGGGTATGAAAAGGTCGGAGGACGCGTACCGCCGCCCCTCGCGGGCTCGCTGCGCTCGCCACGCTTCGGGTTCACGTTTATAGTGGGGGGGGGGTGGCGTGGGGGTGCATTTAACATTGTAAGCACCCATTACGGTGCTTAAAAGCACCCTTTAGGGTGCTTATACAATCTTTCATCGTATAGGGGCCAAAAATCGCGTATGCATGGCATGCGATGCGATTCGATTAAAACATTGCGCGATGGAAATCGGGGGCGCCGCTATAATACACAAGTACCACTTTTTTCCATTAACATGGAAGCAGCGGAAGGGTTTACTTGATTTTCTTTCTGTTGCTTCTTGCTTTTTTTGATGGCCATTTTGTCTTATGAGATTATACTGATCACATTTTACATCTTGGTGAGGTTTAGAGGATTGCTAATTCTATACACAGATTTGCAAAAACAAAAACTTGACATGTGGGTCGATTTAATTTGTTTGTGGCTAATTGATCCTGTGGGCAAATTAAATTTATGCCAACAGCCGTCATTATAGGATTGTACCCAATCATTTTTTGTGCGGTAAAAGTGATACTTTACCGCAATTTTTTTTTAAATTACCTCCCGGTTTTACTCCACAAAAAAAATTCTTGGGTGAAACCACATACAATCTAGGATAAGTTCCCAGAATCCATGTGTCTTCTTTAGTTCAACGCTGGTACATGCTGGTACCTCCTCTAGTACACCACCAACGCGTTTCACATCGGGTAGATGCTTTTTCATCTACCCAATGTGAAACGCGTTGAGTGTGTACTAGAGGAGGTACCAGCAGAAACAGCTACAGCCGGGATCCACAGCCGCAAGCCGCCGCTCTGCCGATACTAAGAAAACCCGACAAAAGCCCGGCAAACACAAGCGCAGGACGTGTGCCGCCAACTGCCGCTCGGAGCGTCTATAAAAAACAGACCCCAGGCAGGACTAGCTAGGGTGAGTTAGACTATCTGGACTGGTACCCTCCTTACTCATTCCTACAAAGGAATTGTTAACATGCCGCAATAGTTATTTTTTATTTATATTTTTGATTATTTATTTAATTTTTAATTTTTTACTTTATTTTATTTTTATTTTATTTTATTTATTTTATTTTTTACTCTCTTCTTACTTACAGTAGCATTTATTCAGTTTAACCCTTTCTATTTTTCACCCCCTATTCTCAACAACTGATTCACTCTACTTTATCTCTCTCACCTCTACCACTCCCTGCAGCAGAAACCCCTATTTTTGCAACATTTTTCTATTTTCTTACAAGCGCCTGATATATTTCGCTTCCCAGCAACCCCCACAGTAATTCTCATATTGGGCCGCTCACACATTAGCGCAGACCAGTTTGTGGATCTATATCCAAACACCCCACTGCTCAGGAGCTCTTTTGTTACGACATATAACATACATGGTTAAATTTACAAAGATGGGAGTTCAAATGAAGATGGGATTTTGCCCATAGCAACCAATCAGATTCTACTTCTTATTTAGTACCTTCTAGAAGATAATAGATATAATCTGATTGGGCAAAATCCCATCTTCAGTAGAACCCCACAGTATTTAATTACTTTCAACTGTGAAAGCCTATTGGCGCAGTCCCAAGACTCAACTAGGACACACTACAGTGAAAACTGTGAGTAACTACAGTTTTAGTAAAGGCACTGAGGGGCCGATTCAGACCGGCTCATAGTGGGCCGAATTCGTTACCTTCCCTGGTGGTCGGGTTTGCGCATGCGCGAATATGAACATGTGGAAATCCCTGGAGGGAACGGCTTTGGCGAGTTTCACACTAAGCGGGCCGTTCACTCCAGGACGGGTAGGAAGGGGGTGGGCATGGGGCGAAGCAAGGGAACGCAAAGTGAATAGGTCTGAACCAGGCCCTGAGTTGGGCCACATTCTGTTTAAAGATCACATGACAGTGCATTTTTGCTAACATTTTTGAAATGCAGACAGACCCAACTATCCCTGAGGTGTCCTTGGTAACGACACTTTTGCCTCAAATTCATATATTTCGATGTTGAATTACATTTTTTTTTCTCTTATTTCATCTACATCTCAAAATTGACATTAATTGTAACATTAATTTAACAGAATCACACATGCCATAATTATTAGTTTAGGTGGCTTACCGCGACCACAGTAATTTACGAGGACACCATTACTGACCACAAACATTGTATAATATTTATACACCACACGATATTAAAGGCCATATGTTTTCTACTATATGTAAAGAGTACAATGCCTTTATTTTAGGCTATGGAGTCTGGTGTCAGCAGTCAAACGCTGTAGCACAGAACATAGAATGACCAGAATGTGTTAATCTAAAGGTTACATCTTACCTTCAGCAGATGTAAGTAGTTTTTCATTAGTTCTGTTGAAAATTCCAAGAAGCCTCAACTCACAGTCAGTTTGTTTGTCATTTATTGCAGTGTCTAACCACCGTTGGCATGGAAACAAGTATTTAATATCCCCTTTATCTGACTCCTCTATGGTGATTTGATCTAGATACCATCCAGCACCATAACCAACAGCATTGTGCTCAATGTGCACTCTAGTCAGCATGCCAAGGTCCAAAGTCTTTAATTTGAAGACATTTACCTGGAATGATTAAGAAGATGGATTGTTTAATAAAGGTTGTATGTATTTAATGAACAAAGCGATGGAAATAAATATGCTTTACTAGAAGCAGTCATGATAAGTGGGCTACGTATAAGCAAAAAAAAAAACAACCAATATGTATAATATGGATTGAGTGGTATAATAAAAATAAATAATCACTAATTGTATTTCAGGTCTGGTTTCAATTAGGCAAACTCAAATTCTGTACAATATCTTCGTCTCTCAAACTCCTCAGACAAAGAGGCAAGGCCAGGCCTTGGGTTCCGTTGGAAGCAGCCAATTGGGGAAGTCTACCATGGTCAAATTCCTTTATGTAGCTGGTCATCTACTGTTCCGTCCTCTACGGGAGGGTGTTATTGATGTTTTTCACATTGCCTTTGTTGTCTAACCTCACTTGTGATCATGATGTGCTATTACTGCTTTTCAAGCATATATGCACCTGTGTAATGGACTGCATCTGTTTGCAATACATAAATATGCCCTTGGCCTATGATAGAACGCACTTTCCTTGCCTGTACTACTTCTATAGATACAAGGAATTTGCAGAATCATGAAAGTCTGTATGGGCAGCTGTCCAGTATAGCAGAGGTTCTCAAATGCGGTCCTCAAGATACACCAACGGTACCGGTTTTAAGGTTATCCATGCTTGACTACAGGTGACTTAACTAGCAACTCAGTCAATTTGATTTCACCATGTATGTGCTGAGCCATTGATATACCTCAAACCTGGATCCTTGGGGTGGCTTTTGGACTTTGGACACCTTCTTTAATGGACAAAACCATGTGCACTGCAGGTGGGGCTGATGTAACATGCGCAGAGAGAGTTAGATGGGTGGGGTGTGTACTTCAATCTATATTGTAGTGCAAAAATAAAGCAGATAGTATTTTCCCTGCACAGAAACAAAATAACTCTACCAAATCTAACTCTCTCTGCACGTATTACATCTGCCCCACCTGCAGTGAACAGGGTTTTGTCCATTAAAGAAGGAGTTTGCTTTTACAAACCAACCAGAATCAGGCGCTGTGTTTGAGAGCCTCTGCTATATAGTGTTTATGCATAAAGGGTTACCTCAACCTTGACAAATATAATTTTTGCCATAGCCCCATTTTATGAGAATGGATAAATTAAGTTTTCTCCAATGATCTGTAAATTCAACTTGCAAAACAATTTGTAAGTAATATAATTTCTGTATTGCCCTTTAAAAAGTATATTTTCCCCTTTGTTTAAAGGTAGAAACAACCTACCTACAGTAGGTTATACAGTATGAGGGGGCACCCAAAAGAAACAGGAATGAAGGTGGTACGCTTGTAGTACGGGCTTCGCCACTAGGTGAATATATGCAACCCTCAGTTAACCCGCCAATGTTGCAGGAGAAGTTTGCATTTAACTCCAGTGATTTTTTCCCCCCACAAGTTATTCAAATTCCGCCTATTTTTGTGATGGCGAAGAACATGCTGCTGTGATGTTTTGTTTCCTTTTGGGAAAACGGTTGGTATGCTACAAATAGTTTACAAGGAAGCTGCCATGAGTAAAACACAAGTTTACAAATGGTTCTCCCATTTCAAACAAGGTGATTAACGAGTAACCTCGTTACGGACATCATTCCACCACCCGAACTGATGAACATGTGGCAAAAAATTATCACCTCATTCTGTAAGGTAGCCATCGGACCATGCACTCTGAATTTCTACCCTAGGGTCAAACAGTCGATCAAAGTTTTAATTTCGAAGTTGTGAAAAGGTTGCACCAAGATTTGAGGAAAAACCATCATGATTTGTGGCAGACAGGTGACAACATGACAATGCACCTTCCCTCACAGAGCTGAGTGTAAAGCAATTTGTATCCAAAAACTTAAGGAAATAAAAAAAAATTCCTTGAGTGAAAAGAAACCGTAAAAGGAAAATGTTTTAGTTGCTGATATTAAAGAGGTAAAAAAAAAACCCTGAAAAAGGCATTGACGGCGATGACAAAAATATTTTTAGCAATAGAAGAAATTTTGGACAAATTTATTGGCTCTAGTGGAGAGTACTTTGGAGGTGCGGGAAGTTTAAAATTGTACAAATAAATACACTATTTTTGTAAATTAATTCCTGTTTCTCTTGCGTTCCCATTCGTATATTTCACTATGGATAAATATATCCTAAGACATTCACAGTGTGTTCTACAAGTAATTCAAGACATAAATACAGACCTTCCCCATGCTAAATATTGGAGGAAAGGAGGAGCGTTTCAGTCTTCTTTTACAAGAATCTCCATTTTCTCCAAATATTGTGATAAAAACATCTGTGTCCGTACCAGATGCAGGGAAATTCCCCGTCCTGAGGTAAATGGCATACGTGACTTCTACAGTAGGATACAACAAAAAGGATCAGTACTGTATATTGCAAAGTATTGTGATCTTGGTAATATGGCAAAAGTTAGAACATCGCTCTTTATACAACCAGTTTTAGGATTGAAATGACACAAATGTTGACGATGAAAATCATTATTGTAATTATTATTGTTATTATTTATTTATTATTATTGTCTTCATTTCTTTGACATCAAGCAAAGACAAGAAACATTTTGTAGTAAATGGGTAAAGCTTTTACCGGCTCCTACTCTATGGAGCTTACTTCCCCGCACAGTTCGAGAGACCCCCACCCTAGAATCCTTCAAAAACACTCTCAGACTTTTCTGTTTACTCAAGCATTTTTGTAATTCCTTTAAGTAGTTTCTGAAAAGCTTTTCTGTACTTCATTGTTCCTGTACTGTATTACATTCATTCTACAGTATCTGTTAAGCACCGTTAGTCCTATTGGAGAAAGTGCGCTATATAAATAAAATTATTATATTAATTATTAATATTATAATTATTATAATTAAGATGGGTGTTGGGAGTGCTTATTTATTTATTTTTATTGTTTCTACAGGTGAAGCACATTTGTGGAAACTTGTGGTCCTCGAACTGCCATCATGCATTATGTTATGGCAAGCTTGCTGTGACCTGTAAAGGACTTTATAGTTATTATAATGCATTACCTATGTCCCTCTGCCACCAGGGGTACAGAGAAGAGCCCTGGGCATTCAGGGAATGTGATTATTTTTGGTGATCCCCACTTCTTTTGAGATATTAGCCCATAGATGAACCAGTCTGACATTATGGCACTGGAATGCTTATACCGCTCTCACATCGCAATGCCGGGTCGGACACAGGAGGGGAAATTTACTAAGATGCCACAAGGGATATTACTATGGGCAACCAATCAGACTCTACAGCACCTTTTAGAAGATAATAGATAGTATCTGATTGGTTGTCCATAGCAACATCCCATGTGAAATAGAACTTCCATCTTAGTAAATTTCCCCCAAGATCTTGATTCTGGGTCCGGCATGTTCGCAATAAATCTGGGTGGCCCATTATATACAGGGCAAACTGATTTTAACCTTTCTTATAACCCGGGTTGAATAGCCAGGTTGGTCGACCTGGGTTATTAGGTTTGGTGCTTTCACACTGTACCTCAACCAGGGTCGACTAGCCAGCAACTCGGCAATAACTAATAATAATAATTGCAATGTGAAAGGGGTATGCTTGTCTACCTGCTATAATGTACATTCAATTTAATATTACAAAATACTATTTTAACAAGTCAATATCTTCAGTTTAGATGGCCATACATCTACAGATTCAATCTGTCAACCGAGAATTTGAAGGCGGGAATCAATATCCCGCCTGCAGCGGGGTGAGAAGTGGGCATGGCAGCGAGCTGCGGTTGGGAAGAAGCAAGCTGCAGCCGAAAGCTCGACACTTCCCGGCCGATCTTGTCAGAACGAGCACGACTGCTTGTGAAGTCGGTCTCGTTCAGCCGAGCTCCCCTGTTCAATGCTGTAGAGGAAGACATCTCCCCCACTAGGAGATGGTCGCCGGTGATTGAATACCCCCCTTATTGTCCAATCTGGCTGGTTGGAACAAAAACCTAGTAATGGATGAGAGCAAATGACAGTTGACCATTTGCTTCGAAATGCTGGAAAACTGCCAAACTGTAATTCAGATATTACCAGGTTTTTGTTCCAACCAGCCCAATCTGACAATAAATCTGTGGAAGTATGGCCAGCTTCAGTTGTATCTGGCTAGCTACAATTAGAACTATGTAATTTTATTTTCATTCCATGAAGCGTGCTGCACTATTAACCCTTTGAGTGTCAAGTGAATTCGTCAAAATAGCTGTGAAAATTGCCAAGCAAACATTTTTTATTCGTCATAATGACCAGTAATGTTTACCTTATATAGTACATATAATCTTTTATTACACATTTTTTTAATTTGAGTTTATAAAACAAATTTGAGTGACACTGTGTGTTGCGCATTTCTCACAGAGATGTTTGCACTCAAAGGGTTACGGCCACATTTCAAGCTTGCCGTTTTCTAGGCCTTATGTACTAATGCTTCGATAGGTGCCGATTCTGTGGGTGCTTGAGGGCCCGAGCACCCACGGAAATTGATAAGCACCCACACGCTCAGCAGCGGCCCACCCGCCGTGTCCCACTGCACTCCCCCTCCCTCATCGCTGGAAAAGGTACAGTGTGGGCACTTTTGTACCTGCACTGTGTGGGCATTTATGTATTTGGCATTGTTGCCATAATTTGAATATTGGAGATAACTGTGCTGCGTAATATAAATCAGTATTATTTTGTGGCCACGCCCCTTTCCCATGAAGCCACTCCCCTATTGTTTTGGCTTGAGCACCCACCAGCAAAAACATAAATCGGCACCTATGAATGCTTCAATTAGGATCTAAACAACAGCAATCAAACACACATTTGGTATTCATTCTCTCCCACTTCTATTAGTCAGAAAAAAAATATTTACTGACTGGTTGCTGTAGTTCAGGGGAATGTTGCACTAAAGCTAAATGTTACTGACATGTGAAATTATCTGATTAATGCCATCACTGGTAAGTGGTATACAGGGGCGTAGCTAAGGGTTCATGGGCCCTGGTGCGAAAGGTCAGCTTGGGGCCCCCCTACATACAACAACGGCCCCCCGGCTGAGCACCTGATGAAGCTCATGCCACATGGTGGGCTGCTGGCATATTAAATCAATATATTTAATATACTTATTTAATATGCCAGCAGCCCACTACTAAGAATCCATGTGACATGAGCACTGCAGACAGACAGGTGAAACAATGCTGAATAGTCTCAGCTCAGCTTGAGTGATAATTATTTACACATCACCTTGCTCATGCTGCAGACTCTCTGGAGGAGATTGATCTGTGTGGCAGGCAGCGGCTCCGGACCGGGACCCGTGACCTGCGTCCTCCTGGACTCAGAGATCCCCCCTCAATGCGCGCCCCGACTGGCCACTGCACCATCTCTGCCTCACATGATTTGCGCCATTGAGGGCAGAGTCTCATCCGTCCCCTGAGTGCGCATCGTGACGTCACACAATGCCCGCCGCAATGCACTCATGGGAACGGAGCCGGGGAGGGGAGAGCCAGCGCACCGCACAGGGCATCAATCCCTGCAGCGCGCCGCCGGGGCCAAGGAAGCTAATACTGCTGAGGGTATGACAGTGGCGGGGGTTGGGCCCCCCTGGCTCAGGGGCCCGGTCGCAGTTGCGACCGCTGCGACCCCTGTAGCTACGCCACTGGTGGTATATATTACATCAAATACCCCTGGAGCAGTTAGTTGTTCCAGCACCTCCCTCTCTATTTAACTAATGGATGCGGCAGCATGAATGCAAACTGCTTCCCCCTAATTGTAATTTCCTTACACACATTCAGTGTTCCCTGATCTAGGGAAATACAATCATTCAGGCACAACAGATAAATGTCACAAAGATTGCAATAGATTAGCAACGTGGGATGCTCCGGTTACACTTCTTTGTATTGACACCCATTGTATACCTCCCAGGGGCATATCTCCAGGAGGGGCATATTGCTCTATTCCTGGACTTCCCTCTTAAGTAATGGTTGCCATCATCTGTGTTGAAACGCCTCTCATCACTTTACCTGTTCAAAACAGGTGATAGCAATCATCCACTAGGAGGAAAGTCCAGACACAGAACATTGTGTCCCTCTTGAAATGGGTCATGTTGGAAGGTATGAACTAATCGTCATCTCCGAGCAGAAAAGTCTCAGCCGATTCCATTGAACCACCAGGCAGTGCCCGGGCAGCAGGATCACATGCGATATATTGTATGCGGTCCTCTTGTATATGCTTAATTAAAACAGCTGTATCATGTAAAACAAGTATACATAAGGGCCTTATAAATGTATACCTCCCAATATGACCCATTCCAGGAGGGACAAATCGCTTGGTTCCTGGACTTCCTAAATGACTGATCAAACTACAGGATAGTCCAGGATACAATATTTCAGAGGAAAAGTAAATTACTTCCTGACTGAAGGATTGGACAGTTACAAAACACGTTGCGATCTAAGTGATCAATGAGTACAATCCTCCTGATGCAGCAGGATATGCAAACACTAGTCGTGTACAGCTAACTTCTGAGCGCACCCTTGACTTTTATATGACTTACCCCTAGGTACAAGTCAGGAGAAGCCCGGAGAGGAGACGTTCAGCAGCAGTTCTCGGGGTGGGGCTTGAGTGTTGCATCATTAAGCCCCACCCCCATGATGCAAAATAGCCAAATTCACGGATCTCTGTGGAGGGGTGGGGCTAAAATGATGCGATTGTGACATTTTTGTTCCGCCTCCTCCTCTGAGACCCGCGGATTGCAGCATTTAAATGCAGACGTTGGGGGAAGACGGCCACGATCGGGGGGCGCAGTGGGGGTCCCCCTGAATCTGAATCGAGTCCCCCTCCCCCACCTTACTGGGGAAGGGGGACTCGATTTTCGGGAGACTCCCAGCCATTCCGGGAGGGTAGGCAACCCTGGTACAAGTGTATATGCTTTCTTTTTAGAATTTATAAAGAAAAATCATTAGACTCTAAAGCCCTGTACACACGGTGCTAAGCACGGATCGCTCAGCACACACCATGGCACTAAAGCGATGCACCCATGGTGTGTGCTGAGTGATCTGTGCTGAGCGGGGTTTCGCCTAGTGTTTTTAGGCAAAACCCCGCGATCTAGCAGGATAGACACTACATGCACTGTCTATCTCTGTAGGTGATAGTGACATGGGGGACAGCGCATTGCCATCACCCGTGACCATACACCGTAGCGATCCGTGCTTCATTTCTAAGCGATCTAGTCAGATCACATAGAAATGAGGTTAAAATCACCCCATGCGCCTGCCCATTTACATTGAATATAATTGGGTGTGAAGCTGTGGAGATGTAATTAAAGATATTCACTGACAGTTCTCAACCTTAACATTTGCCATAACAGAACCTTTGTACTGCTTTACACTATTGTTATTTGTATTTGTTTCTCTTTGTTTTAAGGTAATGGGCAAGATGCATTAAGCCAATCAGCTCCTACCTTCCATGTCACAAAATGTCAGACAGGAGCTGATTGTCTGGATGTTTATCACTCTCCATTTTATCACTTTTGAAGCTTAGTGCATCCGGCTCAAAATCTTTGTTTAAAAGCCAATAATGCGTCTTATCTTATTATTATGCTTTATACAGTATGTGACAAGTAAATAGTGGGTGTATTTTGGTTTTAGATTTACCTTTCTATAAATGCATAAGGGGGAGATGTTTTAAGTACTAGAGGAAAAGTGTGGAGTTGCCCATAGCAACCAATCAGCTGTTAACTGGCATTTTATAAACTGTGCTAAATAAAGATAAATAGAAACTGATTGGCACTTTTCCAGTTCAGTTCAGGATTTGATATACCCCACCCCCCTTTATTTTTGAGGGAACGGATAACAAATGCAGTGCCTGTGATAGGGTTCCACTGTATCTCTGTAATGTTTCTTACAACCTAAGCAGCTCATATTCATTAAATTAAGTAAAATAAAATGTGTCAGGTTACCAGACAATGGTGGTGTGTTGGGCAGAATAGCTGCCACCTCGGCCACATTCTCGGAACCATCCTCAGCAGGTAAGTGCACATCATCAGGGTAAAAGCTTAGTTCTTGTCTAGTGTCAACGTCTCTCATGCGAACCTAACGGGGAAAGATGTTTTTTAAACGATGTCACAAAGGTCAGCAGTCAATGGCTTCTGCAGCCTTAGCAATGAAGTACGGGCTGCATATGAGGCCCAGGATCTTGTCACTCGTATGTGATAATGAATTCACAGAAAACTGACATATGAAGAGAGTGCTCATTGTGTATAGGTAGTATCACTACAATGCGTATAGGGGTAAAGTCACTCTATAAAGCGGGGGCGTGGCTAGAGTGACGCAAACAATGTCACCGTCCTTCCCAGACTGTCCAGTGTCAAGGATGGTATCCGGACTCATGATAGATTGACAGTCATAAGTTCAACCACTATTGGTCGACAGTCAAAAGGGTCAAAAGGTCGACAGGGTCCAAAGGTCATCAGTCAAATGGTCGACAGGGTCCAAAGGTCATCAGGGTCAAAATGACGACATGGTCAAAAGGTCAACCTGGGAATGGCCGACAAGAAAAAGGTCAACATGCATATTTTTTACAAAATTTGAGGACGACATGAGCCGACAGGCGGTATTTCATACCCTACCATCGACTACGGCATGGAGGGCGAATATAATAGTGTGCCGATCTGTAGATCTAATATACCATAACCGTCAAGGATGGCTAGGGGGGGCACGGGAGGCTGCCGACCCTTCTGGGGGGCAGTCTCCCAACTGACGCTGGAAAGTAAGCAAGTATGATTATAAATAGATGAGTTCATTTATATCGATCTAGTAGATTTGGTTAAATTCTTTGGTGGCAATAGTAATGCTTTTTATTTAGTCCATAGTGTTCTCAAAATATACTAAATGCGGGATGGATAGATGGATGGATGGATGGATGGATGGACAGACGCTCATACAAGCACACATTAAAATACATTGTAAAAGAGTTTCAATTTTATGTAAGCGTTTGTAGAAATATTTTTCAACATTTGTAGATACATATACAACAAAAATAGTCCCACTGATACCCCTTTCACATCGCACTTTTAAAACGGTATATTGCCGTTTTTTTCCCCATTTTAAAACGTTTAAGGCTGCAATGTGAAAGTGCCAGAGTTGATTTACCGGTTAAAGATAACCGGTATTTCAACACGGTTAAAAAGCAGAGTCCTACACGGTTCAAAGCCGTTTTTTGGCAGTTTGAACAGCTCTATTTCAATGGCTTGAAACGTGTCCCTTGGGGGGTTAAACGGGTTGAATGTTTGAATGGTATTAAATGATTTTTAAAACGGTTTTCACCTGCAATGTGAAAGGTCTCAAGCATCAGACCCGTTTTAAAGTCCCATTTAAGAATACCGTGTCATTACCCATTTCTGCAATGTGAAAGCAGTATTACAGACCTGGCTCTGAGCATCTTGGAAAACAGTCTGCTTTAATAATGAAATGAGTTGACATGAGGGAACGCTGTGCAGGAAGTTACAGCTACACATTGTTACACAGGAAGGTAATAATATTTTAGGCAGCGGATCAATTTATACAGCCCTAGATGTAGCTACAAAATGTTTTCTGTTGTTATTACATAAAATGCTGCTGGATGATTTACATACAGTATGGGGATTTTAGAGAGAATGAACAAAAAGCCAAACTCTTCTCATTCTAATAACCAACCCTAAGGGGCGGCCATTTATGAAGCAGTGAAGAGCCTACTTTCCTCTAAAATTGCATTGATTGCGCCATGTATCAAAGGATTAATTCCAGAGAAATACTCATTACTGACAATGACCATCTTACAGAGACTTCTAAAGGAAAGGCATAATGTAGGCCAGGGGTGGCCAAACGAGATCTGCGTCCACGTTTTCCACATCCCCTAGCTCAGAAGTGAGCATTTGTTTTGGATCTTTTAAAGTTATACGCTATGGGCATGTTTCTTCTGTACTTTTCAAGTACTAATACAACATATGGTAGAAGCTCTGATAAACATAGGAAGGGCATACAGAAGTACAGCTAAGTTCTCAAATGACTGATGATTCTTGTAAGGGTATGAATGACTATACTGTATCTATACATTTCATACAGTATTACACTAATATTATTTTCTCCGGTCTTCCAAATATATTGGAGTCTAAAGTGGTCCTCATATGAGCCTACACTTCACTATATACCAGATAAGTTTGTTTTAATTATTAAATGTCTGTCTGTCTATCATTAAGGCTAGATCAAAGTGAGCTAAAGAACCTTGGGGGTTATTCTCGTTCGTTGACAAGAGCAAATTCTTTAGTGGACAAAACCATGTGCACTGCAGGTGAGGCAGATGTAACGTGCAGAGAGAGTTAGATTTGGGTGAGTTATTTTGTTTCTGTGCAGAGTAAATACTGTCTGTTTTATTCTTACACTGCAATTTAGATTTCAGTCTGAACACACCCCACCCAAATCTAACGCTCTCTGCACATGCTACATCTGCCCCACCTGCCGTGCACATGGTTTTATCCATTAAAGAAGGAATTTGTTTTTGCAAACCAACCAGAATAACCCCCTTGCCCCTTACCCTTGCCCTAAATGTCCCCTACAGCCTAATTCTAAATGCCCCACCCCTGGACTATACACCAGTGCTAGTATTTCCTAGTGACCCTGGTGTGCAGATTTCCACTGTGCTTTACATTAGAGAGGAGTGGGTGCAGACAGAGACTACTCTAGGGATGGCCAATGATTATAACTCCATCAATGGGCAAAGTAGTCTGATCCATCAATATCCTGAAGCAGTCCAGCCACAGCAATCCAGGGGAACCAAGGTTCCAAAAATTACCACACAGTTGACATACTATACACATGTATGGGTCTTACCTTAATGCATCAAAACTCTTTTATGCCCAAAAAAACCCACCTATTTTTTGGAAATATTTTTGAAAAATGTATTTCAATATTAAATAGTAATGAATAGTGTACCTGCATATTTCAGTGGTGAAACTATTGGACATCAGCATGGGATCATCAATAATTATTGAAACATTGATGGTCAATTGTCATCCCTAGTCCTCTCTTAAGATGCCTCTGATGGGATGCGGTTAAAATCCCGGCGGTCGGAATCCCGACGGTCGAAATACCGCCGCCGGAATCCCGACCGCCGCAATGCCGGCACTTTGTCCCTCTATGGGTGTCCACGACAAGCGCAGCGAGCCCCTTGTTGGCATTGCGGCGGTCAGGATTCCGGCGTCGGTATTTCATACTGATCCCCCTCTGATATCTATCTATCCATCCTACCATCTATCGATCTATCTATCCATCCTCTTCCCGTTACTAAAATGTCCCATAAAATTGTGTCCAAGCAGTGCTATGGTTTTGTCACTCAAAAATAGTTGGTGGTGAATGTCAAAGAGAATTGTCCATTAGTTGGGGTGCTAATGAAAGGCTCGATTCTCTACACTGTAGTACTTTGTATGAATACTGCATGATGGTAAGACATAAAAGAACATATTCTGCATAGCTAAAGCTCATTTGTTATGTATTAACCGGGCTGGAGATGATTCAGAGGGCATTTGTTCTCTGGAATGCATGTGACTTTAAAGACTTGTTCCTTAGGAAATTACTGATGGAAGCAAGTGCGGAATTTCTATAAGGCAATCACAATCAATTAGCATGACATATACCTTCTGCAGATGGAGAGTTCTCCCAGAGCTCAGACCCACGGACAGGAACGAGGCCTTTATAATATCCCCAATGTCTCCAACACTCAGCTGTCAGAATTGATCACAAGTGAAATTAGTTTGAAATTAGTATATTTCTGAACATTACAAAAATAGGTAGCGGTACAGTAGCAAATAATGAAAGAGGTGTAAATACAGTATAAATACAGAAACGCTCAAAGCTTCTACTGAAAACTGCACTAGACGTTGGTTTTGAATCAGCAAAACAAGGTATAAGGCTGAAAATAAAATCTGATTTGGTTGAACAACAGAACATACTGTAACATTTACATGTATAAAAGCATTTACATACCCTCCAACATGACCCATTCCATTAGGTACAAAATGCTCTGTTCCTGGATTTCCCTGCCAGTGACTGTTACAGATGTGAGCCTACAGCACAGTCCAATATTCAAAGAGGGGGGGGTCACATCAACTCTCAGTGATGTTTGGGATGGCAGCTGGTGTGGCTCCCCTTTTTGAATATTGGACTGTGCTGCAGGCTCACATCTGCCACTGGCAGGGAAGTCCAGGAACAGAGCATTTTGTACCTAATGCAGGGGTTCCCAAACTTTTTTGAATCACGGCACCCTAGTGTATCGGAATTTTTTCGCGGCACCCCTAGGCCCAAAAACAATTAATTAGATTGGGTTTATATGCGATTCTTAGGGTCAGTTATGTGCTAAAGGGCAAGATTTGCTTCTGTTTGTACACATTTTATGATTGGCAGGCACCAGCACTGGTTTTGCCCATAAATAATTAACCATAAATAAATTGAATTGGTCCTGGACCACCAACCTGGGGCACCCCTGCAAGTGTCCCGAGGCACCCCAGGGAGCCACGGCACACAGTTTGGGAACCACTGACCTAATGGAATGGGTCATGTTGGAGGGTATCCAGAAGATATGAGGCGGCCTGAACAATATCATTAGAATGCAGCCTGCGAACTCACCGATGCCTTCACTGTAACCGGTTAGATTCTCCTTGACAACTTTACTGCTGTAGTAACCCAAAACAGCTGCTATGTTACTGCAGCTATTGGAGACCCAGCAGGATCCAATTGAAATAAATAATAATAATCTTACTTCCTTAAGCTGGGTAGACAGTCACTATGGCATATATTAGCCAATCAATTATTGGTCGATATATTGTTTAGAAATTGGCCAATGTGTACAAGGGATATATCTGTTAACAGCCTGGTTCATAGACCTATCGCATTGGATATGAAAACACGGTACTTATGTAGTATCTGGGCTGCCGATTTCTAAATCGGGTCGGATCGGGAGATCGCATCGCATCGCATGCGACCATGCGATTCGATGCGATGCGATGCGATGCGATGACCCGATTTTTCCATAGGAATCAATGTTAAAATGGACTGAGTCCATTTTAACATGGAATTCAATGGGAAAAATGGGTCCTTTTCATACCCCTACTATCCAAGTGGGCATGGAGTTGGATATAAACCTGTGGCGAGCGTAGCGAGCCACCGAGCCCGAAGCGTGGCGAGCGAAGCGAGCCCCGCGAGGGGACGAATACCGTCCCCTCGCGGGGCTCGCTTCGCTCGCCACGCTTCGGGCTCGGTGGCTCGCTACGCTCGCCACAGGTTTATATCCAACTCCATGCCCACTTGGATAGTAGGGGTATGAAAAGGACCCATTTTTCCATAGGAATCATTTTAACATTGATTCCTATGGAAAAATCGGGTCATCGCATCCGATATCGGATGCGATGCGATGCGATATCGCATCGCATCGCATCTGATTGTATGCCTTAACTTAAGGCATACAATCAAAAAATCGGCAGCCCATATACTACATAAGTACCGAAAACACAGCTGAGGGACAATGGGGGTTATTCTGATTCACTCGGAAAGGCACAATCACTCTCTAATGGACAAAACCATATGCACTGTAGGTGGGGCTGATGTAACAAGTGCAGAGAGAGTTAGATTTGAGTGGATGGGGGGTGTACTTCACACTGATTTCTATATTGCAGTGTAAAAATAAAGCAGCCAGTATTTACCCTGCATAGAAACAATAAAAAACACCGAAATCTAACTCTCTTGCTGCACATCTTACATCAGCCTCACCTGCAGTGCACATGGTTTTGTCCATTAAAGAGTGATTGTGCCTTTCCGAGTGCATCAGAATAACCCCTAATATTTTGTATGTACTGGCTTTCTGTGCACCCACATCAGGTGCCGGTGGTGATTGACGGGTCAACTTGATATTGTATCTTACACAATTACACACAAAATATATGCATGACGCATGTTACTGTATGTTACTGTATCTACATATCAAATTATGTTTCACTGTTTGGTTGGGAACATTCTAACGGTCAACTTCGAGCGAATTTTACCCAGCCGCTAAAATTGTCTCTCACTATATTCCGGCTTATACCTTTAGAGATATCCACTGATCTTCTGCTGAAAGTCTTCACTGGATTCACTATATTAGAAATGTAATGCATGTATTCTTATACTATTGTCCTAGTTAAACCACAGCTTGTACTCTGCACTTATATCCTTCCACTCTACTAATATGTTCAATCTTCCAACCAGCAGCACATACTGTACATCAATCACAGATCTCACTACCCATGTTCTTGTGTGTCATTTTAAAGACAACTTTGACCCTAACAGACATGATATATTACAACCTTTTGCCATAAGTGTCATTTATTATTGTTGCCTTATTTGCCAGGTTGCCTCTCACTTTTTGTACCAGTCACTGGTGATTAAGCCTCAGCACCTTCTCGTCTGGTAATACAACCTGCCCGCATAAACGTATTACCGCACAACTCGTTCTATTCCCTTAACCAGCTTTATTCTCCCAAGAAACAGATGTGTTTGATCTCTCACTTCTCATCATGTTCAATTTCCCTGTGCTTGGAAACATGCAGTGATCATACCAATAGAAGAAGCCATTTTTCTACCTGTCAACTCCTGCAAGCTACCACTATGTAACCTTGCCATTACAACAACTCTTGGAATATATCCAGCAGCTAATTTATGGTCTACAAATAGCTCTATAATGAACCCCTAAAGTCTGATTATCGTTCACTGTACTTCACTGGCACAACTCTTACATGTGTACACCGTGAACTTAGACAACTAAATCAGTATAATTACTATCCTCGGTCTTATTGTGACCATGGGCACCATTTATTCATGATCCCTATTACCAGTGGCATATTTCATTTAGTATCGCACTGAGCTAGCAAATATGCCATTGGTATTTAACCTTACTCGCCCCTCTGGGGAGGTTTTGCAATGTCCCCCCACCTCGGTGCCATGCTCCATGCTGTTGCTGGCAGCCTATCACTCTACTGTGTGATGCACATACGTGACAGACATATTGAGTGTAATCTTCAGTGAAGATAACTGATCTTTCTCACTAACCATATTACTAATCTGAAACCCTATGTAAGGTTCTGTTATTTGTTATCCATTCCCTTAAAAATAAAGGGTACTTGTGTATTATCACGGCGTCCACTAAGCTATTCGCTTAGTCGGCTATTTTGCGTAGGAAAATCGCATCGCATTGCATGGGCCATTTTAAGGGCCGTGCGATGCAATCCGATTTTCCTATGTAATATATCATTTGCTGCCATTGTATGACATTGTATGACATACAATTAGGTTTTAGGCACCCACCCACTATCCACGACACCCCGAAGCGTGGTGAGCGGCGGCGTAACGCGTCCTCCGACCTTTTCATACCCCTACTATCCACGTCGGCGTGGAGTTGAATGTATATAGTGTGGAGAGCGCAGCGAGTCACCAAGCCCGAAGCATGGCGAGGGGATGCGGAATACATGTAAAGTAATCCGCGTCCACTCGCCACGCTTCGGGCTCGGTGGTTCGCTGCGCTCGCCATACTATATAAAATCAACTCCACGCCGACGTGGATAGTGGGGGTATGAAAAGTTTGGAGGACACGTTACGCCGCTGCTCGCCACACTTCGGGGTGGCGTGGATAGTGGGGGGTGCCTAAAACCTCATTGTATGTCATACAATGATATAATTGTATAGGTAATGTAATGGCATCGTACACCCTATATATGCGGGAGGTGCGATGCGATGCGATCACCTGGGGCTGACATGGCAGTGAATAAATTACATAGGAAAATCGGATCGGATCGCATCGCACGGCCATTAAAATGGCCCATTCGATGCGATGTGATTTTCCTACAGTGCTGTACGTAAGAAACTTAGGTGCCGTGATAATACACAAGTACCAAATAAAGTTTCAAAACTTGTGTCACCTAATTAGTCACTTATATATAATGCTACACCTATCTACTGTATCTGTACTGTACATCTCAGATCGTGCTTTACCTGTGACTACAGTTTGTGCTATGTTTTAATATGCAAGATATTATTTTATACAGCCCATACCTTGATCTTTTTTTTTATAGCTCGTGTTGTGCTAGCCTTTAGTCTTATTTAATACAGTACTAGTTCCTAAGTCCTATGTTATACACTAGGTTTTGTAGACAGATATAAATGTCAGTTCTTACCGAGAAAGGCTGGTAGCTCAGATCAGTCACTTTGTGCAATGGAGATTTCCCATGTTTACCAAACACAACAACAGAAAGATCCTCATCCTCCTCTAATGCCGGGGAACCTTGCACTTGCAGCTGCCACGTCCCATTGGTAGGAGTACTGAAAGGTTTTATCTTGTTCCATTCCACAGCTGAGTCTAAGTCAAATGAATGCAGAATGCTCACAGATTTATTTGGTTTATGGTTAAATATAAATATAAACAACCGAAAATCCTATACAGCGAGAAACAGGCGTTCCCCTTCTTAGGGGATATGATACCAGTGTGTATTAGATAGGCTAAGTAATGTTTATGGAGAAAGGGTCATTAGGTCAACAGTGTCTAGGTAGATAGTCAAAAGGTCAACCACTGTTGGTCGACAGGCAATAGGTTGACATGCATTAAGCCGACAAGGTCAAAAGGATGACATGAAAAAGTATGACATGAGTTTTTCATGATTTTTTTTTAAAATACCGACATGTACATACTTTACCGTCCCAGTGGGTATAGAGGTAGAAAATAATGGTGTCCTGAGCGCAGTGAGGCACCGTTCCCAAAGCATGGTGGGGGGACATGGTACATATATACACACTGTCCATGTCGATCTGGGTCAAAAACTCATGTTGACCGTATCCCATGTTAACCTTTTTTCATGTCAACCTTTTTCACGTGTCAACATTTTGACTTTCAACCTATACACTGTCAGCCTAACAAGCCATACCCTTAGCAATTATATATAAGGATCTCATGCTCATTGGTTCTCTTCCACCTGTATGTGTCAGGATGATTTATGCTGTAGACTCAAATTGCATTAAAGAACTTTTATTTCTCCTCTTCTACATAGTTAGAGGACAGTAGTATCGGGACAGACAAACCTCTGCGGTTTCTGAACGCACCAGGTACAGTAGATTCTTGTTCCATGTTCATGCAGCCTGTACTAACAAGCATTTACCATAGAAATCAAAGAGGCTTATTGGTTATAGTTATAAATGACAGTTCTGCATTTTGCCACACCCATAAGAAGCTGTGGGCCATGCCCCCTCATTTACATAATGGGCTATGATATTCACAACTGCATAAAGCTGTGAGACCACAAGCTTCGGGAATTAATTGTCTCCAATTTGTAATGGACTATTGGGCATGCAGTAATTCAGAACTCATGGAGCTTCTTCTAATCAGCAATTATGTTATAGAGCAGTGATGGCTAGCCTTGACACTCCAGCTGTTGTTGAACTACATATCCCAGCATGCCCTACATCAGTTTTAGCATGGCCAAATAGTAAAACTGTAGCAGGGCATTCTGGGATGTGTAGTTCAACAACAGCTAGAGCGTCAAGGTTAGCCATCACTGCTATAGAATGACCCGATGCCGTTTGAATATGAAAGAGGACATGCTGGGGCAAGAAGTTATTTTGGTTTGGTGGTGAGTTCTCATATACCTCAAAGTTCCTTGACATAGACTTGTGTTATGTACAGATCTTTAGAGTTTACTGGTGCAGTTGCATGGGATGTGAACACAGCCAGCGGGATATTCCCTAACACAACCACAACCCACGTGATTACGTTATCCTACTCCGTCACACAGTGTTCAAAGAGGAATTCCCCCTGCCCTTCCACCTCCCTCATGGTCATCAATGATGTAGAGCTCTGTGGCTGCAGCATACAGTATATAAGTCTAGAGCAAAGTGAGAAGAAGGGAACTTCCGTTCCATAGTAAGCAATAATATGGTGATAGCAGTGAGAGTACTGATCACCTTCAGTAGGGATGACACAAAAAGTCATGCCCTTTTTTTACATGTGGGGAGGAATATGGACACTGGAGAGCATTATATAATACCACATGGAATTTATTAACCATGGAGGGGGTAATCTATATTTCAATAAGTACATATGGACACAGAAGTAGGAATTTGTAAATATATGTTCTTTGCAGACCTGCTTAATTAACGATATTCAATAGAACATCAAGTAAATATTTGCCTCTCAATGTGGAGTGGGTGATTTTTGGATTTTTTACCTGGCCATCAGAGAGTCACCAAAGGCTGCACGATGCTGTTACGGCCATTAGTGTGGCAGCCCATACAATTATTTTATAATCATGGAACCTTAGCTATCCACTCAAAGTGCCACGAATGGCGCATATTTGAATAGGGGTGGGGCTTAAATAATGCAATTAACATAGAATTATGTAATCCCCCCCTTCCCCCTCACTATGAACCACAGATTCCTTTTATTGCACTTCTCACTTTACTAGGAAGCGGGCAGAATGCAGGTGTGTGTCCATTTTTCTGGGGGTATGGGGGGACTATTCAAAAAATCAAGAGTCCCCCACAGGACCCGGGTTAGTAGGCAAGTATTTTATATAGATAATTGTATGGATATTGAAGAGTTCCATTTCCAAATTTGAATTGATAACAATATATTGTTGATAAAACAGCCCAGTTCAATTTTTAAAACCGAAATGGACAATGAAATGTTTACATTACATGATAATACAGAGTTTTATGCTTTTTCAAACTACTCAATTCATATTAAAGCTCATTTCTGAATAATAACCATGCACTTGTATTTAATGGAGTTTTGCACATTTGGAAAAGAAATCCACCGAAATATAAATTCAGTCTTATTTTCAGAATTACCTGTTAGCATAATTACAGATTCAGTAAACTGTTCGCTGCCATGGCAAGTGACCCAGTCATTGTGATAAAATGTGTCATTTGTACAAGTATAATCTTCTTTAACAATGATTTTTTCTAGAAACCATGGCTCTAGATAAACAATAAAAATAGTTTGACATTACCCAAATAGCCCAACACAATCAGTTATTGCTTTTATTGGAATATCTTACTTCTTCAAAGCCATCAAGTAGTGATTGTGAACACAGTTTAAAATAAGTATATTTCATTAGGAATCAAAGCTATAGATAACAAAATATATTTTTATTTGCTCCACAGGATGTACGTTATATAAGTAGGAATATCAGATCTATTTACCAAAAGTAACCTGATGTAATTTGAGTTTGCTGTCTCCCTTCCCTGGTTGCCATGCAACCTTTCTTATATGAAAGAACACTCGTGAAGGGATTGTCTCTTGAAATTCCATTTTTAAACAAATAACAAAGATAGGAAAGGAAATTTATTATGACTATAAAGTAAACTCATATTCAATGTTGTGAAATATGAAATTACTTAAAATAGGCCTTCAATTGCTTGCCATGGGTTTCTTTGATAATTTAGGGCTGGTTTGTCCAACTGTTATGCTCAAGTGTCAGAGACACGTTTTAAGACATACAGTAAGCATTGACAAGAGGATGTCATGCTTCTGGACAAGATTCATTTGCAAATAGAGAACAGATAACACAGACTCACCAAAACTAGGCAAGTTTTGGAAAGACATCACCTGGGCTGATGGCTTAGGACTTCTGCTGGGACATGCAGATGGTAGGGTCAGAATTTAGTTAAGCTCCGTGAATTCATGGATCCATTCAGGCTGTGGTATATTGCTATTGGGAATGTTTTCTTGGAACACGTGTGGCCTCCTTGACTTTTGTTGCTGGCCATGTGCATTAGTTTTTGGTTTATTTTATGATCTCTGTATCTCCTGAAGACCTGATAACATGTTTTTCATAATACTACCATTTACATTGAGGGCTTGGGCTACTGGAAAAGGCCAGCTAATATCTTATATGGACTGTAGAATGCTGGAAATATCAAAATGGAGAGCACGATTGGTATAGTGGTTAGCATTGCTGCCTCACAGCACTGAGGTCTTAGGTTTGATTGGTTGATCTCCATATGTGTGCATGGGTATAGTTGTAGATTAATTGGTTCTTAGAATAAATGAACCCAATAAATAAATAAATGTGCTTGTCTACATGTGGTAGGGGATTTAAGGGGTCAAGCCAATTACCGTGATGAAGTCACGGCTTGTGTAAGTGTATCTGTATGCCGACACTGTGGATATACAAAGCCTGTAGATTGAGCCTGTAGATTGTAAATTTGATTGGGACAGGGCTTGATGTGAATGATTACATATTCTCTGAAAAACACTGTACAATATGCATACCAGTGGTGTAACTATAGCACAGCAGCCCCGGTGAAGGCGGGTAGGCGCTGACTAAGTGTGGGCGTCTGGGGGACTGCGGGCGCTATTGTTACACCCCCAGCTCCCCCCTCCTTGTGGGTGCAGCGGGCAGGGGGGTCCGTGTGGCGCGGGTGTACCTGCGGCGCTGTCTAGAAGCCGCGGTGCAAGGGTTCCCTGCGGTGCTGTGTAGTGAGTTGTCGCCGGGTTCCTGCAGTGTCTTGGAAATAACCGGGCGGCGGCGCGGGAAGCGCTTCTGATTCTGAAAACACTGGCCACACGCTATTTGGCTGAATCCCTGCCCGCTCCCCAGGGGGGTGTTTTAACTGGGGTAGGGTGGGGGGGGGGGGTGCAAAATTTTCCCTGGCGGGGGGCACAATATTTATTGTTCCGCCACTGATGCATACATTATATAAATAACTAGTAATACAAGTTATTTATGTAAATTCCCTACATTTGCTCATCTATACCAAGTAAAGATTTCATATTATGGAGACTATGGGATGTGTAGCAGCAGCCTTCTTATTTCTGGTAATATTGTAAAATCTGCACCAACTTTGTGGGCATGGTGGGAGAATAAAATAGTGTGCCGAGCGTAGCGAGCCATGCATGGGGATGCGGTGGTACATTTTGGTGTCCATGTGCCGACAGGCGGTATATTATGCCCCACCATCCATTAGAGTGTGGTGGGAGAATAAAATAGTGTGCCAAGCATAGCAAGGCACTGTGCTCGAAGCATTTTTCAATATCGACCTTATCCATGTCGGCCTAATGACCCTGTCGACCTTACCCATGTCCACCTAATGACCCTGTCGACCTGAAGTCATGTCTACCTTCCTGCATGTCGACTTTAACTCATGTCGACCTAAATGCATGTCGACCTAATGCTTGTCTACCATAATGCTGGTGACCTAATGATCCATACCAGTATCAAGGGCAGATGTATCAATGGGGCCATAACATTTATAAAATAACAGGTCCTGCCTCTCCTGCACAATGAGGAGAAGCGGGCAACCGTTATGGTGATCTCGTGTGCAGCCTGGAGCCAGCAGCAGGGCTAGCGTTGTCCCTGCAGTGGGCATAGAACAACCCTAGCTCTGAGCTGGCAAAACGTCCAGGCAGGGGCGTAACTAACTATTTAGCGCCCCCCCCCCCCCCCGCCGCACCTAACCTGCCCCCCCTTCTTACCCGCGGTCTGCGTCTCGCCCGGCTCTCTGTCGGGACCTTCCTGACGTCACGGTCCCGGCCGGCTCCTGCTGCTACAATGAAAACGGACTCTTAGAAAATGGCTGCCCCCATACTGCAGACAGAAAACTGTCTGCAGTATGGGGGCAGCCATTTTCTAATTGTCAGTTTTCATTGCAGCAGGAGCCGGCCGGGACCGTGAAGTCAGGAAGGTCCCGACAGAGAGCCGGGCGAGACGCAGACTGCGGGTAACTATAGCCCCGCAGCCCCCCCGGCGGCGCTCCCAATTTCTCTGCGCCCCCCGGAGCTATAGTTATGCCACTGCATCCAGGGCGATTTAACACCTAGGCAGCTGTTAATACATTGCACCGGCCGGTAATTACTGGGGGTGATTGCAGGTGACAGCCCCACCAAGCGTTACTCAGCCCGATGTCCCTAGCAAATGTTAGCTGCGCTGAGAGTACATGTAAAAAAATGTAAACCCCCCCCCCAGTTAACTAGCATTAAGTGCAGAAATTAGCATTATAAATACCTTTTTTCAAATTGCTGAAGCCAAGGATAATCCTCTGCAGTTTGCCTAGATATACAGCTTTAATCCCAAAGCTATCCACCTACAATACACAAACACAGGCATACTATAAGCATGTGGCACATGAATCCATTTAGCATAATTAGAGTATATCAATATGGTATATTCAAAGCAAGGACAAACATCCAAGTGTTTTTAGGCAAGTAGCATCTCCCATCTGTCATGAATACAGGGCCGGCTCTATCATTAGGGCATCGGGATCTGGGGGGGGGGGGGGCACCACGAGTCCACAAAATTCCAACATGACCCATTCCAGGTAAGACAAAATGCTCTGTTTCTGGATTTCCTTGCCAAGGACAGTTGTAGATGTGGGGCTGTAGCGCAGCCAAAACTTCAAATAGGTGAGCCACACCAACTGCCAGTGACTTCTGGGCTGTAGTGTTTGGCAGAATATTAGAGGGAGTTTTAGCAGGATGCAGTCGAACAGGATCTTGTTAAGCAGGATGCAGTTTCTTGTGTCTGCACATTGCGTTTTGGCAGGATGCAGCAGTCTTGTGTATATATCCTCTTGAGTAAGCATCCTGCTAAACAGCTCCTGTTCGACTGCATCCTGCTAAAACATGTGCAGGCTCCTTTCTGCCAAACAGGTCCCTTTAAAAGGGACCGGTCAAAACACAAAATGTAGATGCAGCCATATGAATTTTGGACTGCGCTGTAGCCCTGCCTCTGCAACTGCCACTGGCACGGAAGTCCAGAAACAGAGTATTTTGTCACTCCTTGACTGGGTCATGTTGGGATGTATGCAAGTCTGCCACAAAAATGAAGGAGAAAGATGGCACCTCCATACGTTGAGTAGTTGGAAACTGGGTATTGGTAGCAGCGTGGGGTTGGAAGTGGCAGTAGGTTTTGCCTAGGGTACCAAAAAACTTACATGCACCTGTATTAATATCAAACTGGTGCAAATGTTACCAAAATGATTTCCCAAGCACTGATTGGTAGACTAACACAAGAGACATCAGGAAAGTCGCTGGGTGCTGGATATTTGTATGTGATGAACATATTCTTTGTCATATCTACAATTAGCCCCTTTCTTGGATACAGATGTGATGAAATGTGTTTATGGCAACAGTGGGAATAATGAAGTCCGGGGGATAATTATGTCCCATAGTATAAGGTCTGCATGATAATCAGGTGTACTGATAGGAGGTGGGGGACAGAATACAAGGACCTCTATAGGGGTCTGAGTGTTCGGTGGAGGTTTAGCCCCCACCCCATCTTATATCAAGGCCTTGGATACACACGTTTGATTCTAATGAAAATATTGACGTAATTTAGCCACACCCTATTTAGCGGCCACACTCACAACGCCCCGCGTCCACAAAGGGCATAGTTCAGATTTGTACATAAACCCAACGGTTTTTGTAGAAATCCAGTGGCTGTGGGGCTCCTAAGGGGCAGAACGGGTCTTGTGATATGCCCTCTATCATGATTGACATGCTGTAGCATTGGTAGGCAGAGCATGGGCGGCACCTTGAACCTTTCCTAACAACTGGTCTGCCTTCTGAAGGCGTAACGACTGTTGGATCTCGCAGATGCATGCTGGGGGAGCCTATCTCCTACAGATGCATCCTGCTGCATTTACATTTTAATTACACAGAATTACATAGCTTCTTCCTTGTGGCTATGTAATTCCATAAAATCATGAATTAGGCCCAACGTTTCTAATATATACATTTTCAGTATTCCTTTAAGACATTTATTCATTGTGTTTTGTGTATTTGCAAATTACTGATAAAGTCCAATAACAGTACATCAGGTTTACGGGCAGCAGTGGTTATTTCATTTTAATTAACAGATCTTTCAGACAGAGGGATAAACTGTCCCCGTGAGAATAAAATGGTTTTATATATATATATATATATATATATTTTTTTTTTTTTGGAAGAGCCTGTGTTTTGTCATTTCTGTCAAATTAGCTCTGTTTACATAAAGCAGATCCTGCAGGCTTTCCATAAAGCGGTTTGCCGTAATATCAGCGGCACTTCAAACGTATGAAGAAAATTTCAGATTGTACATTTGCAAAATAAAAAAAAAAAAAGTTAACTCTATATTTAATATCGGTGTACGCCAAACGTCGCACTGACTTTTATCAAGTTTTACAGATGTGAAGATGCTTTGATAGAACATAAAAAACTGTTTATTGGAAATGTAATGTGTCAATTACTTAAACCTGCGTAAAGGATAAAGAAAGCTGTTAGTATGTAACTTCCTAAAAAAGAACCCTGCAGTAACACTTATCTCGGAAATGCTGTCAGCGCTTGGATTCAGACAATGTAAGTATGGTGAGGAGCAAAAAGCTGGTTGTCGCCTAACTATTTATTATGTTGTTTTTTCCTTTTATTTGCGCAGAATGAAATGTACATAGAACATGACAGGCATGTCAGGCACAGTGACCTTGTGTCCATGAGTGCTTATAATTATGGACTGAAGCTTGATTCGCCATGGCATGCAGTATATGTAGAGTTATAAGTGGTGGCAATCTGACCTGAGTGGGGGTGGATGGGAATTATTCTGTACAGTATGTTGAAAGGATTGGATTATACTAACTTTGTCAACTTTAAGTTGCTTTAGTAACACAATCAAGACATTTCTGACCCAACACATTTTAAAGTGGTATACATTTCCCTGCTATGTGGTGTAACAAGGGCAAGGGCACATTGCTTGGATGCTGTGAAAGCATGCCAGAAGGGGGCGCCCCCAACCAGCATCACTCCCCTTCCCTTGCTGAGCTTGGTAGCGGGTGACATGCTTTTTTTACAGAGTGCAGTTTTTAAGCTTTTTTGCATGTCCCCGTCCATCCAAGACTTCCGTGGAGTCTTTTATCTTCCGGGGCTATTCTTTTGTCCTCCTCCACCATCGGACTGCCTCCTTAGCCTCGCACTGGTTGATATTAGCCAGTAGAGGGGAGTGGGTAGATGATGCAGTAAGCTATGATTGGCTTACCATGGCCATCTTGGATTTTCAAAAATGTTGCGCACCAATCGTGGTTCACAACATCTTCACTCCATCCCCTTGTACCAGCTAAAATTAACCAGACAGTCCTATGGTGGAGGAGTGATGGCAAGCTTCAGAGTAATGAACACACTGCAAAAGTCCTGTGCTGGCTAATTCTAGGGGTGGGGCGATGATGAAGCAAGCCATGATTGGCTTGCCATGGCCATCATGAATTTTCAAATATGGCATGGCACCAATTGTGGCTCACCACGTCTTTACTCCGTCCCCATGTACCAGCTAATATTAACCAGTACAAGGCCGGGGAGACAGTCCTATGGCGAAGAAATGATGAAAAGCTCCAGAAGAATGAACATATCACAAAAGACCTGGAAGAGCAGTGTCCATGCAAAAGAGCCTAAGGACGAAGTTAAAGAAAGAAGAAGATGCTGCAGCAGTCCCGGGGGAGACAATGGCAAGGCACAAGGGGTTTTATGTTGCTGCCTCCCGTCCCCCAGGTGAAGATGCTGTACAATTAAATATTAAAACATTCGGTGTACTGTTTTTGATTTAATACTTCTTTTGCAAAAACCCACTCCTTTTCCACTTACATATTTGACTGTATTTCTCTCTACACTCCCACCCACCCTCTTCGCTCCACCAATGCACACTGCCTCTCTTTGCCAACTTGTTACTTCCTCCCATTGTTACCTCCAAGATTTTGTCCATTGTGCTCCGTATCTCTGGAATTCTCTACCGCTCCCTATCAGACTCTCCACCTCCCTACAAAACTTTAAACAGGCTCTCAAGACCCATTTTTTTTATTACACCTAGCCATCTCTCATCCTAACCTTCAATTTATGCACATGTTTTGGGGCTACTCCATCTCTGGTTTGGTCACCCTCCCTCAGTACCCAGGTCAGTGGCTGTACGTGTACCTGACCTTTTTTTTCATTTCATTGTTTGTAATCCTGACTTCAGATTGTCCTCACCATTCTTCAGTCTATTTGTTCTGTACCTTATCCATCTTTTCATTACCAAACCAGACCCAATGACACATTTCCTATTGGCTTCCTTATGAGCCTGTCTTGCTGGGAATCTGGGCCAGAAGCTACAGTACAACACACAAGGTACTTGCCATCCTTGAATGAGTTCTAGATAAGAACCAGTGGAATGTTAGGCTCCTTGTCTCTGTTCCAGGTGCCGATAGCTAACCTGTGTTAGAATGACACCATTTGAAGAGTGTGTAGCTTTGGAATACATTCTACCATGGCCACTAGAGTGAAATTTACGATTATCTTTGATGACTAGTAATGGCGGAGGATAACAACATAGGGGGATATTCAATCTTCCATCATTATTCCCGACAGGGGAAATAGTGGTGGGGTCCTTTTCAATTCTGTCTTCCCCAACAGCATTAAACAGGGATTTCGGCAGAACGTGCCCGACTTCACAAGCAGTCGGGCACGTTTTGCAGAGAATTGCCTGGAATTGTTGAGCTCCCGGCCGCAGCTCGACTATTTCGGCAAAATCAAGCTGGCAGACAATGGGACAGGGTCACGGCTGTTGGGCCAGCCCGACAGTCGTGACCCTACATTGAATACCCCCCCTTAGTGTAGTACTGTAACTCTACATGCATTAAAATAAAGCCATGCCACGTATTGCTATGTGGTTTGAGTCCTCTTGTTACCTGTCCTTTAGAAAAGGAAATGGCATCGGTGCCTGACACATTTAGAACTCTATTTCCTGTGTCTCCATGTTCTCCTACAATGCAAATGTACACTCTGCCGGCTCTTTCTATATCCATTGTATCACCAGTATATACAGAAACTGTATATTCCACCACTGAAAAATAAATGTAGGTGTGTTCAACAAGTGCAGTTTCACAGTGAATGAACAGTATGTCACATGAAAATAACAGTTACCGGGGAGGGGATCCTCATCAGGGTACAGAGCGGGGACCTCCACACATCTATCCTCATTAGTCCTCAACCAGCAATTAAAGCTTAACCACATCTCCTGATTAGTCACTGTGTGTTTCATATGTATTGATGATAAATACCATGACTTAAAAATCTGTGCACGGGACCAGGAAACGTGTACTTTATAGAGGGATCCAACTTGTAGTTGTTCCTAAAAATAAATATAAACAGTCTGTATTTGTATAAACTTGACCATTATAGGAAATTATAATGTTTCTATGAGACTCCCATATATCCATAATTATTTAAATTGCAGTGTCCATGGCAGTGTAGTAGGCATCATAATATACTGCTGGCATAATCGTGGTGGTGGTTGTAAAGTTAGACACTACTGATCAGAGGACACCGATTCACCAATCAGAAGAGGCTAGAGATGTAAAATGTAAACACATAGGTTGTTGTTCCCCCTCCATTTCTTACCTCACATTCATAGCAGGGGCTGTCAATGGTATCACATAACTTGGTACAAGTCTGGTACATTGAGATGCTGAGAGAAAACGGTGAGCAGATTACTTCGCAGGACCACCTGGGCAAGGTCAAACTGGGGAATGAAGGACCCACCGGGGAATGAAGGGGAAGGGACCCATGTCTAGGGGTTTGGCTAGTCTACAGAGGGGTTGTGGCCAGTCACCATAGATGAAAGGTTAACCAGTACCGCTTGATAAATATATTGAGCATGTACTGCTAGTTAGGGATGCCAATGCCTGGGCATTTTTTCAATTCCGGGAATCGGGATTGGAAAAATGCTCAATCCCAGGATTCCTAGGATCTCGGGATTGGCATCCCTAAAAGAAAACTCCCTGATCCCTTACATTTACTTATGAGGGGGAGCGGGGCAGATGGAAGCATTGCATTGGTGCCACAAGGAGTCAGTCTGCAGGGTGTAAGGGGTGACAGGGAGGCAGTTGGCGGGGGGTTATGTGCTACCTGAAGCGCAGGTTGGGTATTGCTGGGTGCACAGGCCGGGAGGCGGAGGGTTCCTGAGGCAGAGGTGCGGCCTGTGTAGCATGACCTATGACCAAGTCACCCTGCACAGGCCGCACACCGGAGTCAGGAACAACTAGGCAGCAACTGAGTGGGTGCTCAAACGCTGCCTGGCATTAGACTGCGCATGCGCCGTCTAATCCCGGAATCCTGGGATTGGATACTCCGGGGCACCTGTGAGGCCACCTGTCAACCAAAGTTTTGCTTGTTTTTTTAAGATGCGGCCCTGCCCAGAGTAGTGGCCCAGTCCCCTTCCGGTCTGTTACACAAACAACCTTTGCCAGTTCACCTGCCCCGAAGTTGAAGGATTGCGTCCGGAATAAAAGTCAGTCTAGACTGGCTTTTATTACCGGAGGGTAGAAAAATAATTGGATGACCAGCAAATGATTTCTCTCCTGTTGGGGGCGGGTGTTCGTTTACCTGTTTGTCTGAATCAGGTACATAATACTTATTTAATGCGGGAGCCCATCTGTATCCATTGTCACATCTGTGAAAGGAACAAGAGTGGGAGCTATCTGGAGGTATCACAATTTTTGGAGTAATTCTGGGCTCCACCGAGGAGAGGGGTGGGATATTTGACAGCCGCTTAAAGGTTTTGGGGCCACTAGACTGACAAGCATATTCAAACCCATGGCTTCAATCCAGGTGTAGCGATGTATTAAACAAGTCCACTTCTAGAACATTTTCCAGGATCACTTTTAGTTCCCAATCTGCCCCTGCTCTTGAGTATATATCTAACAGAGAATTGCACGCATATAATAAATACCTTTATCTGCAGTGTGTTTCCAGTAATTGCTACTTCCACTTGTTCTTTATCCAATTCACCGTAAAACAAAATAGCAAAGTGGTTCTGGGTCTCCAAAGCCTCAAATCCAGAACCAGCAATATCAATTATCCACGAACCTCCTGACTGCGCAATAGGTTTGGGGCTCGTTAGTAATCTCTTGCCTTGAAACATAGAAAATAGCAAAAACAAGTCAAATGAATACAAGGTAAGAATATCATGGAATATTTATTTGACATCTTACAGGTTGATATGTCTTGCGCTAATAGGTAACCATAGCAACAATTTTTCAAAACTATCCTAGACAAATTAATTCTTTTTAGTTTTCCTTGGTGATATATACCGTTTTAACTTTGCATATCTAACCGCCTGAAGTGCATGTTAATGATCACAAAATCTTTTTATTTTATTTTTCTCGTAAAAACATGTTTTAATTTTTACAAAAGGGATAATAACGTTAAAGTACTACATATATCTAGGGTTTAGCGAAATGAAAAGAATTTGTAAGCTGTCAAGCAGAACCATCCATAAACTATTATTATATATTAGATGGATGAGCATATATTGATTGGAAATGTCAGTTTGTGCCTCTGCAGAGATTTCTTGGGAGATTGGCGGGTTTCAGTGTTGGCATGTTGATGTTTCTTAAGTGTATGTACAACATTTTTGGGACTTCCAAGTTAATTGGAATATTTTCTCATGTAGGATAGAGTATTAAATAAGAGTATATAACATTGTGTCTTATTCAGTCTTAAACTAAATTGTGTATTGTATATTAAAAAATTATTGTCGCTATCTATTCTGCAAAACTCCAGCTGCAGCTCATACATTGAAGGAGGAAAAAGACACAGGGCTGGATTCTCTAATAACCCCGGCTGCACATCACCGGCATTCGCATTGTTAATAATAGCATATGCAGTAACAAAGGCGATGGCCAGCTATGTGCAGTGGGTCCCCCCTCCCTACCTGAACCCTTACCCGGCTGTGAGGGCTCCGCTTCTTCCTCCCTGCACCCGGAAGCAGTGCAGGGAGGCTCCGTTCTTCTTCTGCTGAGGACCACCACAAAATGGCCGCCCCCATACAGCAGACAGTTTCAGAGAACTGTGTGCTATATGGGGGTGCGGAGGGGCTAAAAGTACGCAAATTGCAGCGGCGTAACTATAGCACCACAGCCCCCGCCACCGCGGGGGGGCGCTGTGCATGTGGGGGCACCGGGGGCTGCGGTGCTATATTTACACCCGCCCCAATCCCCCGCAGACTTACCTATCTCGCTGGTTCCGGTGGCTCCGTTCTTCTGCTGAGGACCACCACAAAATGGCACCCCCATATAGCACGCAGTTCTCTGAAACTGTCTGCTGTATGGGGCGGCCATTTTGTGGTGGTCCTCAGCAGAAGAAGAACGGAGCTGCCGGGACCAGCGCGGTAGGTAAGGCTGCAGGGGATTGGGGGGGGGGGGGTTTGCATGGGCGGCAGGCGGCGGGGGATTGGGGGTGCGCGGCGGGGCGGCGGGGGCATCCGTCAGGCTCTGACCCCGCCCCCAGAAGCACTGCTGAAAGTCTCATCTCGTCTCCCCCCCCTGAGCTCCCTGCTTTTTCCTCCTGTGAGGGGCATAAATACGATCATGAAGCAATAGAGGTCAGTGTGCCCCTTCAGGACTGGCGCTTGGGGGTGATTGCCATTGTCTCCTGTATTTTCACTCCTACTGTACTGTACATCACACATTTACAGTGACTGTGCTAAGGACCATATTATTTGTTCTTTGATGGTGAGCAGTGCGTAGGGTGAGTCCAAATCTTCTTCCAGTTGTACAATAAATATGCAGACGATGGATGCTGCTCACATACGAAGGAAGGACGTCCTCTATTTTTTGTGTCCTCCTTAGCATCTGATGTCTTGTAATCACCTGTGATCACCAAACAGTATTGCCCAATGCTATGGAATTCCCCCCCCCCCAAAGATGTGGAAGAGCATGCTCAGCCTTATCTCCTCCATACTGACCTGCATACTGACATGTATTGAAAGTCTCTCCATCCAAATGATGTGCCCCTTGGTATTTCTTAAAGCACAAGTCTTTTTTCAAAATGAAAATATGTGGTGTGTGCGGGTATTGCATTTAACCAGTAATATTAATGTTGGACGGTGGCAAGCAATAACATTGACATTTGGCTTCAGAACAGGTGTGAAAAAACCCTCAGTCTACAACCTCATGCGGATAATTTATCATGTGTTTGAAAAATGACAGTTAGAGGCTGATTGGTAGCACAATTTATCATATGCAACAAGGTTTAAATAGCTAAAATTTGTCGATAAGTGGCCCTTTTATATCATAGGGACGGATGTGAGTCCAGCAGCCATGTGGGATTCTGGAAGAATAACAGAATGACTGCCCCATGTGGTGGGTTAAACATCCAAGGCTGTGTGCACCTAGGGAAGCATGTGACTCGGATCCAATAAGGATTAGGGATATTCCTCAAAGATTCCCCGCCCTCCCTTCCCTTTTTGGATTGCTGGTGGGTGTTAATTGCATTGGCTGATTGGCGGGAAAGAATGGCAGGTTATTGATTTAGGTCTTCGTTAAACGAAGATTCAGTGTATATGGTTTGTTTTCGGTGCTCTCGCCTTCATTGACTATAGGCCTTCGCTGGATAACCTGCTCGGGGACAGCGACCCCACTCAGACGGGTGGGCAGTCAATGTAGTAGGTGAAGGGGATACCGCTTGTTGTTAGGGAATGTTTGCTTACGTATGTCAGTTGTGGGGTGGAGCTTAGATAATTAGCTGTTATTTCTTGGTCACCTTTAATTAATTATAATCAAATTAATCAGCTTAAAGTGCATTAAATAAACTCAGATAACACTTTCTGCCAAATCTAAGTCTCTGGGTCTTTATTTCAGGTTTAGATAAGTAAGTTTATTGAATGCTAAAAATGTACACATGCCACATGTGCACACATCAGATGCTAGGATGTTTAGAACGGGTGTGGTATATTTGCCTGACAGTCGGGATTCCGACAGTCATTAGTCAGACTTCGGAATGTTGTAGAAGAAATCATTTACAAGGTAAAACCCTGCCTTGTTATTGACTGCCCATTTAAAGCAACCTCAGAGTTTTTCCTTCATCCAAGATCACCAAGGCGCAACTACCATAGATGCAAGGGGTGCAGCTGCTATAGGGCCCACAGCTGAAAGTCACCCATCTTTACTGTCTAAGTAATATGTTTTACATACATTTATCACCATCAGTTGCTAAATAGGGGGCACTTTTGCTATGGGGCCTATGAATATCTAGTTACACCACTGCAGATTACCGTACATTGGGTTCATAGTGTTAGAGGGAAGTCTTGAGGTTTGTATAGATAAGTGCAGGGGCGTAGGGAGGGTGGAGCCGGCGGAGCACAAGCTCCGGGCGCAGAGAGATCAAATGGCGCCAAAGCCGTGCACCGCCGGCTCCCCTGCCCTGCTCGCCTGCTCCCACGCTGTGAGCAGAAATAACGGGCATAGGCCCAGATGTATCAAGCTTCAAAAAGTGATAAAATTGAGAGTAATAAACAGCCAGCCAATCAGCTTATACCTGTCATGTTACAGGCTGGGTTTGAAAAATAACAGGTAGAAGCTGATTGGCTGGTTGATTATCACTCTCCATTTTATCACTTTTGAAGCTTGATACATCTGGCCGTAACTAATGTGGCGGCGGCAGACAGCCCAACTGAAACGCTGACTATCCCTGCCCCAGCATAGGCGGCTAAAGCACTGCCACTGACATCTCATTACACGCTCAGCTTACAGGAGCCGGAGATCAGTGTGGGCGGCACAGACCACAGTCCCTCAGGCCCGGCGACAGAGGGGGTCACCCATACAGGGCCCCAAGGATCAGAGGCATAAAAAATGTGGCTCAGCTGCAGTGCCTGTTAAGATTGTAGATACTCCAATGACCCGCTCGTTAATAAGCTCAAGTAAAAATGAATATACCACAGCCAGCTCCCCCCTCCGTTACCCTGTCACTTGGTCTTTCCCCAGGCTCCGTTGCAGAAATGGTGACCTCATTACCCTGCACTGTGTCTTCTTCCCTGCGGTCTGCGTCTTCATGCCGCCGAGGAGCAGGGAGAGCAGCACAGGAGAAGATCCATGGTGCAATCAGCAGCCTCTCCCCATCACACAGAGCAGCTACGAATCTGCTGGCAGGTAGAGCAGAGGCAGCCAACCCCTAAACAAGTGCAGGAGCTAGGACCCAGCGACTGCACTGAGATCAGCAGCACAGGACACTGACTGGGCCAATCGGAGACTGCTCTCTGTGAAGCTCATTTCAGACTAGAGCAGGGGAAGGGAAGCAAACAGTAGTATGGCTTCATCAGGAGGAGCTGTGCCATCCCGAGCAGGAGCAGCCAGAGGTACAGAACACTTTCCCTGGAGCTTCTCTCTCTCTCACCCTCCCCATGGTTGGTCTTTCTCTCTGACCCTGGTCTGTCTGTCTTGTCTGTCTGTCTGTCTCTCTCTCTGACTGTAATCTGTCTCTCTCTCTGACTGTAATCTGTCTCTCTCTGACCCTGGTCTCTCTCTCTCTCTCTGATCCTGGTCTCTCTCTCTGACCCTGGTCTGTCTGTCTTGTCTGTCTGTCTGTCTGTCTGTCTCTCTCTCTCTGACTGTAATCTGTCTCTCTCTGACCCTGGTCTCTCTCTCTGATCCTGGTCTCTCTCTCTGACCCTGGTCTGTCTGTCTCTCTCTGACTGTAATCTGTCTCCAGTGGCGTAACTATAGAGGGTGCAGGGGATGCAGCTGCTATGGGGCCCGGTCGCTTTGGGGGCCCGAGGCCCCAGCAAGCTATCCCCTGCACCCTCTAAAAATGTTTTCCTCATTTTTTATTTCTAATAATCACCTAGATTTACGTTGCGCACAGCCGCACTTACACGGAGGGAGAGGGGAGGAGGGAACCATGTAAGTACAATGCGGCTGTGTGGGACGTAAATCCGGGGATTATTACAAATAAAAAGTGAGTAAAATATTTAATTAGAGGGTGCAGGGGATAGGCTGCTGGGGCCTCACCCCCCCCCCCCCCCAAGTCGCACCCTCTATTATTATGCCACTGCCCATCACTGCCGCTTTCACTACCCCAATAACTCCTATCATTACCCCATCACCGCTGCTATTACTGCCCCATCACTAGACCCGTCATTGCCACTATTACTATCCCCATCACTGTCACTATTACTACCCCCATCACTGCTGCTATTACTGCCCCATCACTGCCACTATTACTATCCCCCATAACTGCCGCTATTACTACCCCCATTACTGCCGCTATTACTACCCCCATCACTAGACCCGTCATTGCCACTATTACTATCCCCATCACTGCCACTATTACTACCCTCATCACTGCTGCTATTATTGCCCCATCACTGCCACTATTACTACCTTCATCACTGCTGCTATTACTACCCCCATCAGTGCCGCTATTACTACCCCCATCACTAGCCCCGTCACTGCCACTATTACTATCCCCATCACTGCCACTATTACTGCCCCCATCACTGCCACTATTACTATCCCCCATCACTGCCACTATTACTACCCCTGTTACTACAACCATCAATGCCCCTATTACTATTCCCCATCACAGTCACTATCACTAACCCTATCACAGCCGTTGTCACTGCTGCCATCACTGCCACTATTACTACCCCTATTACTGTCACCATCACTACCCCTGTCACAACACCATCACTTCCACTATCACTGCTGCCATCATTGCCACCATCACTAACGCTGTCACAACACCATCACTACCACAATTACTTCCACTATCACTGCTGCTATCATTGCTACCATCACTACAGTACCTCTGTCACTGCCCCTATTACTATTGCTATTATTGCCCCTATGTAGTGTGTAGTGTGTACACACAAATATAAATATTAGTACTGTATACATGACACCTCCATGTTCACCCTCCCCTGTCACGCCTCACCCCCTATATGCTGTTCTGACACCCATCACCTCAATCCCCACTCCTCCCCACTATCGCGAAGCACAGGGGGGCCCCATTCAGAATTTTGCTATGGGGCCCACAAAGGTCTAGTTACGCCTCTGTCTGTCTCCCTCTGACCCTGGTCTGTCTGTCTCTCTCTCTGACTGTAATCTGTCTCTCTCTCTGACCCTGGTCTCTCTCTATCTATCTCTCTCTCTGATCCTGCTCTCTCTCTCTATCTCTCTCTCTGATCCTGGTCTCTCTCTCTGGCTCTGGACTGTCTGTCTGTCTCTCTCTCTCTGGTCCCATCCCCCCTCTCTCAGGCCTTCCTCTCACTTAAGGTCAATACATAATAAGCAATATTTTAAATGATATTGTTCATTTACCCCCTTCTGAGCGATATTGATTAAAATATTGCTTAGTGTGTATGCAAAATATTGGCAATGATGCGCACATTACCGCTGGACATTAACAATGTCCCCGCCCCTTCAGCAGTCGTCGTCCCCCCCCCTACCCCTGCGGGCATCTCTGGTTAAACACATCACGTAGGGTGTACTCAGCTTTAATCAGTCACCAGCAAAAACATGTCTCATATAATGTGTGTGTTGGGAAGGGGGGGCCCAGGGCCCAGCAGAGATGTCAGAGTACCGGGCCCCAGGATAACTGTTGCCAGTCCTGCAGTCCCTGTCCCAGCACTTAGGGAGTCCATACACGCTGCGATGCGGGCTGTGCGATGTGTGCTTTGAGGTGCGCGCTCCCGCGGCACCTCATCGCACAGTACAAAAAGTATCTGCTTGCACATACTTTTTGTACTTAGTTTGCATCGCATCGCATGCACAACGCATGCACAGGGCATGCAATGCGATGTGATGCGTGCTAGTTAAGCACGGAACGCACGCACGTATCGGGACGTGTATGGGCGGCATTAGCGCTAATAATCATTGTAGCGCTGAAATCGTATTCACATGGCGCTGGAGTACTAGCTGCAGCACGGAGAACTAGTGCTGCAGTTAGAACAACATTTTTGCCTGATAGACAGCCCAAGGGAGATGCCGACTATGCCTGCCTCAACATAAGAGGCCAAAGGACTGAGATCTCGCTATAACGGCTCAGCAATTAGGAGCCTGAGATCACAGTACAAACTATAGAGACCGCCGTCCCTGCCCCAACACTAAACATTAGTAATCATTATAGCGCTGAAGCCCTATTTCAGGGGCTAAGTTAATAAGAGATGGGAAGAACGGCGCTGGGGTACCATCTGTAGCATGGAGAACAAGGTGCTGCATTTAGAACAGCATTACAGTATATTTACAGCTTGTTATATAGTATGTAATGGGCATCATGTGTGACCTTATGTGTAATTGGTATTATGGCATGTGGCTTTATGTGTAATGGGTATTACAGAGTTCGCTAATATGTGCAATGGGCATTACGGTGCATGGTATAATGTTAGGCCGCTCCCCCTTTTTGCCACGCAAGAGCCCCACCTACTACAAATGGGGGGGGCGCGAAACATGCCCTTGCTCCGGGCACCGTGGCACCTAGCTACACCACTGGATAAGTGTTAAGGCAAACCATTAGGCAGACTGCAGTAAATAATATCAGTACCTTGTGTGTACAGTTTGCAAACGGTCTGACATAATCCCAGATGACTATCAAGCCAATTCCGCAGTACAAACATCCATTCACTAGTAGAGTATTGAGATTCTTTTATTGTGACCATCTTTACATACATTCCTGCTCCGTAGCCCTCCCTGTCATGTCCAATCACCACCTTCCGCAGCTGCCCCAAAGACACTGCCTCCAACACGAAGCAGTCAGTCTAGGAGGAATGAAAACACAAAAATTACCAAGAAAAACTATCAACAATATATATGTGTGTGTGTGTGTGTGTGTGTGTGTGTGTGTGTGTGTGTGTGTTGTGACTGCACAAAAGGATGTCCAGTACCTCAACAAAAAGTTGTGCAGTAGGCATGTGGCATACAATATGGGAAGTGATGTAATACTATTGTCTGCTTTTTGTATTACACAAGTTGTGGTCCTTATATTGACAAGAAAAAAAAATACACTTGAACAAAGTAATATTTCTCTCTATTATTAAAAGGTTTTGAAAACAATCAAAGATCTGCTCCATGGACTTTTATTGTCTTGCTGGAAATCAGGCCCGATTTATCTTTACTGTACATCAATGGTTCCCAAGGTTTCTCATAATGTAAAACATTTTCTCAAAGCTCCAGGTCCTTAATTTGTTATGATGCATTTGCAACTGAAACAATTTAGAATCATACTGTAAGTGAACCATACCTGCAAATGGGCACGCCTGTCCTTCCTCAGTAGGTGTCTACGGTTCCATCCAACAAGATCGGACCTGGGTAACTTAACCAGCACCCCTCCCCCTATATAGTACTTGTGTAGCATATTTTAGGTAAGTGCATACAGATGGAATGAATGGTATATATGTGGAATCACCAGTAGCAAACCAAGTGTACACAAAGAGGTACTGCAGAAAGATGCAAACAACTCTGCATACTGGTACCTATACCCTGCACTCTAAGGGAGTGACATACATACACCACAATTTACAGTTCCTCCAACTCTGCATTAAACCCTGTGGTGGATTCGTTCTCATGAGCCCTAACCAAGATACCGGTTTAGTGTCCCCCTCCCTCAAACAATGTATAGCCCTATATTTTCATTCCTGATTTATGCCCCTCTTACTGCATTTTAGACCAATGCCTCCCTTCTCGAAATGTAATGGGACCCCATGCCCCATTATGACACCCTCACTCACTGCATTGGATACGAGTGACCCAGGCTTACTGATTGTAGCAGGCTTCATTACTGTACCTAAAATACCATCTCCCCTCACTCACTGATGGCATTATATAACAACATTTAATAATTCCCATTAATTCACCTGTTAGTCAGTGACTGTACTGAGTACATATCAGTGCCCTCCCCCACTGATTGTTGTACCTGCTACAATCAGTAAGGAGAGGTGGCATTGATATAATTAACACTGATATATCATCAATACAATCGCAGACGCAAGGGGCGCAATGATGGGTATGATAAGAGATGATGGATCTGGTAAAAGGGGATGAGCAGCAGGTGCTGCAGGAGGGACCTCTGGGTTTCAGTACCTTGGGGTGCTGGTGTCCCCAGGGAGGGGTTAGGCATCATAGGCATGAACAAATTAATATTATCTTCAGTCACTTATGCCAGGGGTGGCTCATGATTTGCGCTGGGTCACGTATTTAAAAAAAAAAAAAAAGCATAGCACATTTAGGGTGAGATTTAATAGGATGAGAGATTCAGAAAGTGAGAGATTTGGGAAGAAATCTCCAGTTTTTTTAAAGCGGCAATCATGTACACATCAAAATTAAACTGGTTTTGCCGTGTAAATGATTGCCGCTTTAAAAAAACTGGAGATTTCTTCCCAAATCTCTTACTTTCTGAATCTCTCATCCTATTAACCCCTTCCCACCCTGAGACGTACCGGTACGTCACTGCAGCGAGGTAGTTCGCGCAACTTGCCGTACCGGTACGTCCCCGCCGTGTCATGTCACCTTGTCAAGTGACAAGGTGACATAGTAACGATGGCTGCTGTCATCGACAGCAGCCGATCACTGCAGTGCCCCGGCGGACCAATCAGAGTGGTCCCGCCCCGCCGATCGCTGTGATTGGTCAGTCAGTCCTGACTAAACCAATCACAGCCTTTTAATTGATACAGGAAGTTTTGGCTTCTCTTCCCGGGCTCTAACCGTCTCACTCGTGTTAGAGCCTTGGAGAGAGCTGTGTCAGAGCTGTGACAGAGCTGTATTTAGTGTAAAAAAACTAAAATTGCGCCGATCACCACATTACCCCTGCCTACCTATACACATTTGATCAGCCACCCTGTGCTGGGATCACCCTCCCTGTGGTCATCTGTGCTGTGATCACCCTCCCTGTGGTCATCTGTGGTAATCTGTGCTGTGATCACCCTCCCTGTGGTCATCTGTGCTGTGATCACCCTCCCTGTGGTAATCTGTGCTGTGATCACCCTCCCTGTGGTCATCTGTGCTGTGATCACCCTCCCTGTGGTCATCTGTGCTGTGATCACCCTCCCTGTGGTCATCTGTGCTGTGATCACCCTCCCTGTGGTCATCTGTGCTGTGATCACCCTCCCTGTGGTAATCTGTGCTGTGATCACCCTCCCTGTGGTCATCTGTGCTGTGATCACCCTCCCTGTGGTCATCTGTGCTGTGATCACCCTCCCTGTGGTCATCTGTGCTGTGATCACCCTCCCTGTGGTCATCTGTGCTGTGATCACCCTCCCTGTGGTCATCTGTGCTGTGATCACCCTCCCTGTGGTCATCTGTGCTGTGATTACCCTCCCTGTGGTCATCTGTGCTGTGATCACCCTCCCTGTGGTAATCTGTGCTGTGATCACCCTCCCTGTGGTAATCTGTGCTGTGATCACCCTCCCTGTGGTCATCTGTGCTGTGATCACCCTCCCTGTGGTCATCTGTGCTGTGATCACCCTCCCTGTGGTCATCTGTGCTGTGATCACCCTCTCTGTGGTCATCTGTGCTGTGATCACCCTCCCTGTGGTTACCACCTAATTTTGTGTGTTGTGATCTGTATAATTTTTCTGTACTTTATCGGTACACTATAATTTTTCTGTAGGTGATCCGTACACTATATTTCTGTGCGTGATCCGCATACTATATTTCTGTACCTTATCCGTGCACCATAATTTTTCTGTGCATTTGTACCCCATAATTTTTAAGTGCATTTGCACACTATAATTGTTAAGTGCATTTGCACACTATAATTTTTAAGTGCATTTGCACACTATAATTTTTAAGTGCATTTGCACACTATAACTGTTAAGTGCATTTGCACACTATAATTGTTAAGTGCATTTGCACACTATAATTTTTAAGTGCATTTGCACACTATAATTTTTAAGTGCATTTGCACACTATAATTGTTAAGTGCATTTGCACACTATAATTGTTAAGTGCATTTGCACACTATAATTTTTAAGTGCATTTGCACACTATAATTTTTAAGTGCATTTGCACACCATAATTGTTAAGTGCATTTCAACACTATAATTGTTAAGTGCATTTGCACACTATAATTTTTAAGTGCATTTGCACACTATAATTTTTCAGTGCGTTCGCACACCATAATTTTTCTTTACGTGGCTTAATTTTTCTGGAAAATTGTCAGAGCTACAAAACCCCACACGTGTTGAAGCACCTCATAAATACATCCACCAATAAAACTATGGCCCGCCGAACATATACTGCCGAGGAGGCATACGAGTTTCTGGCCTCTGAAACTGAGTCTGCTAGCGAGGATGAGACAAATTTCCGTTTGTCATCCTCTTCATCATCTAGTGACTCTGATAAACCCCCAAGGAGGCAACGCAGGACTCCCACTGCAGACGCAGGACTCCCACTGCAGTAGTCGAGTCCTCTGACCCCACATGGACAACCCCTGAAAACTACGTACCCCAGGTCCCTGAGTTCACAGGGAATCCAGGAATACAATTCAATTCAGCAGGGTTCAGAGAGCTGGACTTTTTTTAAAAAAAATTTAGTGATGATTTAGTTGATCTAATGGTCACCCAGACTAATGTTTATGCCCAACAATTTATTGAGCAAAACCCCACCTCTAATTATGCCCAGCCCCGCAAGTGGACCCCTGTACATAAAAATGAAATGGCTATATTTTGGGGCCTTGTACTGTGCATGGGGCTAGTAAAGAAGCCCACGATTAGGTCCTACTGGAGCACAGACATCTTATACAATACACCAATGTTCCGTGTGGCTATGTCAAAGACCCGCTTCGAAGCGATCCTTAGGTTTCTCCATTATAGGGATAATGCACAGTGCCCACCCCGGGATGACCCCAATTATGACCGGTTATATAAACTTAGACCCCTAATAGACCATTTTAGTACCAAGTTTGCCCAGGCATACATCCCCGAGAAGCACATTTCAATAGATGAGTCCCTGGTACATTTCAAAGGGAGGCTCCAATTCCGCCAGTACCTGCCAAGTAAGAGGGCAAGGTATGGCGTGAAGATGTACAAGCTGTGTGAGAGTACATCAGGGTACACACACAAATTTAGGATATATGAAGGTAGAGACACAAAAATAGACCCCCCACAATGCCCCCCCTTACTCGGAATTAGTGGGAAGATAGTGTGGGATTTGGTGCACCCACTGCTGGACCAGGGATACCACCTGTACCTGGATAATTTCTATACCAGCGTCCCACTATTCAAAAACCTAGCTTCCAGAAGTACTGTGGCATGCGGCACTGCACGTAAAAATAATAGAAGCCTCCCTAGGTCGCTGCTTGGGCAAACACTTAGAAGGGGCGAGAGCAGGGCATATGCAGCGACAATGTACTGTGTGTCAAGTATAGGGACAAGAGAGATGTCCTTATCTTGACAACAGTGCATGGCCATAGCAGCACCCCTGTCCCAGTGCGGGGCACAAGTACCGAAACCCCACAACCCAACGGAATTGTGGATTATAATAGGTACATGGGGGGGTCGACCTGTCAGATCAAGTGCTGAAGCCTTACAGTGCCATGAGAAAAACAAGGTTCTGGTATAAAAAATTAGCTGTACACATAGTACAAATGGCACTGTACAACGCATTTGTACTATATCGATGTGCAGGCCAAAGGGGGACATTCCTGGAGTACCAAGAGGCAGTAATAAAGGCCCTTATTTTTGACAACCAGGAACAGGGGGGCCCTAGTACTTCTGGAAGCGAGGCCTAGCGAATTGTACCAGTGCAACATTTTCCGAGTGAAGTCCCCCACACTGGAAAGAAAGGAAGGTCCCAGAAACGATGTAGAGTATGCTACAAAAAGGGGATAAGAAAGGACACAACTTACCAATGTGAAACCTGCCCCACACAACCCGGCTTGTGTATCAAAGATTGTTTTAAATATATATTACACTTCCCTTGAATTTTAATGTTTTAAAATTTATTTAGATGTACTCCACACAGCTTGTACAAAGAGCCGCATGCCATTACCTTCCCTTCTGAGTCTTGCCATGTGTCCAAACAGAAATTTACAAACACATATATGCTATTGCCATACTCAGGAGAAAAGGCACCCCATAATATGTTACACAATTTCTCCTATTAACCCTTGTGAAAATGGCACATTTTGATCTAAAGCTACATATTAATGGAAAAAATTAGTTTTTTTTTTATTTTCACAGCCCATAACAATTTGACAAAACACCAGTGGGGTCAAAATGCTCACTACGGCCGTAAGTGAGTTCCATGAGGGGGGCTAGTAACAAAAAGGTATCACTTGCTTGGGATTTCCACTGCACAGGTACAATATGGGCTCTGCAAATGCAAGATGGCGCCCGAAAACCATTCCAGCAAATTCTGTGATAAAATGGCACTCCTTCCCTTCTGAAGCCTGCTGTCTGCCCAAATAGCGTTTTACAACCATATATGGGGTATTGCCATACTCAGGAGAAATTGTGTAACGAATTTTGGGGTGCTTTTTCTACTATTGCCCTTTGTGGAAGTATAAAATTATGGGGTGAATCTACAAATTAATGGAAAAAATGACATTTTTCATTTTCACGTATCGATGCCTAACAATTTGACAAAACACCAGTGGGGTCAAAGTACTCACTATACCCATAGATTAGTTCCTTGAGGGGTGCAGTTTACAAAATGGTATCACTTGTTGGGGTTTTTGACTGCTCTGATACAACAGGGGTTCTGCAAATGCAACATTGCGCATGAAAACCATTCCAGCAAAATCTGCGCCAAAAACGCCAAATGGTGCACCTTCCCTTCTGAAGCCTGCTGTCTGCCCAAATAGCGTTTTACAACCATATATGGGGTATTGCCATACTCAGGAGAAATTGTGTAACAAAGTTTGGGGTGCTTTTTCTACTATTGCCCTTTGTGGAAGTATAAAATTATGGGGTGAATCTACAAATTAATGGAAAAAATGACATTTTTCATTTTCACGTATCGATGCCTAACAATTTGACAAAACACCAGTGGGGTCAAAGTACTCACTATACCCATAGATGAGTTCCTTGAGGGGTGTAGTTTACAAAATGGTATCACTTGTTGGGGTTTTTGACTGCTCTGATACAACAGGGGTTCTGCAAATGCAACATGTCGCATGAAAACCATTCCAGCAAAATCTGCACCAAAAAGGCCAAATGGTGCACCTTCCCTTCTGAAGCCTGCTGTCTGCCCAAATAGCGTTTTACAACCATATATGGGGTATTGCCATACTCAGGAGAAATTGTGTAACAAATTTTGGGGTGCTTTTTCTACTATTGCCCTTTGTGGAAGTATAAAATTATGGGGTGAATCTACAAATTAATGGAAAAAATGACATTTTTCATTTTTACGTATCGATGCCTAACAATTTGACAAAACACCAGTGGGGTCAAAGTACTCACTATACCCATAGATGAGTTCCTTGAGGGGTGTAGTTTACAAAATGGTATCACTTGTTGGGGTTTTTGACTGCTCTGATACAACAGGGGTTCTGCAAATGCAACATGGCGCATGAAAACCATTCCAGCAAAATCTGCGCCAAAAACGCCAAATGGTGCACCTTCCCTTCTGAAGCCTGCTGTCTGCCTAAATAGCGTTTTACAACCATATATGGGGTATTGCCATACTCAGGAGAAATTGGGGTGGTGGTTGTGGAGGTGGTGGGGGTTGTGGAGGGGGAAGGGGATGGGGAAATTGTGTGGGTCCAAGCTACACCCAGTGTCTCCAGTGTTGGGGAGGGGGAGGGGGTGGGGGTTGTGGAGGGGGTGGGGGTTGTGGAGGGGGTGGGGGTTGTGGAGGGGGAAGGGGATGGGGAAATTGTGTGGGTCCAAGCTGCACCCAGTGTCTCCTCTTCTTGCTCCTCCTCTTCTTCCTCCTCCTCTTCTTCCTCCTCCTCCTCTTCCTCCTCCTCTTTCTTCTCCTCCTCCTCCTCCTCTTCCTCCTCCTCTTTCTTCTCCTCCTCCTCCTCCTCTTCCTCCTCCTCCTCTTCCTCCTCCTCCTCTTCCTCTTCCTCCTCCTCCTCTTCCGGCTGCTCCTGGGCTGCCTGGTCCAGGCGTGCCTGCTCCCGGGCTTCTCTGGCGGCTCTTGCCCGTGCTGAAATGTTCATGTTGATGGCATAGAAATCGAAGATTGGGTTTCATAAAAAAGGGGGAAAGAAAAATTCACATTAGTCATGCTCATAACCTTCAAAATGATCATTGCTGTGATATTTCAGACATTTATCATGCAAACTAATTGATATCCTACACCCAAAAACTGAGCAACTACTTAAACCCCCCCCCTATACACCCCCTATACCCCCATATACACCCCATATACACCCCATATACCCCCCATATACACCCCATATACCCCCCATATACACCCATATACACCCCCATATACCCCCATATACACCCCATATACCCCCCATATACCCCCATATACACCCCATATACACCCATATACCCCCCATATACACCCCATATACCCCCCATATACACCCCCATATACACCCCATATACCCCCCATATACACCCATATACACCCCCATACACCCCCATATACACCCCCATACTCAGGAACATATTTATAAAAAGTACACCAAACATTGCTAAAAAACGCTGACATACTAGTAATCAAAACTTACATCGGGCAATATGGCGGCGAAGGCTACTGAGAAGCACTGGCTGCCGCCGGCGCAGGTCTGACCAGCGCCGCTCAACCTGCCCCAGGCTTCTGCGGACGCCAATCGTCGAGAAGATCAGGCGGCGGGCAGCAGTATACGCCCGCCGCTTGTCCGCATTACTAACATATGGGCCCCTGGGCCCCAGGTGACGCTCCATAACGTCGACCAGGGCCAACAGCTCAGGGGTGGAAAAGGGCCTAGCTCGATTCGAAGTCATAGTGGCAATGGCGCAGTTATTAATTGCAGGTACATATATCACTTTTGGTGCTTGCCGATTGGTCGAAAAAATTGTTTGTTTGGTATTAACTTTATTAATCCCTCTTACATTAACAAACTGGATGCAAATAGAAACTTACGCGGACCGTTCCGATATACACACACCACAACCAACAGCATGCATTCAATGAAGAGAGAAGTACTGTATTTACAGTGTGCGGAAAATAATACACGCAACCCTCTACTTATAACTACGCTGCTTAAAGGGGGCACGATACACCGATATCCATGGAGAGGAGTACTGTATTTACAGTGTGCGGAAAATAATACACGCAACCCTCTACATATAACTACGCTGCTTAAAGGGGGCACGATACACCGATTTCCATGAAGAGAGAAGTACTGTATATACAGCAGGCGGAAAATAATACACGCAACCCTCTACTTATAACTACGCTGCCTAAAGGGCCACAATGCAACATGTTGCTGTATGACAATTTCATACACATTACATATGTAAGGAAAGCATTATAACGTGATGTTTTGAAATGTGACTCACAAAGCATACACGAACTCCAACAGATACCAGCTGACAACACTCGTCATTGGAATGACAGGTGCCCACATTTCACGATGTAGCACAATGCTCCACAACCTGTGTATGTGCATATACAGGTGTTTGATCAGGTGCGTTGAGACCTGCGTAATTTAAGCGGGAATTATCGGCGGGAAATATCGGCGTAAATTTGCATCTACATTGCGTGGAAAAATATACGCCCCCTTGTTCATGGCGGGAAATTAACATATAAATATTCAGTCAGATGCAGGCCACAATTGCTGCAAACATGTCTGACTCTGACGATTCAGCAGCAGAGGACGCTCTGCAGAGAGCTACAGCACAATCCCTGCTTGATGCACTGAACAAGAGGGAACAGGAGCGGAGAAGGAGTAGCCTGCAAGACCAAGCGGGCCCCTCAGTAACAGGCCCTGTTGAACCTCCACCAGCTCCACAAGGGCCAAGCAACAAGCCAGAACAAGAGGTTGCATCTCTCCAAACAGGTGTGACCCAGCAGGTGCATGGTGAGAGAACTGGGGCCACCAGAAAACGAGCTGCAACATCGAGGGTGAGGACTGAGCAGGATACCACCACCAAAAAGAGAAACCCTGCATTTGTAGAGGCCGAAATGCGAATTCTAGTGCCCAGGGCACGCGAATGGATTGAATTGGCAACCAGGAAGCCTAGTTCCAGTGCAAGGAGAAACCTTTGGGAGAAGATCACAGAGGAAGTGAACCAGGTGGCACCAGTGGTCAGAAAATGGGACGCGGTGAAGAAAAGGTTAGTGTGTTTGTCAGGGCTATTTTTCAGCAGTCTCCAGCAGGAACTGAGGCCCTTATTCTAGTTCACTCTTTCTGGCCAAATATTTCTTAGATGGACAAAACCATGTGCACTGCAGGTGAGGCAGGTGTTACTTGTGCAGAGATAATCAGATTTGGGTGAGGTTTTACACCTGCCTCACCTGCAGTGCACATGGTTTTGTCCATCAAATAAATATTTGGGCAGAAACAGTGAACTAGAATAAGGGCCTCAGTTCCTGCTGGAGCCTGCTGAAAAATAGCCCTGGTGTTTGTCCCCCTGATAATGTCATATGTGTGTACATATGTTACATGTATGTTTTGAGACTAATAGAAAGGTGTGTTTGTAGATAGTGCTACACTTCAATGTCACATGTGAACACAACCATGTCTAATAACCCACATTGATATATGAAACATGCACCATTGGTGTGATGTGAGGTTATGGGCACAGTTCTGCTCATGTGAAGTATGTGATGGGACAAGAGAAAGTGTGTTTTTGAAAGAGTTGTTGTAACATGTTCCATATGATGCTACTGAAACAACAATGACCAAACTGTGCACATGTAGCTGCTGAGAAACTACACATCCCAGTATGCCATTCCATAGTTAAATTACTCCATAATAACCACATTGTCAAGCTATGGTGGAATGTGTAGTTTCACACCAGGTGGAGGTGCCTAATTTGGCCATGGATGATGTCATTTCTGCATAGTGATGTATGTATGTGCAGTTAGTGGCCTAATGAATGAGATGAGACACTGAAATGCCTCCTAATTAAGACATGAATGTGTGTGTGGGACACATATGGCCAAAAAACATTAGATCACCCACACTAGGAAATGTCACGTAGCTAGGGGTACCACATAGTCCCTTTAATTCCGGACACATATTAATTACACAGGTTCTGTGGCTGGCTGACTTCAAGACTCCACTTCACCTAATTTTAAACTGCCACAGAACCTGTGTAATTAACATGTGTCCGGAATTTAAGGGACTAGGTGGTAACCCTACACGTAGCACAGTGGTGCACATATCTCATGGTGATATTTGTATTTTTAAACTTGTAGGTGGACTGACTTCAAAACGGCAATGAAGAGGAAGATGACTGACCGGTACAACCACAGCATGTCCACCGGGAGAGGTCCTATGCCTGACCATTTGGAGTATACCCCCCTGGAGCTGGACTCCATGGATGTGATTGATGTGGGGGAGATCAGGGGGATCTCCAATATGGACAGTGAGCTCCCGGCGGAGGTCTTTGCTGCTGCTTTTGATGGTAAGTCACAGTAATGCATTGTATTTAGAAAGATATTTTTTATTGCGTATGTGATGGTGACATTGTTTTCAATTATTATCCTAGAAGAAGCAGAAACCCTGGATGTACCGGCAGCATCTTCCTCTGCAGAGCCACAGGTGGAGCAAGTGGTCCAGCCTCCACCAAGAAGACACCCCCAGCCCCAGCCACAGGAGACATGGCAAGAGAGCATGATGGTGACGCTGGAGAGGATCGAGCAGCAAGGGGTGGATGCTGCGATCCGTCAGCAGCAGGTGGCGGAATTTCTGGCGGAGTGGAAGGCCACAAACAGGCTGCAGTGTGAGGCCTTGACCCGCATTAACGACACTCTGGCGGCTGGCATAGTAAGCATTGGCCAACACCTCAGCCGCCAGAATGAACTTCTTGCGGAGCAGCTGTCCACCGCCAGGTCCCTAAGGGACAATCCTCCATCTGCTGCCCCACCCCAAGCTGCTCCCCAACCTTCCACCTCTGCTGACCCTCCTGTGTCGACTAGGGGAAGACGCCGCAAGGCAGCTGACCCAAAGGCCCCTGTCCCCAAGGCCCCATCTAAAAGGGGGAAAAAAGGGCCCAAATAATGAGACCTGGTTCACTTCCTCTGTGGTTGGACCCCAAATGTTTAAATTGCACTGGACATCCGCTTCCTGAGTTGGCCATCTATCCATTTGCGTGCCATGGGCATGAAAGTTCGTATTTTGACCTCTACAAATGCAGGATCAATTTGTGGTGGTGTGTATCTTGCTTAGTATTAACCCTGGTTGTTGCAGTACGTATTCTGGTGTCCCCATTTCTTTCACCATTGCATTTGCAGGGTAACACATGTTTGGAGATATGCAACCTCTTGTTCTGGCTGTTTTATTATTTGTGTGTCTATTTTATTTGTTTATTTGATTTCTGACATTAAAGTGTGAAATAAGCTGTGATGCTGAACAGCAAATAAATTTATTTTACAAATTAAATCAAAATTGTGCTATGTGTCATTTCTTGTGTGAAACAAATACTAGATTTATGTGTACTTACTGACCAGGGTATTTTTGAACATTTGTTGAAGTGTGGTCGAAGTTTCCCATGTGTAACCCTCTCCATGGCCATTCCCATGTTCCTATCCAACTTTTCCCTGCTAATTAGTTTGTGTCAGCACATGTGCAGAGCAACTTAATAGGTGAGAAAGCAGTTTGTGTGCAGGTGAGGTAGCTCCTACAGTAGTAGGTAAAAGCAGGTCCAGAACAATGCTTTCCTCATGGAGTGGGTGAGGCAGACAAACAAGGGTGAAAAGGTACATTTGTGTAGGAATGCATATGTGTCCTCCCTAAAAAAAGATGTGTGAATGGGCCAAACATGATAAAATAGCTTGTGAACAAACATGCATAACTTTTTAAATATATATGATTTTACAGTGTCATAAGCAGATGTAGGAATCCTTTGTTAGAGAGATGAGTGCAATAATGTGATTGGTGGCATCTTACATCCAGAGTGTAGTCAAATCCAAATCATAGCAGATGAGATAGTGGTACAGGTCATTATTTTGGGTACTATACAAAGATTGTGTGCAAAATAGTGGTCATGGGCTTAAAACATTGCTGAAACATCCTTTGTAGGTGTTAGATGTGGTTTATGTTATTGTATCCTAAATACAAAACCTATGTTAGTATTAGAGTGAACACGTTGACACATGTCGACTTGTGTAGATTGAGTGTGCTACTGCGTAAAGTCTATGAAAGCACGTAGTGAATGTGTCTAACTGTTTAGCAAATAGCTACCTTAGCGTATATAAGCAGGTCTTAAAAAGATTCTTACCTTAAATTAAACAAACCTTTAAATGTGGAGAAGTATAGAAAATAAGCTTCCAATGTGTTTGCGTGCTGTGTGTGGCTTGCAGGCAGTGAAATAATGGTTTTGACTTAATAGACTGCAGCATTGCTTATTACATTCAGGTGTATGTGTTTGAGTAGTAATCAGCGTTAATTAGCAAACTCAGGCGCACGCCGGCATGCGGTATCTGTAGGGGTGGTCTGAGCTGGCGGTTGCCGGGCGCTTGTCTGGTGTCCGAAATGAACGGTGCTTTAGTAGATCGTGCGGTAGTAGCACCGCTCATTTTTGGTGCACACCCCCGTGTACGCCCATATTTACGCCCATTTTCCCTCATTATTTAGGCCGCTCCCATCAACACGCCCCTATGCCGCCCCATTACCCGTACACTTGCGTACAGGTTTTTTCGCACGTTAAGACCCCGGCCGTAAGCTATGTGGAGTGTTCGCGCCTGCGCATTAGCGTATCTGCACATGCGCAGATCATGAAAAACACCGGGACGTACGCGTACGGCCCGGCCGCTCCAACCAGAATAAGGCCCAATGTGTCATGAGAAAACAATCTCAAAATCAGTTGGATAAGTAAAAGCATTAGAAAGTTATTCCCACATAAATTGACACATGTCTGATTTGAAAAATAGGGCTGCGTCCTTTGGGCCCAAATAGGCCGCGTCCTTAAGGGGTTAAATCTCACCCATACTGTTTTATTTATTATTTAATAAACCCACTTGCAACAGCACGATCAAGCTATCTTTCCACTTCAATTTTATCGTCACTAATGCCCCTTTCCCACTGCAGGCTTTACACGTGTAAATGCCGTTTTTTTAGCCTTTTTAAACGGCTAGAGCTGCAGTGGGAAAGCTCCAGGTTGCTTTACACGGGTAACAAATACCGGTTTTTGTTACCCGTGTAAAAAGCAGTGTTTTTAACGTGTAAGAGACGTTTTTTCGGCAGTGGGAAAGGGGTAGCCCTTTACACGTTAAAAAAAAAAACGGCATGGGGTCCCCCCCCACTGCCGTAACCAGCACCAGGCTGAAGGAGCCGGGGCTGGTATTAAAAAAATCAGGAAACCCGACAAATAGGGGTTCCCTGATTTTTTACAACCAGCCCCAGGCTCCAGGTCCGGGGCTGGTTCCCAAAATACGGGGGACAAAATGACTAGGGGTCCCCCGTATTTTAAGAACCAGCCCCAGGCACAACCAGCCAGCAGGGTAATGCCACAGCCGGGGGACACTTATGATATAAGTTCCCGCGGCCAAAGCATTAACCCTACCGACCAGTCAGCCTGGCCAGGGGCCCTGGGGGAGTGGGGACCCCCCCAATAAAGGGGTCCCCCCCCTCCAGGACTTACCTGACCAGGCTGAAGCCTGGTGCTGTCCTCGATGCCCCTGGGCGGTGGGCATCGAGCTGATGGTATGGTGTAAAAAATAGAATAAAAACCATTGTCTTTTACTGGTGAACTATGAGTCCCAGCAAGCCTCCCCCGCAAGCTGGGACTTGGAGAACCACAAGTCCCAGCCTGCGGGGCATTAAAGGGCCCGCTGGGTCTTGTAGTTCCACAGTAAAAGAAAGAGTTAAATAAACACACTGACACACGTGAAAAATAAAAGTTTAATACATACATAACACATACATACTGATACTTACCTATCTTGAGCCCGTAGGTAGCCCTGGTCCTGATGTCCTGGTCCGTGTCGGCGTCTGTATCCATGTCGGCATCCCTGTCGGCGACGGCGTCGGCGGTCCGGAGTCCGAAGAAATCCATTTGGGAAGCTGTGGAAGGAAACCATACTCACCTGTCCCAGCGCGACGTAGTCCAGGTAAGGTCTTTGCAAAAAAAACAAACCGACACCCCGAAACCAGACCGGACTGACGGAGACGCACGTGTGTTTGTTTACATCGTGCGGCTCCGCCTCCCGAATGCCGCTATTGGCTCCTGATTGGCCGCTAGGCCGCAAGGCGGCCAATAGCGGCATTCGGGGGCGGAGCCGCACGATGTAAACACACCGTGCGTCTCTCAGCTGTCCGCTTGGTTCGGGTGTTCGGTTTGTTTTTTTTGCAAAGAACTTACCTGGACTACGTCGCGCTGGGACAGGTGAGTATGGTTTCCTTCCACAGCTTCCCAAATGGATTTCTTCGGACTCCGGACCGCCGACGCCGTCGCCGACAGGGATGCCGACATGGATACAGACGCCGACACGGACCAGGACATCAGGACCAGGGCTACCTACGGGCTCAAGATAGGTAAGTATCAGTATGTATGTGTTATGTATGTATTAAACTTTTATTTTTCACGTGTGTCAGTGTGTTTATTTAACTCTTTCTTTTACTGTGGAACTACAAGACCCAGCGGGCCCTTTAATGCCCCGCAGGCTGGGACTTGTGGTTCTCCAAGTCCCAGCTTGCGGGGGAGGCTTGCTGGGACTCATAGTTCACCAGTAAAAGACAATGGTTTTTATTCTATTTTTTACACCATACCATCAGCTCGATGCCCACCGCCCAGGGGCATCGAGGACAGCACCAGGCTTCAGCCTGGTCAGGTAAGTCCTGGAGGGGGGGGACCCCTTTATTGGGGGGGTCCCCACTCCCCCAGGGCCCCTGGCCAGGCTGACTGGTCGGTAGGGTTAATGCTTTGGCCGCGGGAACTTATATCATAAGTGTCCCCCGGCTGTGGCATTACCCTGCTGGCTGGTTGTGCCTGGGGCTGGTTCTTAAAATACGGGGGACCCCTAGTCATTTTGTCCCCCGTATTTTGGGAACCAGCCCCGGACCTGGAGCCTGGGGCTGGTTGTAAAAAATCAGGGAACCCCTATTTGCCGGGTTTCCTGATTTTTTTAATACCAGCCCCGGCTTTTTCAGCCTGGTGCTGGTTACGGCAGTGGGGGGGACCCCACGCCGTTTTTTTTTTTTAAATTCTCCCCCCCCCCCTATCTTTACACTGCTTAAACAGGTTTTTAAACGGGTAAGTGGGAATGTGACAAAAACAGCTTTTAAACGGTAATTTACCGTTTAAAAGCTGCAGTGGGAAAGAGTCTTTATGGCTCTTACCCGTTTAAAGACCCGTTTAAAAAAAACGGGTCATTACCCGTGTAGGCAGTGGGAAAGCAGCATAAGATTTTGGTCAACAGTTGCCCCGCCCATAGGTGCCGATTTATGTTTTTGCTGGTGGGTGCGCAAGCCAAAAATATAGGGGAGTGACTTCATGGGAAAGGGGCGTGGCCACAAAATAATACTGATTTATATTACACAGCACAGTTGTCTCCAATATTTAAATTATGGCAACAATGCCAAAAACATAAATGCCCCCACAGTGCCAAATACATAAATGCCCCCACAGTGCCAAATACATAAATGCCCCCACAGTGCCAAATACATAAATGCCCTCACAGTGCCAAATACATAAATGCCCTCACAGTGCCAAATACATAAATGCCCCCACAGTGCCAAATACATAAATGCCCCCACAGTGCAGGTACAACCCCCCCACCCCAGTGCCAAATACATAAATGCCCCCACAGTGCCGGTACATAAATGCCCACACAGTACCTGTGCCAGCGACGAGGGAGGGGGAGTGCAGTGGGACACGGGCGAGTGGGCCGCTGCTGAGTGGGTGGGTGCTCATCAATTTCCGTGGGTGCTCGGGCCCTCAAGCACCCACAGAATCGGCACCTATGGGCCCGCCCTTATCGGCCTGGCAGATGACAGTATTGTCATATGATGCCAAGGGTGTAATAGGGTAATATTTTAGACACGTGCGATTTTTTGGGACAAAAAAACAGGCAAAAGTCACACTTTTTAAAAAAAATCGCACATGTAATATTGTGCAAATTGCAAAAAAAATTGCACATTAAAAATCGCATCCCGCCCTTAACCTACTATATAAAGAATTAAAAACCCTTGGTTGAGTATTGTTGTTTTATAATTGCTGTATGAATCTCTAGCAACAAGCTGCCGGGTATTGTAACGGGTATGGATCATTAGGTCACCAGCAAGTAGGTGACCTTGCAGAAAAGTCGACATGACTTAAGACATGCAGAAAAGTCGACATGACTTAAGGTCGAAATGCAGGAAGGTTGACATGACTCAAGGTCGATATGCAGAAAGGTCGACATGCATAAATGTTGACATGACTTAAGGTCGGCATGCAGGAAGGTCGACATGCAGGAAGGTCAACATGGGTTAGGTCAACAGGGTCATTAGGTCAACATGGGGAATTCAACAGGCAAAAGGTCGACATGGGGTTTTTTACTGGAATGTCGACACAGTCAACATAAACACTAAAACGTCCCCTCGCATTGCTCGCTATGCTCGGCACACTATATTATTCTCCCACCAGATCCTATTGGATGGTAGGGCATGAAATACTGCCTGTTGTCACATGTCGTGTCGACATGGACACCAAAACGTACCACTGCGTCCCCTCGCATGGCTCGCTGCGCTCCCCATGCTTCGGGCATGGTACCTTGCTACTCTCGGCACACTACTTTATTCTCCCACCATGCCCTACTGGATGTTAGAACATGAAATACTGCCTGTCGGCACATCGGCTCAAAAAACAGTAAAAAATCCCATGTTGACCTTTTGACTGTCAACCTAACTCATGTCGACCTTGAGTCATGTTGACCTTCCTGCATGTCGACCTTCCTGCATATCGACCTAGTGGTGTCAACCTAATGACCTTCGACCTACTTGCTGGTGACTCAATGACCGTACTCCATTGCAACATACCGTACCTGGCGACTGTTCCTTTCTGACCGAAGGAAGTGCTGTTGTCTTTTGGATAAGGGGTGGCCTCTCCAAGATTGTTCTTATGCTTAGGAGACATTAATGGGAATATCCTGGAATCTGCTCTATAATTATCCCTCAGGAGACTCGCACATCTGTTCCTGACTAAACAGCTCAGTTTCTCATTGGGTTCACGGAACTCATTTTACAGTCTCCTAATTAGTTTTGTCCTATAATATGCAATGCATCATTTAATCTCTTGAAATGAAAATATTTTATTTGATGTATTTCCAGGATTGCTGCGTAACAAAAACCAGTGTGTAAATTCAAACGATAAGGGATTTTTACGTTTTTTGGAATTTTGGGGGGAAATTTTTTTTGTAGCATACTTACGTACCTTGTGCCTCCGATGGTCCCCCGGCGTCCACAGCATACCCCGGTGTCCACGACGGCCTTCAGGACTTCTTCAGCGGTCCCAGGGGTGCATTGCTTGAGTTTGCAGACGAGCTGGTGACGTCACAGAAGATCCTGAAGGCCGCCGTGGACATCGGGAGACTTGGTAAGTATGAAAAAAGGGGCAGGGGTGAAAAAAATCAGAAATATTCAAAAAAAGTTTTTGGGGAATATTTCGGATAAGAGGTCTCAGGATATGGGAGACTTAACCTGTATATTATACTTACACCACTCACTGTACATTAATGAGAGTTCTATGTTTTACTGTATATACAGCATGTGCCACTGCTACATACAGTACTGAATATAAATATAACAGGACTTTTTTTTATATAAATTATATATATGTGTGTATATCTTCTATGTTTATTTTACATTTATAAATACATGATCATCAGCACTATTTGGTTCTGAAAGTTATACATTTGTCACAAGTGAAAGTAGACTTTTCATTTACCTTGTTCCGTGTAAATTTGTCTCCTGGGATCTGTGATTTGGAAAGTCTCCTGGCACCCGTGTCTCCCCTCTCTCCATAGACAGTTATATACACATTCGCCAAGGTTTCTGCTCCCCAGTGATCACCAATGTGCACAGCAACTATATACTGGTTTACTAAAATAGATCAGCAACAAAAAAGCAACATAAAATAAATAGCATAAGTAAAGTCTCATTGCAATGAGAACATTTTCCAGGAACAAAAAGTAAAAGAAAAAACAAAAACAAACAAACAAAAAAAGCATAAGCTCCACAAGTGAATCCTGTGGCCTGGCCTCATAAGATTAAAACATCAAACAATATGCACATTATACTGAGAAAAAAGAAGGTTTTCTATGAAATGCACATAGAAAACGTAGGTACTCTTCACCTAGAAGGGCGCCCACTCTAGTGCCCCTTTCCCACTGCAGGCCTAAAATGGTAAATTGCCGATTTTTCTGCGCAATTTACCGTTTAAGGCTGCAGTGGGAAAGTGCCGGTTAAAGATAACCGGTATTTCAACCCGTTTTAAAAGCAGAGTCCTACACGGTTAAATACCGTTTTTGAGGCAGTGGGAATGCCTCTGAAACGGTATTTAGTTTAAAAAAAAAATCGGCGTGGGGTCCCCCCCACTGCTGTAACCAGCACCAGGCTGAAGAGCCGGGGCTGGCATTAAAAAATCAGGAAACCCGACAAATAGGGCTTCGCTGATTTTTTAAAACCAGCCCCAGGCTCAAGGGCCGGGACTGGTTCCCAAAATACAGGGGACAAAATGAGTAGGGTTCCCCTGTATTTTAAGAACCAGCCCCAGGCACAACCAGCCAGCAGGGTAATGCCACAGACGGGGGACACTTATTATATAAGGTTCCACGGCCAAAGCATTAACCCTACCGACCAGTCAGCCTGGCCAGGGGTCCTAGGGGAGTGGGGACCCCCCCAATAAAGGGGTCCCCCCCCTCCAGGACTTACCTGACCAGGCTGAAGCCTGGTGCTATCCCCGGTGGCCCTGTGCGGTGGCCACCGGGCTGATCATTGTGTAAAAAAATAGATGGAAAACCTATTGTTTTAAAATGTGGTACTATGAGTCCCAGCAAGCCTCCCCCGCAAGCTGGGACTTGGAGAACCACAAGTCCCAGCCTGCGGGGCATTAAAGGGCCCGCTGGGTCTTGTAGTTCCACAGTAAAAAAAATAGATAAATAAATACACACTGACACATTAGAAAAATAAAAGTTGAATACATACATTAAACAAACACACTGATACTTACCTATCTTGATCCCGTAGGTAGGTCCCAGGGTCCGGTCCGGTGGCTTGGTTCCGGAGCCTTGGTTCCGGGGCTGGTCCGGGCCCGGGGCTCCAGGGCTGAAGAGTCCGGGGTCCTGGATCCGTAGTAATCCAAAGGGGTACCTGGGGAAGTAAATCCTACTCACCTGCTCCTGTGGCGACCACCCCAGCATCTGCTGTTGAAGTCACGCTGCTCCCGGCTGCAGTGGTACCCGCTCCGCTCCGCTGTACACTAGAGACGCAGAGATCCTTCTTCCTCTGCGTCTCTACTCAGAATGATTTCTGGCCAATCAGGAGCCGACTTTCTCGGCTCCTGATTGGCCGCTAGGCGGCCAATAGAATTAATTCTGAGTAGAGACGCAGAGGAAGAAGGATCTCTGTGTCTCTAGTGTACAGCAGAGCGGAGCGGGTACCACTGCAGCCTGGAGCAGAGCGACTTCAACAGCAGATGCCGGGGTGGTCGCCACAGGAGCAGGTGAGTAGGATTTCCTTCCCCAGGTACCCCTTTGGATTACTACGGATCCAGGAACCCGGACTCTTCAGCCCCGGACCGGGACCAGCCCCGGAACCAAGGCCCCGGAACCAAGCCACCGGACCGGACCCTGGGAGCTACCTACGGGATCAAGATAGGTAAGTATCAGTGTGTTTGTGTAATGTATGTATTAAACTTTTATTTTTATAATGTGTCAGTGTGTATTTATTTATCTATTTTTTTTACTGTGGAACTACAAGACCAAGCGGGCCCTTTAATGCCCAGCAGGCTGGGACTTGTGGTTCTCCAAGTCCCAGGTTGCAGGGGGAGGCTTGCTGGGACTCATAGTTCCACAGTTTAAAACAATAGGTTTTTCATCTATTTTTTTACACAATGATCAGCCCGGTGGCCACCGCACAGGGCCACCGGGGACAGCACCAGGCTTCAGCCTGGTCAGGTAAGTCCTGGAGGGGGGGACCCCTTTATTGGGGGGTCCCTACTCCCCCAGGGCCCCTGGCCAGGCTGACTGGTCGGTACGGATGAATACTTTGGCCGGGGGGACTTGTATAAAAAGTCTCCCCCCGGCTGTGGCATTACCCTGCTGGCTGGTTGTGCCTGGGGCTGGTTCTTAAAATACAGGGGACCCCTACTAATTTTGTCCCCCGTATTTTTGGAACCAGCCCCGGACCTGGAGCCTGGGGCTGGTTGTTAAAAATCGGGGAACCCCTATTTGTCGGGTTCCCTGATTTTTAATTACCGGCCCCAGCTCTTTCAGCCTGGTGCTGGTTACAGCTGTGGGGGGGGGACCCCCCTCATATTTTTTATGGGTTAAACGGGTTTTTAAACGGCAGTGTGAATGTGCCAAAAACGGCTTTTAAACGGTAATTTACCGTTTATAAGCTGCAGTGAGAAAGGGTCTTTATGGCTCTTGCCGTTTCAAAACCCGTTTAAAAAAAATGGGTAATGACCCGTTTCAGCAGTGGGAAAGCAGCATAGGTCGACAATGACAGTAGGTCAACACAAGCTGAAGGTCCACATGAACATAGTCCACACTGAAAAGGTTGACACAGGTCTTTCATGTTTTTTATTTAAACTTTTCAGTGTCGACCATGTTCATGTCAACATTTAGCATAGAGTAGGTTGACCATTCTTAGGTGTCAACATCAGGGGCGGATTGGCTGGTGGGCTGGCCCAAAACTCCTAAAAAACAGGCCGGCCGCGCTCTCCCCTGGGCTGGCTGGAACGCAGCACGTTGCCTAAATCCAAAATGGCCGCAGGAGGCCAGCACCTCCCATGGGCCTTCAAGTGCAGCAGTAGCGGATTTACAGCTCCCATTCCCCCTCCACCCGGCTGCAGAAGCTCTGCCCCCCTCCGCTAGGCCTCTGGAGCCAGCAGAAAGCAGCAGGTGAGCCCCAACCCCCCTGCATTACATACACCGCTGCCACCCCCCCTGCATTACATACACCGCCGCCACCCCCCCCAATTACATACACCGCCGCCACTCCCCCCGCATTGCATACGCCACCACCACCAACCCCGCCCCCCCCCCCCCCCCGGGCTGCTGAAAGATTTCCCAGGTTGGATTCAAATCCCACTCCGCCCCTGGTCAACATAGTCACTGTTGACCATTAGTGGTCGACCTTATGACTGTCGACCTAGACATTGTCTATCATCTATACCAGTGGTTCCCAAACTGTGTGCCGTGGCAAGAGTGCTTGCAGGGGTGCCTTGGGTTGGTGGTCCAGGACAATTACAATTATTTAGGGTTATTATAACAGGCAAAAAGGACATGCAGCCCAGGGAAACCTGGGAGAGATCTGATTGGATTCTTTTCAGCAAGGAATGCAGATAGAAGCTCATACGCTACTATAGCATTACCCTTCATGTCGTAAGCCCTGACATCTAGGATTAATACATTTTGAAATGCAGAAAACCCCTGAAAATGGAGAGGAGACATTTCCCTGCTTGAGCCAGATAATTCTCCCATGTATGCCCAGCATAATTAATGCTCCTATAGTCTGGTTAGCCAACTACTGTAGGTCAAAGTGTGGTACCAAAAAACATCCACTGAATTTTGAGCAGGTGCACCAATAAAAGGCCACATTCACAGACGCTGGGGCTTCTCATTGGCTCTTCTGCTTACACCTCTATTGAGCAACATTATAAAGCAGTAAACAAACCAATTAAGTTATACTGTAATACAGTTTTAGATGCACTGAGTGTCTCTATATCCTAATTCTACTAAATGAGCATCATAGACTTCAATAGTACAGTGCCACACAGTGGTCGAATTATCAGTGAAAATCACAGAAAACTCGATTGGTTATAATAAGCAATGATTTTAAGCTAATACCCTTATGGCTTTATAAAGTTACATGTATCCATAAAATCCCATAGCCTTTTTAATATCCATTATATTTCGTGTTATCATAAGATGACATTTCATCTACAGGTTATCGTGATAAATAATTGTCCCCCATAACGGATTCGACATTTTCATTTGTGCCAAGCTGCATACAGTATACTGTACCTGGTAGCAGTTCTTGTTCATTATTAAGTACCCGGAATTCTTTTATAGTTTCCTCCTCTTCTGTATCCGCTGCGAGCCAACAGTTGCAGTCAAAGTGTACTTCTTGTCCGGTTTGCTGCTGCACCATACCAAGACTTTCCAAATGCCACCCTGGTGCAGTGGGTAAATGATCACAGACAATTCGCATTTTATATATCTCACCGACATCTACGAGTTTCACCTAAAAACATGTACATAAATTGCGTTAAAAAAATAACTGCAAAATACAAAATCCTCGAAGAGCTACAGTGTGTCTGTTAGGCCGATTATGAGACATTTTGTAATGAAATATTTAATACCAAAGGACGTCCTTGGTTATTTGGTACACGCAGTACAGACAAACTATTGCATAAGACTGAAAATTAAAAAAACAAAACAAAAAACATGCTGCTGTATATATTTTATGAGCTAGGTTCATACATTTGAAAATAAAGAACAACATATTGCAGATATAAGACCAAGCCCAGTGGAGAATATGTTACAGCTTGTAACAGAATAAACAATACCTGCCAAAGCTTAGATACATTTGTAATTCATTTGTTTTTTACAGTTTGGGGTTGTGCAGCATTTAAGGTGGTAAGAGATCTGGTAACTGACAGTATGGAAATGTTTTACTTGTGCTATTATACTATGACTAATTAAAAACCTGCCAGTAAGACAGCTTCTGCAAAGTACACACTAGAGCAGGGGGGGGGGGGGGGGGGGGCAATTATTTCAGCTGGGGGGCCACTTAATACTTTCAGCAGATATTCGAGGGCTGCACTCCTAAAATGTGGTCACTCAAAAGGGGATGTGTCTTTGAATGTATTGTAGCACACCATATCATGCAACACAATAGTAGGCCCCTTATACTTGCCACTTACATTAGTAATTCCACACACCAACTCCCCCTTAGTAATTCCACACGCCTGACCCCATTAGTAATGCCACACATGCCCCTCACATTTCCACACACCAGCTCCCCCTTAGTTATTCCACACACCTGCCCAGTGGCGTAACTATAGTCCCGCAGCCCCCACGGTGGCGGGGAGGCACTGAGAAGGTGTGGACGCCGGGAGGGGGGTCTATAGTTACCCGCTGCCATCTGCCGGTACCTCTTGCCGCAGGTGCTTCTGTGGGGTGCCACTGCTCCCTCTGCCACTGCTCCCTCTGCCACTCCTCACTCTGCCACCAACACCTCTTCCTCTGCTCACACTGCCAATGCTCCTCTTCATGCTCCTTACTTTCTATCAAAGAGTGAAATGGCACCAGTGCCCCTTTATATAGGGGGTGTGATGTATAATGGAGGGGACTGAGGTGGGTCAATAGGTTAGAGGGTTCTTAGTCATGCGGAGACAGTCTTGTACATCGCACTCTGGTTTGTCCAAAACTCGCACATGACCGGCGGAAGAAATCACACTTTTATGTGTCATAAAATTGCACCACTTCGCCGCAAATCGCACTACATCGCACTTTTCAGCCTCCAAAGCGCATCCCATTAAATATGTGATTTATTACAAAAAAAATGCGATTTCAGAAAGTGCGAAGAGCGGCGATGTGGCGTGAGATAAAAAAATGCGCTTTTATCTCATCCCATAGAATGTCACCCCAAATCTTCTACAGCTCCGCAAACTAGAGAGGATTCCTTACCATTTGGATCTATTGGAACACTGCCCCTGATTCCTTCCCCTAGCGGTAATAAATAGTGTTACATCGATTACTAGAGAGGACGCATACCAACGGATCGATTGGGACAACCTTATTTATTTCATTTATTTATTTACAGTTTCCTATATAGAGCAGCAGATTCTGTTGCACTTTACAATTGTAAACAGACATAAGATAAACGGTAACAACAGACAGACTCGTAGGTAAGAGGGGCACTGCTACAAGCTTACAATCTATAGGCCTTCACCTATATAACCTTCCATTCAAGTTAATTACTGTACCTTCTAATACCCTGTCCTATCAATTGCCGGACATTCCCCTATGGTCCAATAAATCCTGCAGGTGTGGTTCTTGGTCATTTTTTTTATGATTATCATTTTTATAATTGTATTTTCTGTTATGTCTGTATTTTATGTGAAGTAAACGTTTTTTTTTTATCATTCACTTGTGCTTATATTGGTACTAGCGCTGCTTTTGCATTGTTTTGTTCTTTGCCATTTTGGTTGTGGGGATTAACTATGCCCTTTTTCTAGAACTTTTTTTGGGGGGGAAACTGCACTATATGATCAGGGAAGATTAAGCTGGATACATATATTGGATGAATGTATTTGGGGACATAACTGACTATCTAAATTATTTCAGATAATTCTATATTGACATCACAGCCCAACATGACCCATTGGGTTTTGTGCTGTATGTGTGATTGTCAGTGGTGCACCCCCGAGTTATGAAGTGTTTATGTGAAAAAGAAAAAAGAAAAAAGAAACTCGCGTGGGGTGCACTCTAAACCCCAAATTTTATTTTGACGTTATTCTGTTAAAATTTTTTTATTATTTATTTATTTGCCTTTTTTCGTCTAAAAGTTATTTTGCCCTCAGTTTGCCTTGATAATTAATACTCAGAATTGCATGTTTCCCAAAACCCTGCTTGAGAGGCGTATACATGGTTAATTAGGAGACACACTTTGTGTGTCCTCAGTGCTCACAATGTTTTATTGCTACATGTGAAACCTGTCAGAAAATGAATTCGCTACTTAAGGTCCATACACACTGGGGGCGACTATTCCCAGCGTGTATTGATAGCGATGATGTGTGGGGAAAGCCGCTCAGTGCATACACACTGAGTGGCTTTCCCCCTGCCCGGCGCCGACGGAGGGGGGAGGACGGCGTTGCATAGTGCAGCGCTATGCAAAGCCGTCCTGAAAGCCGCTCATGTGCTGGTATAATCAGCAGATGTACGGCTATCCCGGCAATGTTGCGGGAGCGCGCAGCAGCGCTCACCGCTCATCACCCGGGCATACACAGCTCAATGTCGCCCAGTGTGTACGGGCCTTAAGTGTGGAAGTGTCCACTTTGTGTTAGAAGATTGTTACACATACAGCATTATAGCCAGATTGGATACAATTGTAGCACAGGTCTAATGATAGCTCTGCAGAATGTTACAATACAGTCCTTTGAAAAGCAGATAGGGTCAAACATACAGAGAGAACTGCACTGAGGTTATCAGGGCCAGGCTATATAATACTTATAAGGCATAATAAATAGGAGGATAGAATGACATAATTGTAAATACAATATGTATGTATATATGGTGTTGTTGTACATACTTTGGTTGGTTTTTCCGAATTTTCATTTGACCAATGATTAAATCCTTATCTCAAGTGGAGTAATTGAGTGAAACACCCATAACATCAATGGTGTATTGGTGGTAGGGATATATGACGGTCAATTTGGTAATTAATTTGGTAATTAATTTATCAAATCTTTACGATCAAGCAATTAAACACCATTTATACCAGTCCTGTACTTAGAATATTATTCTTAATATATAAATCGCAGGGACTCGGGCAGTTGAATTATATAACAATTTTTGGTATAACCTTTGATAAATCCTTCTGGACATTATAAACCTCACAAAAAAAATAAAAAATCTTAAATTAATCTATGCCTTTTTTCAGCAGCTGCTTTTTTTAAGAAAAAAACAACAGCCCTATCTAACGCCCGTGACCAACTCTGCTTGGTTCTACCAATTAACTCATACAGTACTCACCTCTCTGCCATGGCCACCCCAGCCATTTTCTGGTGACTCGCCTATGTGCAATAGTGGTCTACTTGGAAATGCTGCATGAGCACCATGTTCCCGGAGACCAGCACATGCACAGTGGACTCTGGCAAAATGGAGAGGAAAGGGCCCAATTGGAGCCTACATACAGTCCTCCTTCTCTGTAATGCACTCCTGACAGTATATATAATATAATACAGAAATAAAGACTTATATACAGAAGAAAGACTATTGAACATTGCTATTAATAAAGATAACAGTCCCCATGTGTTAATTGGATTACATATATATATATATGTGTAAATAATGAAACTGAAATACTACATGCACCCATTAAATATAATAATTTGTTGTTCTTCCCTTTCATTGGAAATCTTCCTTTCTGCAGCAACGTAATAGGAAATATCAATTCAGTAATGTAATGGATTGCTGCAACTTCATTTAATATAGCAGCCACACTAATGAATTACAGTAAATAACATCATCTAGAGTGGTCAATCCATAATAATCCAATCAGAAGAGTAGCTAGTTAGTGCTTGGGAACAGGCGCCAGTGCCCATAACAGATGCATCCTGACAGGTGTCTTCAGGTCTGTTTCATTCAGAGGTGGAGGCAAGTGAAACATTGTTGCCCCAGGCGCTCTGTCATGCATTCTGCCAGGAGATGCATCATAACTGAAGATCCTTGCTGCTCCAAACTTCTGGTGTTCCTGGGCGGTGATGGGGGAAGGGGGATATGGCTGTAGTCAGTGGGCGTATCTGGGTTGTGCTATTAGAGGCGGGATTGTGTTTAAAGATGCCGTTCCACTGACACTGACAGCCAGATACCGCAGGACATTCTGAGCACCCAGAAATCAGGTTTGGACAGAAGTTTGACGGTGAAGCTAATGTCTGCTCAATGGTGTGTCTTTCTGCGCATTACAGTGGTTTCCAGTTGCAGCTGGTGCAGGGACAGATAAGGCCTTTCACCTCACCACGCAACAGTTCTTAACAGCGCTAATGGCAACAGAACCCATCTGGGGGTGGGGGGTAGACCCCACAAAGACTCCACGAAGACTCCAGGAAGACTTCACGAAGATTCCGGGCTACTGGGGAGGGAAGTTTCAACACTGCCTGGGAGGAGTGCAGTGAGTCCAATGCCAGCGGCTACAGGGGCCTGATATAGCATCAAAACTACAACTGCTATCAACAGCATGTGCTGGGTCCCACTCCGCGATGCAATCACAACATTTTCCATTTGCATCACTATTATGTGAGCGCTTCGCTATATAGCGAAGTGCTTACATGTTACCAGTATCCCCCTGTCTGCGCACCCGAACTGCGAAGCCAGGTGCAAGGCCGCCATGTTTTGGGTTGCAGTGGCTGTGTGTGATGTCATGCAGCCTCCACCCACCCATATGGTCTGGACTGCACCCCATCAATGCTGTATCGCCTCCCCGAAAATCACTGCATCACAGGCCCTTAAACTGCGGTTGCATTTTTTCTATATACAAAAGAAAGGATGAAGTCGTCCCAAGGCGCAAAGCCGGAATCCTACACTGGAAAAAGAGGTTCACCAGAAGCCTCTTGTAGACGAGATTGCAGAAAGAAAGGAACCAATGTGTGATGGGCGCTGGTTCCTTGTTTGCTTCAGTGGTAGCTCATACAGTATATGGGAAATATATAAAAAATAAGCATACATAAATTAGGGATGTATGTGTATAGGGTCTATACAAGAATAGTTAACCCAAAGAGCGAAGAATTTCCCAAATGGATATCGTACCCTCACTCACACAGAGTAATGGGTGTACAGGCACATCAGGGTATCTTTGAACTTCATAAACCACCTCCGTGTGTGATAGAGTGAAAAAAATGAAGTCGTACCGTACTCACTGTTATAATCGCGTAAGGGTATCTTTTGGAATCCCACAAATGATACTAGGGGGTTATGTCAGATTCTCTCCAACCGTCCCAAATCATCCAGAAGAAAGAGAAAGAAAACGTTTTCTCTTATTCAAAAGTTTTATTGTGGATAAAACATAAATGATGTGCAGGGTGCAACCTGTACCCAACCTGTACCCAACCTGTACCCAACCTGTACCCAAAAGATGTTACAAAAACAGAAAGGCATTTTTCGCAATGTGACTGCAGGTCGCTCATGAGCTCTATATTTCAAAACAAGTAATGTCCTAAGTTTGTGTTGTCTTTCCTAGTTTCTTTACTTCTTTTTAATTTTCCTCATGGTATTGTCAAATCAAGCTGTTATAAAGCTTGATTAGACAATAACCAGTGGCACTTTCACCACGGGGAACCAATCATGCCTTGTGGTGAAAGTGCCGCTGGTTTGTGTGACCTATCTGTGGGTCACAGATATTACAGTTTGTGGAAAACCCGATCATTTACGTTGAATGAGATGGTGATTGCTTGCCATGGATACAGGCCTACTTCCATCTGTGATGTTCTAGACCTAGAGAAGAGGTTTAGGTGGATATGTATCAATCATTCTAAAGAAGACAAGTGGAGGCGTTACCCATAGAGCAACCAATCAGCTTCTAACTATCAGTTATCAATTACGTTTGATAAAATGACAGGTAGAAGCTTACCGGTTGCTACAGACTGCTTCTCCACCTGTCCTCTAAAATCAGTGGTCAGGGAACAGGGGTAAATTACCCCAAATGGGGCAAAAATGAAATTCCTGGGGGTAATTGATGGTCGCGCTGCTGAGACACATGCGGCATGCATACGAATTACCCCCAGGAATTTCACTCCATTGCATATAGATTCTATATATATATATAGATTCTATATGCATGCCCGGCTGTGTGTATTACAGTACTGCAGTGTATAATGACCTGAGTGCAGTACGCCAGGTCCTTGTGTGTAACACGCTTCCCTGCGCGATGTCCCGCACTGAGTTTCTTTGCCTGGTTATGGGCTCCTGTCAAGGTATACCCATCTCTAGTCTAGGGGAGAAAATGTGCACAGACCGTCACTATATCATCTTGCAATACTGACACTAATAGTTATCTGGACGTCACATTATCAATGGCTATACCCCACACAGCCTGGCAGCCATTGGTGATGATGATGATGATTACCATGGTAATGTTAGTCATCATCAATCATCATCATCAATTGCTGCCAGGCTGTGTACCGTACTAGCAGGATATATCCTCAATTTCTGGGGGTACAGTGTGTATTACAATTATATGATTTCCTTCCTTTTAAATCAAGGGGGTGGCGTCGGCTTATCTAAATATATTTTGGGGTAAAAGGTAAAAAGGTTCCCTGACCCCTGTCTTAAATGGTTTTATACAACTCCCACAGTGCCTGTCCCATCCTGACAGACGTTTTCTCCATCCACCACAGGTCACAATATCTAAATTACCCATTTATATTTGAATGATTGGTCTGAGCTACTCATAGAGGTCTGAGGTTGGCTGTGGATTTAAAGCACTGAAATCCTGCATGGTCCTGTGACTGCATGGCATGGATGCAGGGGCAAATCTTTAATTGGTGCACACAGGCTGCAGGGTCCAAAGGGGCCGACACAGAACACCCTGCTGCCGTTTCTTGAATACTTACCCCTCTGGAGTCGGTAACCATTGTGCACACTGCACATCTGCTGTAGGATTATCACCTGGAAAATAGCATCCTTGGGGATTTGCACATGTGAACTAGACTCTGGTACAGGGCTATGGTCTGCTATTGATCCTAGTTCTCAGAGTCTCCTGAGCTAGGGAGGAGGGGGTCCCCGACGGAGACTGCATGTGGCCCCCTCTCGTAATGTGCCCCTGAATTAATGTCTATTCATATGATGCAATAAGGTTAGCAATGGCAGCTGTCATACTCCTCACTGGCATGACATTACTGTACAGAAAATGATTAGAACAGACATCTGGGCCGGTGTTTGCTTTATTTATTGCAGGATTACTGTACTTCATTACTTTATACGGATCCGACACAGATAAATATAATAAGTGTGAGTACCCGAACCAAAACAATAAGAAAAACTTAGGACCGATTGAGGCCTGTTTGCCATGCTGCACTCCGGCAAAGACACGCCCCCCTGCCCACATCCCCTTGCTTAAACATCCGCTTGCATGCGCCCCTACAGAGGAAAAATCCTTCCATGGTGACTTACATCTAATGATTTTCCTCTGCTCGCAGCCGAAAGGAAGCCCAGGACTTTTTGGCTGCATGTTTTTCTCCAAATTGGGGGCTGGCACTGACGTCATGTGATGTCAGCCACCCACCCCTAGCAGGCAGAACCCGCCCAGCATTTCTATGGGCGCATCCACCATGCCCCCTTCCTATCAATCAGGCAGCAAGCACCCCAGCGAATTAAAATTTTGCCAGAGGCGCTTGCTGCGCAGACCCCCAACATTGACAGAGGAGCCAGATTTGCTGCTCTGCGAGCAGGTCTGAACCTGCGCCTTAGTCTGCTTCCTTCTGTCCTGTTGTCACCACATAGAGAGAATAGGGATTGGAGTGGAGATTTGTGGGTAGGGTGTGGGGCGAGGGAGGTGTGGACAAAAATAACAAATAAAAGACAGAAAAGTAATGCATACTTGCCTACCCTCCCGGAATGGCCGGGAGGCTCCTGAAAATCGTGTCCCCCTCCCAGCCCCCCAGGAAGGTGGGCAAGTCTCCCACATGCTCACCAAAGCCCCCCCCCCCCATTCCGGAATTTGTGGGTCCACAGGAGGGACTAAATTGACATGGATTGGGTCCTTTTGCAGCATTTTAGCCCCTCCCCCCCTCGGACCCGCCAATTGCAGAGTTTGTATGGATTGGGGGTGGGGCTTTGGGAGTCAGCCTTGTCCCTGCCCCCCCAACATGCCGATTTGGTTTTCCTCTCTGGGCTTTTTCTTGAGAGGCAACCTCAAAGGTAGGCAAGTATGATGTAATCTATAATGTATTGGATGTGCCTACAGACTGTACATAACACAATGTACAGTATAGCACAAAATAACAAATGTAACTACAGTAGTTTATCACCTGGAATCATATACAACTGGAATGTCAGCATACACTGGGCGCTACTTTCCTTATTTATTTACTGAAAAAAGGTTTGAATCTCCGGGAACAGCTTTACAGTCCTAACTGTGCTCAGGAAATATCTTGTGCAATGTTCTGTTGCTGGATCAATCTGCTGTATGGAACACGGCAGTGTCAAGTTTACAGATTAATATGATGTACTTTGAAAATATGTGGAAGCTGAACGCAAGCAATATGCAGTAACTTATACTACAGCAAATCAATGCGTATACGATCAATATACACCATAATGCTATTAGACGGCCAGTAACACATTAAGCCGATGTATTATCCCTTTACAGGGACTACTGAATGCTCGTGTATTTCAGGTCATATGATTTTTATAACTACAGTACAGTAGTTATTCATATTGCAGTACAAACAGCTGCAAAACTATTGTGTGTGACTATATACAGTATACCAGGCATGTCCAAAGTCAGGCCCGGTGGCCAATTGCGGCCCGTACTGTCATTTTAAGTGGCCCGCAGCCTCCAGCTGGAAGCGGGCAGTTCATCAGATGTGGGAAGCACAGCCTAGGACACTAAAGGTGAGGCCCTGGTGAGCGCGCCTTTACCTTGCTGTCTGCTGCAGTGAGGAGGTGCCGGCAGCCACAGTCAGATGTGTTTGGCATCCTACCCCTGCTGCTGCAATCGTATATCACCCTACTCCACAATCACAGTGACAGCAATGTTTGGGGAGGGGGGCAGCAAGGGGGAAGCTTGCTCCCATAGCATGCAGAGGAGGGCAGCAGCGGGAGCCCAAGCATCTGGCTCACACAAGGGGCTGGGAAACATACAGTGAAGGAGGTTCAGGCTGGGGGACATACAGTTAATGGAGGCAGTGAAGGCCATTCAGAGAAGGGGGAGCAGGCTGGGGGACATACAGTGAATGGTGGCAGAGTGGGGTACATACTGAATAGGGGTAATACAGTGAATGGGAGTCATACAGTGAAGGAGGGTCAGGCTTGGGGACATTCAATGAATGGAGGCACTGATGGACATTAAGAGAAGGGGGCAGGCTGGGGGACAGAGTGAATGGGTGCAGAGTGGGGAACATATAGTGAATGGGGACAGAGGGCAGGCTGGGGGACATAAATGGGGGCAGACTGGGGGAAATACAGTGAAGGCGCAGGCTGGGGGAAATACAGTGATGGGGCAGGCTGGGGGACATAGAGTGAATGGGGCAGAGTGGGGGACCATTCTGATGTGATTAAGGATTCAAAGATTGTCAGGCTGAATGGTCGGCCCCCACACATTTACACTTCACAAAATCTGGCCCTCGTCGCAAAAAGTTTGGACACCCCTGCAGTATACCGTACATGTAGGAGGTCATTCTAGTTGATTCGTTCCGCCTTTTGCAAGGGGGAGCGATGTTTTGCTTCTACGCATGCGCATACCCATTTATGCGCCGGAGGCGGCGACACGCATTCAGTCTCCACTTGCGGTGCCCACACACTAGACTGCGGATGGATGTTTATGCAAAGCATCCATTTGCAGGGAAAAATCGTCGTGTGAGTGGGGGGGGGGGGGGGGGGCTGCCATTGGTGGATCACCTCAAAGTTGAATAAAAACGATAATAATCACCACAGTTTGGCACTTGGTGGAGTAATCATTAGTTCTCAGTCATTCCTCCCAATGTTTCAAAAAGGAAACTTAAGGCATACAGTACGTAAGCTTTTCCAATGATCTTCCGATATCATACCCAGATTCAACCAATCCAAGTAACATCATATTTAGGTCTTGCTGCTGATATATCACATCAAGAACAGGGGGGGGGGGGGATGGATCTTGATCTGGCTCTTTTTGGTATAAAGGAGGGGGCTCACAAGCAGGATGTTGGGGGCATGACAGCATAATAAGGTGGCATGTTAGTATCACAAGCAGGATGAAGGGGCATGGCTGCATAATAAGGTGGCATGTTAGTATCACAAGCAGGATGAAGGGGCATGGCTGCATAATAAGGTGGCATGTTAGTATCACAAGCAGGATGTTGGGGCCATGACTGCATAATAAGGTGGCATGTTAGTATCACAAGCAGGATGAAGGGGGCATGGCTGCATAATAAGGTGGAATGTTAGTATCACATGCAGGATGAAGGGGGCATGGCTGCATAACAAGGTGGCATGTTAGTATCACAAGCAGGATGAAGGGGGAATGACTGCATAACAAGGTGGCATGTTAGTATCACAAGCAGGATGAAGGGGTATGGCTGCATAACAAGATGGCATGTTAGTATCACAAGCAGAATGAAGGGGGCATGACTGCATAACAAGGTGGCATGTTAGTATCACAAGCAGGATGAAGGGGCATGGCTGCATAACAAGGTGGCATGTTAGTAACATAAGCATGAGATTAAGGGGGCATGACTGCATAACAAGGTGGCATGTTAGTACCACAAGCAGGATGAAGGGGGAATGACTACATAACAAGGTGGCATGTTAGTAACACAAGCATGAGATGAAGGGGGCATGACTGCATAACAAGGTGGCATGTTAGTACCACAAGCAAGATGAGGGGGGCATGACTGCATAACAAGGTGGCATGTTAGCACCGTAAGCAGGATGAAGGGGGCATGACTGCAAAGCAAGGTGGCATGTTAGTACCGCAAGCAGGATGAAGGGGGCATGACTGCACAACAAGGTGGTATGTTAGTACCACAAGCAGGATGTTGGGGGCATGACTGCATAACAAGGTGGCATGTTAGTACCACAAGCAGAATGAAGGGGGCATGACTGCATAACAAGGTGTCATGTTAGTACCACAAGCAGAATGAAGGGGGCATGACTGCATAACAAGGTGGCATGTTAGTACCACAAGCAGAATGAAGGGGGCATGACTGTATAACAAGGTGGCATGTTAGTACCACAAGCAGGATGAAGGGGGCATGACTGCATAACAAGGTGGCATTTTAGTACCACAAGCAGGATGAAGGGGGCATGACTGCATAACAAGGTGGCATGTTATTAGCACAAGCATGACATGAAGGGGGCACAATTTTCTAGATATTGGCACAGCGGAACTGTCTATACAAAATGGGGACAATTGGATGTGACCCTGAGAACCAATGCAGATTTTTTTCACTTGATGTTTTATTGTTCTTTGTGACTAGGTTTAACATCGGTGTAATACAGCCAGCCAAGTTTGGAGCGTTTTAAACTCATTTAGATTCACAATAAATATGCCATTATGGCTGTTTTTACACAAAATGCAGTTTATACCACAATATCATTTGTTTCATAGAATCATAAAATGAAACAATATTGTGCTATGGGCCTGATTCAGACCTGCGTGCTGGGCTGTGAATTTGCAGATGCGCACAGTGCACAGGCACGAGAAGTCCAACTGAATGCATTGAGCGAAGGCTGGCCTTCACCTGCTGCTCACGGGGTGATTGACACCCTGTGATACTGGGTGTGCCCCAGAAAATACAGGCGTTCCCCCGCCGTTGAAAGGGTACAGCACAGAGTAAGTCTAGATTTACTTGGCGCTGCAAGCAGGAGGGGGGAGGGGAATCATTTGATGGTCAGTAATAACTCCACCCCCTGTGTGCACGGCTGCGTATGTGTTCCCATCTGTGCACAGGAGCGAGGGGAGTGCGTTTGGCAGGGCGCCGTTTACCTCCGAACACTCGCAGCCCAGCGAGCAGATGTGAATCGAGCCCTTTGTGGCGCTTTAGCTAGTCGAGTGTCTGTGTACTTACGACAAACTCATCCTCAGAGTCAGGAAGAAAAGACGCCCTTTCAGGTGTTTGTGTCACAAGAGGAATGTCATTTGTTTTCCCATCTGATCCATAGACTATGAAATGAGCTTTTAAGTCATTACTCTGTGAAGAATCCTTTGCCGTTTTTACTCGTACAATCCATAGTTTTCCTAATACAAAAAAAAAGAAAAGAAAAAAAGGAGGGCCATGAATTTTACAATAAAATAATAATTCCAACTGCATCCTACAATTCTATAGGTAAAACTAACAAGTTTCTTAAACTATATCTCCAAAGATGCACCGGAGCTGGCGGAGTTGAATTGTACTCCATTACGTTTATAAAATTGATAGATTTTACTAGTCTGTAAAATGCAATTAAGATCATCTGCTGTTTACCGTATAGTACAGGAAATGTGCATTAAAAATACATTACACATAGAAAGTCTGTAATAACTAAGCAATGTTCGGTATATGTAATTATAGTAAGATTTTTTACGTTCAATTATACCAAACCAAACGGCAGCATTTTTTATGTTCCCCAACACTTGTATTTTGCTGTCCTCTTTATGCGATCTAGTTTTTTGAGTGTATTCAGCCTTCTTTCCTAACTTCCAGGGCCTGGAAATCTGTTTTTGGGGGAGTGGTCTAATTGTGGGAGGTGTGGTCATTCCACCTTTTAAAAATGTTTTTAAAAAGTGTTTGCAGTGCCGAATAACGCAAAACTCCAGCAACATCAGAGAGACACCCAAACGGTGAGACCTCTATATTCCCGAGGGAGTATACTGGTTTCAGTCTAACACTGCTAAATTCAGGGACCCAGGTGCTTGATGACAGCAACTCAAAAAAACTATACAAAAATGAGTGCCAAATTAAAAAACAGCAGCTGAGTGTGTCTGAGAAAACATAGTGATAAAGAATATTTAAACTTATTTAAGTAAACAGTGGGATGTCTAGGTAATAGGGGGAATGGGTAAAATCTGGAACTGGATCGGACACTGGAATGCCAGACCAGAAAGTCTCAATTCAACAAAATGAGCCATTCCGGTCACAGGGGTGCTTATGACAGCTTTCCCCTTGGAGATGGAGAAGGAGAGATTATAGCCTCCCTGTATGGTCTGAGGATGTAGCACTAGGGAGGTGTGTGTGTGTGTGTGTGTGTGTGTGGGGGGGGGGCAGCACGCACCCGGGTGTCCCTCTCTGTTAACACCCCACACTCCATTTTATCACCTTTCTAAGCTTAGTACAAGTACATCTCACCCAAAATGATTGTGAATTATTGAAGGTATAACTATGGAATGCTGTATATGTATGTGCCTGTGTATACTGTACTTCCATTATTATTAACATTTTAGTCTATAACGCTTGATATTTACTTTGAATCTGTGTTATTGAAGCTTTTCAATAATACACAAAACACACAACAATATATTTGTTGGAAGTAAAGCAGATAAGTACAGCTTACAGTGTATGGAATAATAGACCATAAATAGAATGCACAGTAAAATATCGGCAGCAATGTACAGGTCATACAATAAAAGTAAGAGAATATACTTAGTAATACACTGCAAGTAAAAAAAAAAAAATCATAACCACATTCTGGTGGGAGAACAATAAATTTGGATAATTGTAATCATTTCAAGGGGAGCCAGACAGGAAAACAACACAGACACAAAAGGAGAACGCAATAGGGGGAGGTTAGGAGGAGAGTTTAATACATTGCTTATCTAAAAATTGGGAACAGAATCTCTACTGATGGAAAAGCCAGTATCAATATATAGTTCAATCTAATATTGAATATGGCTCTGATGAAGATAAAACGTACACATTATGGACAGACCCGCCATCAGGTTTTTTGGGGCCCGGGAATCATTTCCAGTCTGTTCCCCTCCCCCTCCTCACTTAACTTACCGTAACCCGGCTCCTGATCCCTGGAGGTCCCGGAGCTTAGGCTTCTTCAACTCAGGATGCTGGTGGCCAATTAAAATGCAGCACCAGCTGGTGAACCAATCCGAGCTTGTGTACCCGCAGCTGCTCTGATTGGCTGCTGGTACATGAGCTCTGATTGGCTCAAAAGCTGGTGCAGCATTTTAATTGGCCACCGGCATCTTGGTTTGAATAAGCCTGCGCTCCGGGAACTGCTTTGTTCAGCACAGCGGAGGCAGTCGAAGGGGGTTGCAGTGGGCCCCAATGGTCGGGGCCCAGGACAGCTGTACCCACAGCAAAATATTTCTGTGTAAAAAACAATCTATGGTTTAAAAAATTTCAAAAATCTGCTAGTGATCTTCAAGAGGCAATGAGTAACAAGTAACCAGTCAGTAAAATATCCAAACAAGACAGAAAGGGAATAGGAGAAAAGATCAGGAACCCCTATCCCCCCTGTTTTTCAAGTTTGGAGAAAGCAGTTTTTATTATGCTATAGCCTGATCAAGACACTGTAGATACAGTATAAAGTACGGTATGAAGTTAAAAATAACACTGTACTCTTGGTAACTTGGTAAAACCACTGTACGCTTGGTAACTGCACTCCTACCCAACAAAAAGAGAGAGAATAGTTTACAGTTATCGAGTAGGCTTATAAGTTTACTGATAACTAATAACTTTATACCTTAAATTTAATGTATAAAGATGCATGAGGTCAGAAGGTACAGTATGAAAACACCCAGAGATTTAAAGGGGGACATTTACCAAAATGGATTCGTACAAAAAAGGTGTATTCGTAGGGAGAAATACACCTTTTTTTTACGAATTTGTATTTTCGGGATTTACAATCCCGAAAATACAACAATTCGTATTCCTAAAGATGGAACATTCGTATTTGTATTTACAAATACGAATGTCCTACACCATCGATAGAATACGACAGAAATCACGATTCAAAAGAATGGTGGTTCCTGATGTACTAAGCCGCCGTACTGATAATACGGCTGCTAAGTGGTGTGAAACACCCACGCAAATACGACAGAAAAATAGAACACCATTTCCCTGTCGTATTTGCTTTAAGCCTGCACTGATCTGACTGATCCGTGCAGGCTTATGTGTAAAAAAATAGAAAAATTAAATAAATAAATAAAAAAAACGGCGTGGGGTCCCCCCCACAGCTATAACCAGCACCAGGCTGAAGGAGCCGGGGCCGGTAATTAAAAATCAGGGAACCCGACAAAATTTTTAACAACCAGCCCCAGGCTCCAGGTCCGGGGCTGGTTCCCAAAATACGGGGGACAAAATGACTAGGGGTCCCCCGTATTTCAAGAACCAGCCCCAGACACAACCAGCCAGCAGGGTAATGCCACAGCCGGGGGACACTTATGATATAAGGTCCCGCGGCCAAAACATTAACCCTACCGACCAGTCAGCCTGGCCAGGGGCCCTGGGGGAGTGGGGACCCCCCCAATGAAGGGGTCCCCCCCTCCAGGACTTACCTGACCAGGCTGAAGCCTGGTACTGTCCCCGATGCCCCTGGGCGGTGGGCATCGGGCTGATTCAAGTGTAAAAAATAGAATAATCTATTGTTTTTTACTGTGGCACTACAAGTGCCAGCAAGCTGGGACTTGGAGAACCACAAGTCCCAGCCTGCTGGGCATTAAAGGGCCCGCTGGGTCTTGTAGTTCCACAGTTAAAAAAATAGTACACAAAACACACTGACACATTTAAGATAAAACTTTAATACATACAAAGCCCACACATACTAATACTTACCTATCTTCTTTCCGTAGGTAGCCCTGGTCCTGATGTCCTGTGTCGTCTTCGGGATCCATGTCGACGTCCTTCTTCATGTCGACGTCGCTGTCGGCGATGGCGTCCCCGTCCGGATCCGACGAAATCCATGGAGGAAGCTGTGGAAGGAAACCATACTCACTTGTCCCAGCGCGACGTAGTCCAGGTCTTGGCAAAAAAACAAACCGACACCCGAAACCAGACCGGACAGAGGGAGCCGCACGGTGTTTGTGTACATCGTGCGGCTCCGCCTCCCCGAATGCCGCTATTGGCCGCCTTGCGGCCTAGCGGCCAATCAGGAGCCGCTAGGCCGCAAGGTGGCCAATAGCGGCATTCGGGAGGTGGAGCCGCACGATGTACACAAACACCGTGCGGCTCCCTGCTGTCCGGGCTGGTTTCGGGTGTTCGGTTTGTTTTTTTGCCAAGACACTTACCTGGACTACGTCGCGCTGGGACAGGTGAGTATGGTTTCCTTCCACAGCTTCCTCCATGGATTTCGTCGGATCCGGACGGGGACGCCATCGCCGACAGCGACGTCGACATAAAGAAGGACGTCGACATGGATCCCGAAGACGACACAGGACATCAGGACCAGGGCTACCTACGGAAAGAAGATAGGTAAGTATCAGTATGTGTGGGCTTTGTATGTATTAAAGTTTTATTTTAAATGTGTGTCAGTGTGTTTTGTGTACTATTTTTTTAACTGTGGAACTACAAGACCCAGCGGGCCCTTTAATGCCCAGCAGGCTGGGACTTGTGGCTCTCCAAGTCCCAGCTTGCTGGCACTTGTAGTGCCACAGTAAAAAACAATAGATTATTCTATTTTTTACACTTGAATCAGCCCGATGCCCACCACCCAGGGGCATCGGGGACAGTACCAGGCTTCAGCCTGGTCAGGTAAGTCCTGGAGGGGGGGACCCCTTCATTGGGGGGGGTCCCCACTCCCCCAGGGCCCCTGGCCAGGCTGACCGGTCAGGGGGTTAATGTTTTGGCCGCGGGACCTTATATCATAATCTGTCTGTCTCCCCTTCCTACTAGATTGTAAGCTCCTCCGAGTAGGGCCCTCTTCCCTCCTGTTGTCAAAGCCCACTTCTCTTCACATTTCACTCACAGCTCTCCTATACTCCAACACAGTGACCATCTTCATACTCATCTCCATCATTGGCCTCAAGCCTCTAGTTGTATGTTGATTGGGCCCTCACTACTTACATATAAGCTGTAATGTGTATTGAACTGTGGTGCTCTTTATTTGTACTGTATTTTTGTTATTTATTCAATGTTATGCCAGGTTTTGTCTCCCTGTATTGTTCCTTTGTACGGCGCTGCGAAACACTTGTGGCGCCTTATAAATAAAATTATAATAATAATAATAATAATAATATCATAAGTGTCCCCCGGCTGTGACATTACCCTGCTGGCTGGTTGTGCCTGGGGCTGGTTCTTGAAATACGGGGGACCCCTAGTCATTTTGTCCCCCGTATTTTGGGAACCAGCCCCGGACCTGGAGCCTGGGGCTGGTTGTTAAAAATCGGGGAACCCCTATTTGTCGGGTTCCCTGATTTTTAATTACCGGCCCCGGCTCCTTCAGCCTGGTGCTGGTTATAGCTGTGGGGGGGACCCCACGCTGGTTTTATTTTAAATTTATTTATTTTTCAATTTTTTTTTACACACTGCAGCCTGCACGGATCTGACTGATCCGTGCAGACTGCTACAAATAATTTGTATTAGCGGCCGTATATATGGCCAGCTAATACGAAGTGTTACACCATCGGAGGGTTACAAAGCAGTCGTATCTGACTGCTTTGTAATTTCCCCTCCGGAACACGACTTTGCATACGACTCAAGCAGTCGTATGCAGCCGTAGGGGAAATACCAATACGAAAAACTAGGTTTTTCATATTGGTAAATTTCCCCCTTAATATGGTATGAGGCCAATTTCGAAGGAAAATGAATGGAAGAAGTTGAAAAAGTAGATGAGTGCTTGACCAAAAGCAAGAATTCAGATTTATCCAAACTGATATTTTAGCCAGAGAATTTCCCCAAATTATTAATGATGTGGAAAATCTCTGGATCGGACAAAGAGGAGTTATCAATAAACAATAACATTTCATCCGCAAAAAGGGCTATTTTATGATAAACTTTATTTACATGAATTCCTCTGAACAGGGTAGAAGATCTTAAGGCTATAGCTAAGGGTTCTAAGACAATTGCAAAAAGGAGAGGGGATAGGGAACATCTCTGTCTCATTCAAGGAGAAAGGTTTGGAAAGAGGCCGATTACAGTTCACTTGAGTAAATGGTTGGTGGCAAAGAGTCTTTTAGACATCAACAAAGGGACTCCAAAACAACCACGAGACTTGAAAACTTGTCGCCACAATATAAGCTCAAGCATCTTCTCGGTGTCTAATCATAATATAATTTTAATATCTGGAAACCCAGAGTCATTTGCATATTGTAGAGCTGATAACACGCATCTGACAACTGAATGTTTACCCCAAATGAAGCCATTTGGGCTAAGTGCATGATAGCTGGAAGTACGGATTTTTAATATACAGCTAGAATTTTTGTGAAAATGTTTAAATCTAGATTAAGGTATACAAAAGGTCTATAGGATTGATAAATCTCTACCTGTATTTTTTTAACAGCATAACTGAAGTACAGTGGAATAGTTTTTGAAGCTATAATGTGATTGTAGAATGTAACAAGGGTTTTCCCAACCTTATTTCGTAGGATCGTGTAGCAATCCCTGCTCAGACCATCCGGACCATTAGCTTTACCAAATTTTAGGTGACGTATCATTGTAAGATCCTCATGTAGAGCACCAGAAGTGTATAAGGCAGGAGCAAGATCAGGCAATAGAGTAGGGAAAGAAAGTGAATCCCAGTCAACCGAGAGAGAATCAGACAGGCGGGGAGAACAGAAGCCAGCTTCTGGAGGGTCTGAAGAAGAAAGAATATTAGAGGAGCAGAGAGAGGGTGTCGAGGTTGGTTCAAGTACATGTGGTTATACAAATCACATATTACATCAATGATTTCATATTTGAAGTGGTAATGGAGTCAGCCTTCATATGCAGTGGGTGGACTATCAGAAGGAAATGAATGATATTAGTGAGTAGTCATCCAGATTTATTCAAAATGATGAAAACATCAATTTATGGAAAACTGGTATTCTTTGTCCATGTTCAAAAGTACATTTTCACTTTCAAGTATGCTTGACTCCATCAAATATGATTGGATGACCTATATAAGATATTACAGTTTTCCAGTTACAGTTGGTCTAGTATATGGCCAGCATTACTCTGGGCCAAGAGGAAGAAGAATTAGGTAGAGGACCCACTTGTTGGACTCTTTCAATTACCAGATCTTGACATATAGCAGTGAAGGTAAAGTCTGTTAAACAAAATGTGTTAATCATTGGCAGAACTATCGTGATTGCAGGGGGTGCAGTGGCTAGGGGGGCCCAATGGACAGCAAGAAATCCCTTGCACCCTCAGCAGTTTTATTAGTTTATTGGCTGAAGGTCGCCTGCTTACCTTGCCACTGCAGGGCAGGTGGGGGTGGCACCGTGCAGAAGGATCTGGGCAGTGGGTGGCGGCATACAGATGAAGGAGCAGGGCAGGGGGCGGCAATATGCAGAAGGGGGCGGCATCATGCATAAGGAGTCGAGTGGGGGGTGGTGCCGTGCAGGGGTGGCAGTGCCTCACAGAAGTAGCAAGGCCAGGGGATAGCGTCATGCAGCAGAAACAGCAGGGAGGGGGGTTCGGAGGTGACACCGTGCGGAAGGAGGGTGGTGGTGCTATGCAGAAGGAGTTGGGCGGGGAGTGTGAGAAGCCAGGCAGGGGGTGGCAGTGCCAGTGGGTAGGGGGTGGGAAATGGTGCCGTGTGGGAGAAGCAAGAGTGACACGCACGGAGCCTGCTGGTGCCTGCCCCACGTCCTGCTTGACCCACGTGCGACCCAGCCAAGTGCCAAGAGTCAAGCAAGGGAGAAGACGGCCCTGCTGGCTGCTGCTGGTGAGATGGGCTACTTTACATAAAAAGTTTTATTTACTTTTTTTTTAAAATGTGTTTACCTGTCCTATACAAATGTAATGTTTGCTGCGATGCGGCATGGTGATGGGTGATTGTTCCTTTAGAAATTAATGAAGCGATCAGTAGTTCCAAATAGTCACAGGCCAGCGCAGTATGCCGCATCGCAGTAAACATTAACATGGCTACATTGTTCTGCAGGCCACACCGCGACTTGGGGGAGCAAGCCCCGGCAGGGTCTGCTGGAAGCGTCTCTGCTAGGATGATGTAATGCTGGCTGCAGACACATGGAGCTCGCTGTGCTGTGAGAGTCCGCCCCCCCATTTGTTCTGGCCCTGATGTTCTGACAGCATATTGTGTAAGGGACATTGCGGCGTGTCGCATAATGTGAAAGGGGCATTACGGTGTGTTGTATAATGTATAAGGGGCATTGTGTTGTGTCGCATAATGTGTCATATTACAGTGCCCACAAAGTTCTAGTTACACCCCTGGTGTTAATGCTGACCCTTCAACTTTTACCAGCGAGCCTACTATCTGCAAATTATAATAGCATTGACCAGTATTCTAAATCATCTACTTTATTAAGTATGTGCATGTTTCCTTTATGAAGGCATTTAAGCTATTGACGGAGTTCAGCTACTTAATGATCTTTGGATGGCAGGTGAAGTTCAGTGTCAGAGACAAGTTGCCTGAGCCCCATTAGCTGTGCGGAAATGTCCACCACTGCCTGCGATAGTAAAGGTGCCATAGTGGACTCTATTGCATCCACAATATCACCATAAATGGTAGGAGAATCAGGAGGCTATGCTACCTGCACATTGGCAGCGTCCAGCTCGGTGGCTTTATTTGATGGAGGAGAGACGGTGTCCAAGTTGGGTTCCGGATCCTGACGCAGGGCTAGAAATGTATCCAGCTAACAGATAGTACTGAGGAGTGTATTAAGGGGACAGATCAGTTGGAGCTCCATTATACAGATCCTCACACCATATAACATTGCTAAAGTTGATTTTTAATATTAATCACTTTTTTACTATTATATTTTAACTATGTACAGTATGTGTGTATTTAATTATGTATGTCATATGTTAACCTTGTTATATTGTACTACATTGGTTACTTAGCTCATTTAAAATTTATATAGAGAATCAACTTTTATGTTTATACTCTATAAATAATATATACAGTATTACATATTACTCAGGATTGGAACTGTGGCACCAGACCCCACATGGGGCATAGACATGTCATTTCGGGAAATGCCTAGCATTTCTGAAGTTCTAAGTCACTGACAACCCTTCCCTGAAAAGGCTTCTGTGTTGCGGCATACACCACGGGAAGCCCATGGTGCCCACTCACCAGGGTGCACCCTCCATTGGCCCCGCCACAGGACAATCTTTCCAAATAGAATGTCTTAGCCTCTATCAGGACAGGATACGGTAATTGGGTCACCGGCATGATGATTGACACCATTAGGTCAACATGCATTTAGGTCGACAATGGTTAGGTCGACAGGGTCATTAGGTCGACATGGTTAAGGTCAACAGGGTCCTTAGGTCGACATTGGATTTTTTACTGTTTTTTGAGCCAACATGTGCCGACAGGCGGTATTTCATGCCCTACCATTCACTAGGGCATGGTGGGAGAATGAAATAGTGTGCCAAGCGTAGCGAGCCATGCGAGGGGACGCGGTGCTATGTTTCAGCGTCCATGTCGACACAACATGTGCCGACAGGTGGTATTTCATGCCCTACCATCCAATAGGGCATGGTGGGAGGATAAAATAGTGTGCCGAGCGTAGCAATACTACGTTTTAACGTTTATGTTGAATGTGACATTCCAGTACAAAAAACAACAACCCATGTTGACATTTTCAATGTCGACCTTACCCATGTCGACCTAATACCCTGTCGACCTAAAGTCATGTCAACCTTCCTGCATGTCAACCTTAACTCATGTCGACCTAAATGCATATCGACCTAATGGTGTAGACCTAATGCTTGTCGACCATAATGCTGGTGACATAATGATCCATACCTATCAGGACAATTCGGAGTGATCTAAAAGTGGCCCTGGAAAATGTTGTAGAAGTGGCCCTACATGGGCAGCACCAGAGGGATAACATGCCATGCAGTCATGTCAGCATCATTGTATGGTAGAGTTTCTGTATTGCAGAGATGAAATAACAGAATGAATGGGGATAATGCAGTGTAATGTGTATGGTGTGTGGTCTATTATGTAGGGTCACATGTCAGCAAACAAAATACCAGGCATATATCGGCCCATTGGGAATCTTCCCTGTTGGGCCGCCGACCAATCTGCCTGAGAGGTAAAATAGTAGTTGTGCTGCTTTATATGTTTTATTGCTCTTATTGTACTATAATGATTCCGAGGAAGAATTACCGTAAGTAATGTCATACCCCTTTCACACCGCACTTGTTAAACGGTATATTGCCATTTTTTCTCATTTCAAAACATTTAAGGCTGCAGTGGGAAAGCACCAGAGTTGATTTACCGGTTAAAGATAACCAGTATTTAAAAACGTTTAAAAAGCAGAGTCCTACACGTTTCAGAGCCGTTTTTTATGCAGTGAGAATGGCTCTGAAACGGTATTTAGTAAAAACAACAGATTCCAGACCTGTGATAGGCTGTCCCCTGCATTCTGCCTTGAAATGTGTTCAGGGGATTAAACGGGTTAACTGATGTGAATGGTACTTAAACGGTATTTAAAACGGTAATCTACTGCAATTTGAAGGCTAGACCCTTTTTAAATACCGTTTAAAGATAGTGGTTTTTTAAATGTTTTGGCAGTGTGAAAGCGGTATTAGAGACATCTGAAATTGCAAATTCAATCACTACTGTAAAGGCCCCCATACACTACGCGATTTGGCCCCGATTTCACCCGATTCTGGAGGATTGGGCCGAGAAATCGGGTGAAACTGGGCAAATTGCGTAGTGTATGACATCCGATCTGATCCGATGCGCGGTCCCGTGTACATAGGATCAGATCCGGATGTCGGACGGTCTGCACATAAGATTAATCATGTGCAGCCGTCCGGGGGAGTGACAGGAGCAGGCTGGGGGCGGGGTCCAGTCCTGGGTACCTGTAGGTGCAGGCTGTAATCTGTATTGTGCACTGGGAGAGCCTCAGCCTCTTCAGATGTAGCGGCGCTGCGGCAGGCAGGGTCAGGAGCGGGGACCGCAGATGCAGAGAGACCGGGTGCGCGGCGCGAGAATAGAAAGAAATCCCATTCAAAGGACTGGGCGGCCGCTGATTGGCTGAGTTCTCTAAATCGGGGCTGACTTGTCCTTAGGACAAGTCGCCCTAGTGTATGGGGGCCTTAAGAGTAACAACAACAGGCAACTCCGGACTTTCCAGTTGTTTGACAACCCACAGTATGCCACTCCAACCGGCTGTCTAAAAGGTTTTCCTAAACAAGTCACTGATGTAGGTTACGCCAGCTACCTTTGTACAGTATTTTCAATTATGTCCCGACCAGAAATGACACATTTCCATTACATTAGAGAAATTCATTATTGAACACATACTAACTTTGTACTTTTACTTAGCATTGATCTTTGTTTTTTTATTCTCTACTTCAAAATGACTTTCCATATGCTGAATCACAGTGTTTGATTATCTCTCCTGGCCTGCTGTGTCTCTTACCTTCGATGTCTTCTTCTGGATTTTCCCTTTCTGCAAACAGAATGGATAAAATTAATCATCAGTCAGTTCTCCAAATGAATAATAACATGATAACGAGCTGAGGATTCACAACACTTTACATTATCATTAGGGAGCTGAATCATCAAGCTGTTCTCTCTTTGGCGTTCTCAATGGAACACCGATTTGTCCCCTTGTAGTGTAGCGGTGGCTCTGGAACACTAATCAGGGCATTTGTATGTTTCTCACATTCATTTTTACATCTGTGTCACGTTGGTTGTTGTAATGAGTTCACTTGTTTATTTAGTGAGCTGCTCAAATTCAGTCCTTCTGTAAAGGGGTATGGGTCATAGCCTAGGCCGGTAGACACTATGAATGTCAACATACATTCGGTCAACCATTAAAGATAGACAGGGCTTAGGTGAACACATAAAATAGGTCGACATGGCTAAGGGGTTGACGCAAGCATTAGGTGGACAATGGGAAGGTTTACAGTCAAACGGTTGAGATGAGTTTTTCATGTTTTTTCATCCCGAATTTTGACGTTGGTCAACATAGTTCGGCACACTAATATATTTTGCCTACATGCCCTGTTTTGGGGAAAAAATTTGAAAAACATGTCAACATTTTGACTGTCGACCTTCCCATTGTCGAAATAATACTTGTGTCAAAAAGGAAGGGAAAGGGGTATACAGTAGCGCTAATGACAGATGGTTAGAAAAAGGTTTTTAATAATAATAATTGAATTAATAAGATTATTATAGTAATTAGCCTAATTAACCCAGCTGCTAACTAATAGGGAATACCACTCCCAATGGACAGAAAAGAAACTACAGACAAAAAAGTTTTTTTTTTAAATAATTTCTGGTGCACTAAAAAACTTTTTCCTTTTTTAACCATTTTTTTATTTTATTCTTTATTGGTATCAGCCGGTACCCTATGTTACTATTATTGTTATATGTGTACTGATGTAATTGTCTTTCATTATATTTACATAAATATTGTACTTTTTTTGAAGATCTTTTGAACTGGCTATTGTTTTACCTAAAACCTGAGCGCTTTCTTTTTTGTCTGTAATACTTGTGTCAAACTTCTTATCCTGTCGACCTTAGCCCTGTCAATCTTTAGTGGTCAACCTAATGTATCGACATGACCTAATGTCGACATTCATTGTGTCGACCTAGCAACCGTGTCCCCTATAAAGACACGTGGAAATCTATGTCCAAATCTACATTTCACCTTTAGCTAGCCTGCAAGGGCCCGAATGGCATTTATAGATGGATCAGGTGTGTAGCTATGCGCCTGTTCTGCATACTTATCTACTGTCATTGTTTGTTCTCTAAGAGAAGTGATGGGAACGGGCTAGTCACATCATTAATCTATGCCCCCTTACAGCAAAAGTGCCATCATTTGTGCATGTTTGTAAAGGGGCAGGGCCAAAATAGAAATACAGGACCCAGCCCCCTCACAGAGTTGAATTTTCCACAAGGCAACAAGTCCCCTCCCTTGTTGAAAGGACCCACTGCAGCATAGCCTCTCTCCCCAGCCCAGCACACGCTGCTCAGTTCTGTTTGCTGAGCTGGAGAGAGAGGCAGCTGCAGCCTGCCCTCTCCCTGCGCTGGTGGTAGGCATTCCCATCCGCACCACCATCAGCATTATTTTTTAAATGGCTTTGTCCACACCCTTCCTTCATTTTACCATGGCCAGGTCGACCTGTCCGGAACTTAGCTAGCAACAGCTAGAGAGCTCAGGTTGCCTAACTCTCCGCTAATACATATATAACCCTATATTACCAATGTACAGTACAGCTGTGTAGTGTGTATGAGGTTATAAATTTAGAAGTTGATCAGACAATTGTGGTGCAATGAAAGTTTTGTGCACCAGATGAAAAAGACTGGCGTTGTTTAAGTCCAATCAATGGAGAATTGGGAGGTGGGCCTTTCTAGCTTAATAATTCAAATAATATTCTAAAAACATAAAAACCCCTCACACAATATGGTTATAGTAAACAGGCCATTGCACCCATCATTTTAACTCTCAGACATCAAAATTGTGCTTCAGAACTTAAGCAGATTTCTCATAATAGATGAAAGCCAAGAAGCCCTGTTCTAAATTAAAGTAATATAGCGATCCTCTGAGTAATGAATTGGCTGGATATCACCACACAAACATGGGACCCATGGTTCTATCCGATAACAGTTATTCCAGAATGCTTTTCACTGAAGGAGAGGTATATCAGTACAGGAGATGATTTGGCCCTAGGGCCAACACTGTGGGTGTTGCAGATGCCTACAAGGCGATCTATATGAACTGTATGATACGTTTCCTTCCTATGAGTTTGGTTATAACAGGATGATAAAGAGAGATTTTGGTACTTCCTCATCTTTGCGGCCACCGCTACGCCAGCTACTTTAGCCGCTTCTTAAGCGCTACACATAGATTTTCGGCGATGGAAACCATTTCAAATCTTGTGTCCACGCCACCATCTATTACCTTTAGTAAAGTTGTGGAGAGCAAAGCGGAGAGAGCCACCGAGCCCGCGAGGGGACGATGGACTACATAAGAGTAAACGGTTGACGCAAAGATGAGGAAGTACCGAGATTTTAAACTCTGGATTAACTGGTTCTTTAAATGTAATGTTAGCTTTATGAAAGAAATTGGTCAAAAAAAATTCGGACACATGTATTTATCTACTACAGTATGATTACAGATCATACTGTTTATTCGTCCACTTACCACTAGCAAACAGTATTCTTTCTGTTTTCCCATCTTCATGCTTCTCATCCAGCCATCTGAAAGAGTTTAGTTAGAAAGAAATGACTCAAACATTATACAAATAATATTAAAATGTGGAAAAATGATATGCCATTATAATGTGCTATATTAAACCACAAAATAATTAGCTATATTGTCTCATTAGGAGAATTTTTTTGAATTTCTTATAAACAGGATATAAAGCCATTTTTTGTTAAATTGCCTGTATGGAAAATCTTAATACACCTGCTAATTACTGGTTCATTTTTATTAATTTTGCATAAATTAACCATGACTATCCTGGGGGTTATTTATGAATTGCACAAACCTTAGCTGAGCAGTGAAAGCCATGTGGCTTTGTATAGCTGTGTACACATGCTTCGATTTTTGGCTATTTTCGATCCGATTTTGCTTATAGAAGCAAAATCGAATTCACATCGAATGGTTTTTAGGACACTTTCGATCTGCATTCGATTCGATGCGCGCTCCCGTTTTCTCAAAATCAAACAGAAAATTCTACTGTGCAGCCAAGGAAATATCGAATTAGATCCAGTAAATCAAATGTGTACAATGTACTATGAATGTGTATCGAATTCTATATCTAATGCAAAAGTACAGATCTAATGCCAAATTGAATGGCAAGATCTAATGCCATATCTAATAGAAAATCTAATCTGAGGATCACTGGTTTACAGAGGATGACTGTGGTGAAAGATGCTTGTGCAGATAGAGGGTGAAGTTAGGAGCCCAAAGACTTTGGGTGTGAGGGTATGACCACTTATATATATGTTTCTATGCTGTGCGTCCTCACAAAGCAGTATTGCATGCATTTGGGGGATTTATTTGTCCTCCCATGCACTCATGGGGAGGACAATTATGGGGACCTGGGTAATCTATAGCATACCACCCAACATGACCCATTGCAGGAGGGACAAAATGCCTCCTGGACTTTGTTGCCAGTGGCCGCTGCAGAATAAGGGCTGCAATACAGTTCAAAATTCAAATAGGAGAGCCCAGCAACTGCCAGTGAGTCCCTCGATGGGTCATGTTGGGAGCTTTGCTATAGCCGACCCAGTCTTGATAGCCTTCGGAGCAGTGATGAAGTTCCTTACAAAGTCCAAGATAACTATGGTGATACTCTTAGGAGTAATTTTACTAAGGCTTCTAAAGATAAAAAGAGTTGATGTTGCCTATAGCAACCAATCGGGGTCTGTCTATGATTTATCTATTGCACCTAGAAAATGATAGACAGAACTGATTGGTTGATATGACAAGATCGCCTCTATAGCTTTACTAAATGTTTCCCCTTAGAGAGGAGTGCAGAAACAATATTTGATTTTGGTGCAACCGTGGGGAGTTAATATATAGATATAGATATATACTAAGTACTTTGCAATGTACATCTGCAGTCTAATGATAATGGATATCATATCATATATGGAAGATGAGGCAGTGATGAAATAGCATAATAGGATAGGCAGAGTTTTTACTTAGGTGTAAGAATAATCTTTGTTTAAATCGGGGATGGGGAACCTTTGGCCCTCCAGCTGTTGTTGAACTACGCATCCCAGCATGCTCTGCAACAGTTTTAGCATGGCCATACAGGCCCGCCATCAGGAATTTTGGGACCCGGAACTCATTTCTAGTCCGGGCCCCCCTCCCCCTCCTCACTTGACTTACCATAACCTGGCTCCTGCTCCCTCATCTCTTCCACTGAGCTGCAACCCAGAGGTCCCGGCGGCCAATTAAAATGCAGCACTGGCTGGTGAGCCAATCAGAGCTTGCCTACCGGCAGCCACTCTTGGGTTGAGTAGGCCTGCGCTCCAGGACCTGCTTTGTTCAGTGCAGCGGAGGCAGTTGGGGAGGTTGCGGAGGGCAAAATGAGCTGCCCGGGCCCTTACAGAGGCCGGAGCCTGAGACAGCTGTACCCACAGCAACCCCCTATTGACGGCCCTGTGGCCATATAGCAAAACTGTAGCAGGACATGCTGGTATGTGTTGTTCAACAACAGCTGGAAGGCCAAAGGTTTTCCATCCATGGTTTCAAAGAACAAGGGACATGTTTTTTACACAAAAGTAGACTAGACAGGACAAAAACAAAAAAATGCAATGTTTTGTATCATTTTGGTAATGGGAAGTAGAATTACTGATGTCTGAACTTAAGGGGTTATTCTGGTTCACTCCTTCTGGTAAATTCCTTCCTAGATGGACAAAACCATGTGCATTGCAGGTGGGGCAGATGTTACTTGTGCAGAGAGAATTAGATTTGGGTGGGGTTTTACTTTAAAGTGAGATCTATATTGCATTGTAAAAATAAAGCAGTCAGTATTTTCCCTGCACAGAAACAAAATAACTCACCCAAATCTAATTCTCTCTGCACAAGTTACATCTGCCTCCCCGTGCAGTGCAAATGGTTTTGTCCATCTCAGAAGGAATTTGCAAGAAGGAGTGAACCAGAATAATTCCCTTAGAACATGTAAAATAGCGGGAAATGATGAGACTTATTCCTAGAAGTTGGAGCATGCATGTTGTGCAATGTCATTTGATGCTTTCAGTCCGCATCAATCAGTGTCCCTCAAATTGCCTCAAGCAAAAAAAAAAATTATGCAATTTTTTCTGTCCTGGAATTAAAGTCCTCAGCTTAGCGTTAAATAAATCCCTTCTGACAAGAAGTTTTAAATTGAACGCCACTGACTTCATTAGGTTTACATCTCTTGTGGTGCGGCTCACAAACTCTGACAGCAGATAAGCAACTGCCTCGAATTGACCATTTAACATCTAAATATAACCCACTGACTTCCAGGCTGGCTTTACTTGCAGATGTCTGAGCAATGTTAGAGGATGATCGTCCAATAAATCATTTGTTTTGCCATCGCTAATGAAAGTTTTAATCGAAAGAAAAACAATACACCCAGAATCTTATAAGATTATTATTACATTGTCATAGAAATAGAATTCCTGTTGGCAGATGACAATCTTGTAGGAATATTGTACAGATGTCAAAATAATTGGATTTGTTATTCTGTGTCTCAAACCCACACAATAAAAACGCGGATATTAAACTGACAATTCAGTCACCTCTGAATAACAATATTTCATTGTATTTATAGTAAAGACTCCTTGTTTTTCTCCAATAAACCGTGTAAACCTTCTACTGACAACTTTACAGGGAACTGTTATAGCAAAAGTACTTTTTCTTTTTATTGGGAGAGGAAAACAGACAGACATAGTTATTGGATAGTATCAATTATCTGCAGTAATTAGCCTCGGCTAATGGATAGGCCGGGGGCTATCCAATTAGTCCAGATACCCGGCACTTATCTGGGATTACGCTTTGCGTGACTCAGACATATAGGGGGATATTCAATCTCCCACCACCATTCTTGACGAGGTAAATGGCGGTGGGGCTCTATTCAATGCGGTCTTCTTCGACAGCATTGAACAAGGAACTTGGCAGAATGTGCCCGACTTCATAAGCAGTCAGGCACGTTCTGCCAAGAATTGCCGGGAATAGACAAGCTCCTGGCAGCAGCTCGCCTATTTCTGGCATTTTCTTGCCCCCTTTCTCGTGGCTCGGTAAGCGGGACAATCAATACCGGCTGAAAAATGCCTGTGGAGTCAGCTGAGAACGGGACAGGGTCACGGCTGTCTGACCAGCCCGACAGTCCTGACCATACATTGAATATCCCCATAGAGCAGGGGTGGCCAAACCGGTCCTCGAGATCTACCAAAGGTCCACGTTTTCCAGGTCACCTAGCTGGTGCACAGCTGTAGTCATTACTAACTGTCACATTTTAAAACCTGCTGCATTCATTCCTACTATAGATCCACAGGTTGCCTGGGAAACATGTACCGTTGGTAGATCTTGAGGACAGGTTTGGCCACCCCTGCCATAGAGCATAATCCCCCATAACAAGCCCTTGAAACCATAATAATACATGGGTCCGGTAACGTGTTATCGGTACGAAAACAGGACTTTTTTCTTAATTGAGAAGCTCGGTAATGACCATCAGACCAATATAGCATAATAGCATAATAGGATACCCTCTTTAGTGCCTGATGTCTAGTTAGGAGAAAATAACACAGAAAAAAAATGCACCTTAAGGAAGCTGCTAGGCTGAACAGTAGTATAAGAGAATATTGAAGATTTTAATATGTTTAATGGTGTCATATATGAAATCCTGGCTACCAGAATCAGGTCAAAAGACTGACAGCGGAATCTCAATGGACAAACTTTCAAAAGATCCTGGAAAGTATTTTAACCTACCACTGGGGTAACTAGGGCTCCGCAGCCCAAGCGGTGGCAGGGGGGAGCAGGCTCCATAGGGGCACTGTAACCTGCGGGAGCTGGGGGATGGATACAGGGGGAGGCAGGTGATACCCGGGCAGTGTAGGGTCTGGGCAGCATGAATTGCCAGGTACCACCTGATCCCCCTGTATCCGTCCCGGACTGATTTGTATTTCATGCTGCTGTCCCCAGTGCTCCCAGCATACCCCACAAACTTGGACACCCATAGTAGTAAAGAGGTGGTGCAACCGGTGACTGTGACAGTTTATCCCCCTCTCCAGCAACTTGCTGCATCCATTCATACAGGGTGCAGGAAGAGAGGGTACAGGCTATATAAGGTGGTATATAGGAAACTCAAGTTCTATATAGGGAATAGTGAGGAGGAGAGCATAGGGGAACCCCACAATATCCAGGAGGGCTGGGCGATGCTCTGAGTGATAAAAATGGGGGTGTGGGCCTTTTTTGGGCATAATATCGTTATTTAGGCACCAATGCTCTTACTGGCCCAGGGAGAAGAAACATCTAGTTTAAACTCCTCTGGTACCTTTATTTATCTCCAGGGCTTTGCACAAATCCCCATACAGTATGTATAGTAGCTATGTACTATGAAGGCCAATGTGCAGTGGCCAATATAACACATACATATGAGACGTACAAATCATAGCTTTGTACGGTGTTTTTGCTCTGTCTATGAAATGATTCTCATCTTCCCCATGAGAGATCACGTTTTATTAGCAGGTATTATACACAGTAGATCAATGATAAGAGATGAGACTTAGAAGGCATCAGTCAATGGATAAAATAATTGAGAATCCTTCAGAAACATAGCAATAAATCATGTCTAAGCCACTCCTTTACCAGCCAAGCATGTCATGTCATTAATCAAAATTGCCCACACCCGCAATCCACTGTGCAATATGCCCTAGTGTTTGCTGGATAACTGTTGCGATTTCTGTGACTTCTAAATAGCACTGTATCGTTAGGACATATAGTATAACATACCTGTTGCATGGAAATAAAACTTTTTGGCCGCATCCATCCTCTATATAATGTATGATGACTTTATCCAGAAACCATCCTTTGCCTGTGTTAAAAGACAAATATATAAATATTGGTAGCTGGGCTGGAGAATGCTCTGGTTTTCTATTAGGGTCACACATCTTGTCAAAATATGACATTCTGTATATAGCATCTAATGCAGGCGTGTCCAAACTGTGGCCCTCCAGCTGTTGTGAAACTATGCATCCCAGCATGCCTTGCCATAGTTTTAGCATTCCCTAATAGCAAAACTGTGGCGAGGCATGAAGGCAGATCGGTTGTCAGATTGGGCTGGTTGGGACAAAAACCTGTTAATATCTGGGTGACAGTTTCTGTCAGTTTTCCAACATTTCAAAGCAAATGGTCAACTGTCATCTGCTGTTTTTGTTCCAATCAGCCCAATCTGACAATCAATCTTTAGATGTATGGCCAGCTTAATGTGTATGTTATTGCCGGAAAAATAAAATGGCCCTACAATATAAATGTATTTGCAGTGGCAATAATTGAATGACAGGCCTACGTGACAGGTCTATGTGACAGGCCTACGTGACAGGCCTACGTGACAGGCCTACGTGACAGGCCTATGTGGCAGGCCTACGTGACAGGCCTATGTGGCAGGCCTACGTGACAGGCCTATGTGGCAGGCCTACGTGATAGGCCTATGTGGCAGGCCTACGTGACAGGTCTATGTGACAGGCCTACGTGACAGGCCTATGTGGCAGGCCTACGTGATAGGCCTATGTGGCAGGCCTACGTGACAGGCCTATGTGACAGGCCTACGTGACAGGCCTGCGTGACAGGCCTACGTGACAGGCCTATGTGACAGGCCTACGTGACAGGCCTACGTGACAGGTCTGTGTGAAACAGTATTTGTGTTTTACGTGGGAGAGAAGGTATCTGGATGGTATACGGTCATTTGGTTGACCCATATTAGGTCGACATGCATTGGGTCGACCACTGAAGGTTGACATGGCTTACGTTGACACACGAAATAGGTCGACATGCCTGAGGTTGACAGGGTTGGAAGGTCAACACATACATTAGGCCGAAAATGGTAAAGTCGACAGTGAAAAGGTCGACATCACTTTTTCACACTTTTTTGAGCCGACATGTGCCGACAGTCTGTGTTTAATGCCCTACTATCCACTAGTGCATGGAGGGAGAATAGAACAGTGTGCTGAGCGCAGTGAGGCACGTGCCCAAAGCATGGCGAGCACAGCAAATAGATTTTGTTTTGCTTATTTTGAGGTCTTTTTGGTGATCTGTCTGCGTGCGCCTAAGGGAGCCCGACTTTTTCACTATGCAGCATTTATTTATTGATAACAGCTCCTTTGAAAAAATGCTTTTGTTATCATACTTTTTTTCCTTAAAACGGTAATTATTGACTTTAATAAGAGATGTAACTGTCATAGCAACCACAGTCACATGATTTTGCGGTGGCGGCGTGCACAGTGAGTTGGCCGGAGCTGAGCCACACAGACACCAACGGGGGTAACACACAGACGGGCCCTGGCCAGGCTCTGGGGCCCTTCAGTTCGCCGGGGCCCGTCACACATGTCCCCCTTGACCCCTCCTGTCGCCGGCCCTGACTGTAGATACATTTATGCTACATATTGTGCAAATAGTGACCAGTGTAAAATAGACATTTCTGGGTAGCAGATGCATACCTCCCAACTTGTGTCCGGATGAAATAGCGTCCGAAAAGGGGGCGGGGCGTATGCAAATGAGGGCGCGACTTATGCTAATTAGCCGCAACCTCATTTTCATACGAGAATAGACGCTGTGCGCATGCGCACAGCGTCTATTCTACTAGATTGGGGGGTCTCCCAACTGCCACCCCCCGCAGCGGGACAATGCCTGCCGCGGGTGGGACAGCGGGACAGGACCCGAAAATCGGGACTGTCCCTCTAAAATCGTGACAGTTGGGAGGTATGCAGATGGGCAGTGAGTGTCAGTTGCATGGAATAGCTACTACTGATGGTAGTGTCATGGGAGTGTTCTGTGTGTGTGTGTGTGTATGTATGGCTACATGCGATTCTTAATTGTGCATACAGGAAATGGATTGGATGCATGTTTATGATGGATCTCTTGCACCTGATGTGGGTCTGGACTGGTTACATCTGTGGATGCTGTAAGAGTGACGTCATAGGTTTGTACTTTAAGATACACAAATTTGTGACTTAGCTCAGCCAATTGCCTCATTAACATGAAAGTAAGTACAATACAGAGGCTGTAGAAGTGTGTGACTTAAAATCAGGACCTCTGTAAAAATATACATTCTATGGAATAACTAGTAAATAACTAGAGTTACAGGGGGAAGAATATGAATACAAAAAATCGTATTCATATTCTTAATACGAATGAATACGACTGGTGTAGTCGTATTTTCCGATGGCGTATTGATTCGTATTTTTTCTGATACGAATTCGTATTTTAAATAAAAAATCGTATTTTTAAATACAAATTTGTATTTTAAAATACAAATTTGTATTGGTTTTAGCCTGCATGGATCAGTCAGCTCCGTGCAGGCTGTAGTGTCAAAATAAATTAATATTTAAAAAACTGTGTGGGGTCTCCCCCACGGGCATAACCAGCCCCAGGCTCAAAGAGCTGGGCCTGGTTTAAAAAAAAATCAGAAAACCATTTAAATAGGGCTCCACTGATTTTTTTTTAAACCAGCCCCAAGGCTGGGCATAGTTCCCAAAATAGGGTGAACCCCTACACTTTTTGTCCCCCGTATTTTTTTTTTTTTTTGCTGCTCTCTACTGGAGATTATCTCCATCCTCAAACCCCACATTTGTAGTTTGCAAATTGGAAAATGAAATCCACAGTTATTATACCTTCATTACTTCCATCACAACTCATATTGATTTTCTGGAGTATTCCCAATGAAACTGCTTGAATGGAAAAAACATCAACCTAGAGTGGAATTATTAAATATGAATCATTGATTATTGTATAAAAATATATGATCAACACAAATGTATTTACGCAATACACTTATACGTTGTCCATGCTGACATAGACACCAACATTTTATTATAAACTCATGTTGACCTTTTTCATGTCGACCGTTTGCTCGTTGACCAATAGGGGTCAACCTTTTGACTATTGACCTAGACACTGTCGACCTAACAACTTGTACCCTCTAGCGCAGGGGTTCCCAAGCACAATCTTCAAGGCACATTCACAGTCTAGGTTTTAACAATAGACATACTTGAGAACAGATTGTAGGCTTGCAGCAGGGCCCGCCTACCTCCATGTCTGTCTGTTGTGTTACCCAGTTTGTTTTATCACTGTCTACAATCGTAAAATGCAACAGAATCTAATGCGCTATATAAGAAACTGTAAATAAATAAGTAAATAAGAACAGGTGACTTACTTAGTAACTCAGTTCTTTTGATTAAGCACCTGTTCTCAAGAATGGCTATAACAAATATTGGACTAGTAATATGTATCCCTTTTCCACTGGCATCAGAATCTCTGGTTTTGCATATGAATGCACACACACTGGGATATTGGTCATTTTAAATGCATATTACTCTGTTTCTGACCCTGTTACTGACAAGAGTCACGGAGCTAAGAGCCCTGAATTTGCCGGGTTGAAAGGCCTGGCAATTCCCAGTGTTGCAGTGGGAAAGGAGTCTAAGTGTGCATTGAGGACAGAGGTTGAGAAACACTGCTCTTGTGCAATTTACCTTAGAAATAGAAGCTAGCAAAAGTGGATTAACCCCTTCCCTGGTACTCTCGAGAATTTTACAAGTTATGTTCCAGTGCACAGACTGGCAGACCCGGAAAATTCTCAGGAGTACCACTGCCTGCGCTCCCTCCTGCTGGGCAGTACCGGTGAGATCAGCGCTGAGCTCAGATTCAACCATTGCCTGGCTCCTGCTGCCCGACCCACCTCCTTCCCCCGGCTGTGTGCGACGTGACCTTGCAAACGTCACGCTGCACAAAGCCGGTTTGCCGTGGGCAGGGCCGGGCAGCAGCTGATGGTGTGCTCAGCAGCTCTGCCCATAATTACCTACCCTCCTGCATTCTGCTGGAGACTCCCTGAAATAGCAGCAATCTCCCTCTCTCCCTCATTAGTGTACCAATCTCCCTCATTTCCCCTAGCCCACATTGCATTTGGGGAAAAAAGGAATGACAAATAGATTAATTTACATTGAATCATCTGCACCATTTCCCAGCACTTTACCAAGTATAGTATCACTTAGGGGATCGGAAGGGGCCAAATTCGGCCAAGTTCCGATGGTGGGGGCTTTGCACATTTCTACACATGTGCAAACCCCGGCACGAATGGCTTCAGCGAGTTAGTGAACACATCCCCTCGCATGGTACCAAAGGGGATTCAGTGGCAGGGGGCGAATGTTCCTCGGGACAGCGGGTGGCATTTCAGCGATCGGTAAGCAGCAATTTTCGCCAACATGAATCACCCCCTATATTCCCTACCACATCTACATGCACACAGACATTCAAGAGTTAATTTGTTGGGAGCCAATGATCCTACCTGTATATTTTTGGATTGTGGGAGGATACCGGAGTACCCAGAAGAAACCCACACAAGTACGGGGAGAATATACAAACTCCGCACAGTAGGGCCATGGTGGGAATTGAGCCCATGACCACATTAATGTGTGGCAGTAATGCCAACCATTACACTGGGCTGCCCCAACATTGGGCACTATGATTGGCAAGAAGACAAATGTATAACAAGTACAGTAGTTGACCATGTACCAGGGGTGTAAGTATGGTGGTACGGGGTGGTACGGCGTACCGGTAAAACATATAGTGCCGGTACCCCATACCACCATAACAAACACCCCCCGGACTGTGTAATGCGCATGCGCGCATATGTAAGTGGCGGGGGCGTGGCCTCCGCCGCCCCGCCACAGCTGATTCCCTTCGGAGTCCCTTCAGAGTGCTGTCACTCTGCTAGTGAGTGGCACTCAGGGGTTAAAGAGAGCTTTGCCTAAGAGACAGCCGAGCAGAGCAATGTAAACCCGGCTGTCTTGCTTGTCTATTCCCTCCCGACGCGACTCCTCAGCATGGCGCGGCTATTTAAAATTACACGCCGGACCAGGCTCACTGCCCGGCAGCCAATCAGGCAGCTTGTAACTTGTGAGCCAATTGGAGCTGCGGCTGCCGGGCCGTGAGCCGAGCCCAGCGCGTCATTTAAAATAGCCGCGAAAGGCATGAAAGACAGCCAGGTTTACAACGCTCTGCCTGGCTGTCTCTATAGAAAGGCTGCAGGCAGAGACAGACACAGCGGCAGTGACGGGCATGAGAAGTTTGCTGCCGCTGGCCTGCTGTGAGCTGGGAAGCTGTGTGAGCGGAGGCAGTCTCAGCATCAGGGGAATAAAGGTGGTACTAGTGCAGCTTGACAGCCGGCGCTTTCCCTGAAGCTGGCCCCGCCCACCACAATGGGCTGCGTGTGTCAGTGCAGGCCTGGCCTGCTCTCCTGGCTGCTGCAGCTATTCTGCCTACTGTAACTACCTCCCCCCACCACACTGCCTGCCTGGGTGACTCCCTGATCCTCACTGCACAGGATTACACCAAGTGGGTGAGTAATGGATGTGATATGGGGGAGAGGAGATGTGTATCATGTTCTGGGTGTAATATGGGGGTTGGGGCTGTGTATCCCCTATGGCCCCTCACACTGTTCCCTTCTCTACCCTGTGGCCCCTCACACTGTACCCCCTCTCCCTTGTGGCCCCTCACACTGTTCCCCATCTCCCCTGTGGCCTCTCACACTGTTCCCCCTCTATCCTGCGGCCTCACACACTGTTCCGCCTCTCCCCTGCGGTCTCTCCCACTGCTCCCTTTCTCCACCCCCTTTAAAACCAAACCATGTTAAAATGTGCTGGTAGAAAAGCTAGGGACCGCTTGCTGGAATTTGCCCCCTAGGCTGAAAGATGCCAGCCAGCCCCTGCACAGCGGGGTCTTTTATAGCAGGCTCTTGTGGGGGCATATCTGGCATTGTGGGGGCATATTAGTAATGGGCATCAGTTGTGCGGCAGCAGCACAATGGGCATTATGGTGTGGGGCATAATGTGTAATGGGCATTATGGCATGGGTAATATGAATTGGTTGTGTGACGCGTAACTGTGTAAATTTTGTCCACTCTCCTTCAGTGCGCAATATCCCTGTTTGTAGTTTATCTGGCTCCTACATTTTGTGTGCAGGGGGCAGGGGCAATGCACAAGCCCAAGCAAAAATGTCATTGTGTTCTAAAGTTTTGTCATGTAGCCACTCCCCCTCATATCATATGAACACGCCCCAAACCACACCCATTTTCGCCGCGCGCCTTCGGCGCGCTACACAGTACCGCTTAGTCCTTTTTTCTACTTGCACCACTGCCATGTACCTATAGATTATCTGCATATAACACGGATATACTAATTGAAAATAATAGGTTACCTGTCCACTCTGAAACTTGGAATCTTGAAATTTGCTTTTATGTAGTTTGCGTTTGCCAGAATCCCCCTTATTTCCAAAGATATTTATATAAACATTACGTTCTGCATCACTATCGGAAATGTTGCCTGTGTAAACATGAATCTCATAATCCAGCACTGCAACACAAATGGAAATACAACGCTGGTTATAATATGTGCATGCAATGCTTTAAAGAAATAGCTACTTTCCATATATGAGAATATTGAATTGTAGCAAAATACTTTCCATACATTCCATAGCTGCAGAATAAAAGAGGCTACACACCAGAACAATCATGATCGTGAGCAAATCGTGAGATGATCATTTTACAGCTTTGCATGTCAACCAAAATCACCTCCTATATGAGCAACAAAGAAACCTTTTTATGTGTTTCATCACATTTTTTTCAGAGAGTAGGATACACATAACCTTATACCTTGTGTCTATAAAGATACCTTTATGTGTGTGTGTGTGTGTGTCCACCTTATCCTATGTAAATCTGGGTGAGTTCTGTTTAATCTCAGCTCATCTCTACTGTGCTAAGGATACCTTTATACAGTATGTCGTTCACAGTGACTGTTCTTTAATTTTGGCGCAAAGTTTAACCAAACTCGACTTCGACCCTGGCATTTTTAGTGGATATTTTGCACATCTTTCACAGCAACATTGGCACTCAAATGGTTACACATACACATCGAAGGTATCCATCGTATCCTGAAGCTCTGCAATTTAATGTATAGTTTCCATTTCCTGGCATCATTTGTATAAGACGAAAAAAGGAAGAGCATCATATCCTCAAATGAACTTCACATCCAAAAGCAAGATCTTCCATCAAATATCAGCCGTTGAATAAACAGCATCCACCCTCCCAATCCAACATGAGGAGTATATATTTTTTTTATTATCCAAGTTTCAAATAAATATAATAGTTGATATTTTGTTGTTTCCTCTGCGTGTTTGCTCCCATGTTTTATCCACTTTCTTAGTATTAAGTTTATAGTATGTTTAGAGAAAAGTTTAAGTTGATTTTCAGTCCATTTTGCTTTTAGTAAATATCCAATCTTCAAAAAAGGCTCCTAGTAAATTTACCCCAAGTTCTCTTTCAGTTTATTTTTATAATTGAGTTCAATGTTGGTAGAAACTTCAGTCAACTCTTGTAGGTCAAGTGCAAAATAAAACATACTATTAACAGGTGGATTGGCATTTGCATCACTAAAAGACCTTCATATGCCTCAGAGGGAATGACATGATGTCTCCATTAAAGTTAATGTACATCTAATATATGCTAAATAAACATGTGAGGAAAGGGACTTAAATAAAATCTGTAATATACAGCAAACTCAGTAATTACTCTTCAAAATATAGTTTGCACATCAAATGGCTGACATGAGTTATTAATAAGGAATAGGTAGGACAAGGAGACATTATTCTTCCAGTGTAAGACATGCTGCAGGCAGGCTTTATGATATGTGTTCACATTTTGCTGGGGAGTAGGTCCTTACAATAACAAAATATCACAAGTACTGTAGACATTTATACAAGTTGTTGAATACACATTTAGCAAATATAAGCAGCCTGCACTGAAATCCAGCTCGTTAGAAGTATGTGCTTCACATGTGTACACTACTGGTCAAACGTTTTACAACATCCCTTTGTTTCATTGTTTATTGAAATGTAAGCAAGTCCAGTAATAACATGAAATGGTACGAAGGTAAGTGACAATCGGTTAGCAAAAACAGAACGTGTGTAAATTTCAGAATGATAAAAAAGGCCTTTTTGAGGGAACAAGTAATGAGTTATGGAGCTCACAGAGGGGGAGATTTGCTGAGCTAGATCGCTCTGAACGCTCAGCAAGGTCGCTCAGCACACTGCAATGTGTCAGCACTCAGCATGTACTGAGCGATCTGTCAGGGCCAGTGTTCTCTGGTGAGCAGTGGTGTAGCTAGGTGCCATGGTAGCCGGAGCAACGGCATGTTTCGTGCACCCCGCCCCCTGCTCCTTATCCCATGCTCCCTGTGCCTGCTGCTTACCCTGTGCTCCGGGGATTCTGCCAGCGGGCCATGAGGAGGGTGGGTGGCAGCAGCAGGAAGCAGAGGAGCCGGTGATTCAGTGGCAGAGGCAGAAGGGGAGCCAGTAGGAGCCCCAGCTCTGGAACCAGCGATGCCGCCACCAATCAGTGGAGAACACTGAGAACACTGGCCCTGACAACTGCGACAACGGCCATTACTAGATTTATCCAGCATGCTATAAATTCATCACCTGGCGATAGAAATGCGTGGGGCCGCACATCGCTATGGCCCCTACACATGGAGAGATGTCAAGAGTCAGGTGCCCTGGAGGAAGCCCGGGGATATCCCCGGCACCCTGGTGCCAAGATGATAGACCATAAAGTGTAAAAAAAAAATATTAATATTGTCTTTTATGGGTGGAACTAAAAGTCACAGAAAGACTCCCCCACATGCTGGTTCTTGGCGAACCACAAGTACAAGCATGTGGGACATTAAAAGGCCTGCTGGTACCTGTTGTTCCACCTTAAACTTATATTACAATAAATACAACACACACACACACACCCATGTCAGTACAACTTTAATAAAGCATTCTTGCACAATCACATACATACATTCACACATACACACCTACATCCCACACGCGATTCACGTCCTGTAAAAAAATATATACGCAAAACTCACCTATTCCTTTGTAGATCGCAATTTCTTCCTTCCGTGTAGGTTAAAAAAAAAAATAACAAACTGCACATGATCAAGTCTGGACTGAGGAGCAATATGGGTTTCCACATGCCGCTCCTCCACGCAAATGATGGGGACCCAGGTGACTCCTGCCAATGGGAAACCCCTGATCCAATAACCTTAGAGCACCAGAGGAGCTTCACCAGTGATTGGTTCTCTGCGTCCCATATAACTCAATGTTATCAAAATAATATTGGGCTTTTTGATGAAAACCGCCATTTATGGCTAACCACAAAGTTAATTCAACATAACCACAAGGTTAATACTGGTCACACTTGTGGTTAGTTCAATTAACTTTGCAGCTGTGGCATTACCTTCTTGGCTAGTGGAGCCTGTTGCTAGTCTTAAAAATACAGGGATGTCAATTTCCTTCCGTCTTTTTTAAACCAGGGCCGGTCCAATAGCCCAATGCTGGATGATAAAATACAGGGGGGGACCATAGTGTTTTTCCCCTTGTATTTTTACAAACAGTCTTGGCTCAAAGAGCTTAGGGCAGGTCATTTTTTTTTACATTGTCTAAAAAGCTGATGTTTTCTTTACTTACAAAAAAATCTCAACTTTTCTTTACTCAAAATTGCCAGAAATCACATACGATTTGTGTTTCACTCTCCAAAATTGGAACTTATTAGATTTGTGATTTTTGTTTCAAAATCACACTTTTTTAAAGTGTCTAGACATGTACTGTTAATTTTATCAAGCTTCGGTCGCAAGCAAAGATAAAGCCAGCCATTTACAATGCTAACTGGGCAGTATATTACAACCCAGGATCGAATTGTGATCCAAACAGCGGGATGTATCATCCCCCACTCACAGTGACAGGGCTGCATGCACAGTTCGCGCTATCCCCCTGCCGACCCCGTTGACTGCACTGCCCCAGCAGCAGTGCGGTATGTAGCCCATAGGCTACAATGAGCTACCGCCATCTCAGAATGGCGGGAACCCAAGGATGCGATGCGCTGCTGCCTGATGTTGATACATTGGGCAGCTTCGCAACCCCCATAGAAACCTATGGAGGAGGTGGCCGGTGGTGGAGCAGGAGAGATCGCAGCACGGATTGGAGATTCCTGCTGTGGTCCCTCCTGATACATTCGGGTTTAGCTGCAAATATAAAATGATAAATGGGCCCCTCGAACTGAAATCTAAATAAATGGAAATGTCAAATACAGTATGTGTGAATATAGAAGCTATGGTAAAGCTGTACAGGTTAGGAAACCGCTATCATTGAGAATACATACACATTAATGGATCATTGCCATCTATTGGTAGAGGCAGTTCTCGCCATGTGTCTCCATCATCTTGTCTTTCTCCAATCCATCGATTTACAGGTAGGTAAAACTCTTGACCGGAGGAAAGATTCTCCAGTTTTATATCCTCTAAATACCACTCTGGATTGTCTCCTGAATTGTCATGTCCGATGCGGAGTTTATATGGTTTCTGCAGATATTTCAAATTAATCTATAAGGACAAAAAAAATGACAATACATTATTATGACCTATGGGACAGTACGGATGGTGTAATGGTTAGCATTACTGCCTCACAGGTCATGGGTTCGATTCCCACCATGGCTCTAGCTGTGCTGAGTTTTATATTCTCCCCGTACTTGCGTGGGTTTGCTCCGGGTACTCCGGTTTCCTCCCACAATCCAAAAATATAATGGTAGACTGATTGGCTCCCAACAAAAATGAACCCTAGAATGTCTGTGTGTGTGTGTACATGTGGTAGGGAACATAGATTGTAAGCTCCACTGGGGCAGGGAGCGATGTGAATGTTCAACTATTCTCTGTAAAGCGCTGCGGAACATGTATGCGCTATAAAGAAACTGTTAATAAATAATAAATAAAAATAAATGGTACGATTTTGATCCTAGGCATTGCAAGGGAAAAAATCGCGTCGGTCGCATCGCATGCGGCCAAAAAAATCGCATGCGATGCGACCGACGCGATTGTGAAATGGCCCCCCCAATTGTTAACGCCACCCCACGATGAAAAGGTCGGAGGACGCGTACTGCCGCCCCTCGCGGGCTCGCTGCGCTCGCCACATTGATGGTGGGGTGGCGTTAACAATTGGGGGGGGGGGGCATTTCACACTTCAGGGTGGCTATTTGGGGTCTGTGGGCCATTTAACATTGTTCCCTATGTCAAATCGGGTCAATTGGGCCATTTAACATTGTTCCCTATGTAAATCGCGGTAATCGCGTCGGTCGTATCGCATGCGGTTTTTTGGCCGCATGCGATGCGACCGACGCGATTTACCTTTTACCATTCATTTCTATGTGAAATCGCGGGCATCGCATCGGTTGCATCGCATGGCATTATAATGGCATGCGATGTACATGCGATGCCCGCGATGGGCGCCGTTCTAGGTAAATACCAAATAAATGACCTGATCGCCGGGTCTTTGATCAGTTTAGCATCCGCCCTGCTCCAGTGAAAACTGTTTCAAATGAATGTGCACGCTGTGCAAATTTATGTGTACGGCTGCACATCCGTTAGCATCCTTGTGAAAATGTTAAAACCCATTGTAACAGGCTCACCATAGTATAAGTAACCAAGGACTTATTGGGCCACTGCGATGAATGCAGGCACATTCGGTCTGCTAATGACGTTACACACTCTCCCCTAACAGGCCTTGGCATGGCTACATTTTCCCTGACACTCCAAACATTTTTTCCAGCACGCACTGCGGTTTTATTGCGACTCCCAAAACATGGTCGGTTCCCACCTCCACACTCCCACTCCCTGTCAATCATCTTGCGAATGGCCAGCGCAAAGAAAAAGTTACAAAAGTTCATCGCAGCAGGGCCTCGCGCATGCGCAGTGTAAACCGTATGCATGCGCAGTCTATCGATAATCAGACGTTGTGAAAATTCGTAGCTGTGCGATAAGGTCTGAATCAGGCCCTATTACCTCTGAGTAAGAGATATAAGAGGAACAAATCTGCCAAATTAAAGAGCATACTAATCGAGCAAGGGATAGTTGGTATGGCAGAGACAGCTCTCCTTAAAAAATGTGATTTAAAAAAAAAGTGTTATATAAAAAAACATATTAAAAGACAATTGTTGTTCTAGTGCAATTTTGTTTTCAGAGAAATATTTTCAACAAAATAAAATTTTTTCAATTAGCACAGTGGTAAAATGGAAGCAATTTCCATATTTGTTATATTTTATATTAATTTATTTAGCAATTGTTCAATGAATTTTGATTCTCCTCTAAGTTTTTAAGGTTCTAAGTGGGGTATACAATTCCGAATACAACTGTTGAGACGATCCCGACAGTCGGATTCACGGCTGCATCGACCCATTCCGGCTGTAACTCGACAGTCTGTATTCAAAGGTTCCGACTCTCGAGTGTCAGAACAGCTGCATTTTGTCATAAACGGGCAGTAAATTTGTCGGGATTGGATGCGAATTCAACAGTTAGCGTCCATTTCCGACAATCCAGATTCTTTTTAAAAAATAGCGGCATTTGCCGCTATTTCCACCGGCATCAATTGCGGCACAGATTGAAGAACCATCCAATTGCATTATAGTGTAACAAGATAGAACAAAGTTTTTAGATAAGTTATTTGTTATTGGAGAGCATATTATTTTTTTTAAGACAGAGGGTCATTAAATGTGTTATTTACATGAGATCAGACATACAGCATATACCGTAAATAGACTAGATGCAATATCCCCATTTCAATTTTACCCTTATTCCATATATTTTCTAAATAATTATTAGTTGTACCCCTGAATGTTTTTTCCAGAAAATGTTTGTCTAGCATTATTTTAAACTAGCTGAATACCCCTGCTTCGGTATGGGATGAGGATGGTAAATTAGAATTATAGTTGTTTGTTAATTTACGTTGGTTGGAGATAAAAATCAGTAAAAATCAGTCAAGTGAAAATATAACAGTTAATCTAAATAACATTAGAATCATCACAAATACAATAGAACCCCCTTTTTTTGTACAGTAGCACAATGAGAATGACAGTGCACAGAACAGAGCAGCTTGTTTTGCCAAGCCAGGCATTCCTGAACTGAAAGTGAAAGAGCAAGTTGTGTAGCCAAGCCAGGTATACCTGAACTGAAAGTGAAAGAGCACGTTGTGTACCCAAGCCAGGTATACCTGAAATGAAACGGAACCGTGAAGAAATACAAATTTTAGTGGTCAGTGGATGGTCAGCATTGAGAGGCAGGCACAGGAAGCCTTTAGAAGTGAGGGAGTAAGTATTAGCAAATACTAGACAACTTCTTTCATCTCATCTCATACATGGCTTCAGTAATCCTCCCTCTTGAGGTTCAGGCATTTAGCCTTTTATCGACTTCTTTGGCATGATATCCATGGTTTAGAAAGAAATGTTCCATAATCTTTAAATAATTGATATTATCCTAACTGTAGGAGCAGGTAAATCTGGTGGAGACAGGGAGTGACTCCACAAATTTAAGGAGTGTTTGTTCAGTACCAATCCACATCAATAAAAATTGTAAATATACTGTAGATACATGGCAATATGTCTCGAATAAATCTCATTCATCATGATGTGGCAGTTTTCTTAGTCGTACAATACATAAATAAATTGGCATACCATGGGGTCATGTTCGACCCCATTGCTGTGCCTCTTAATTGAAGATAAAATTAAAAATCGAAAAGGAAATAACTTTTAAGCAAAATTATTTATATGAGAAGCAACTAAAACTCTGATGGAGGACCCTCATAGTGTGGATTGGGACTGAGTACTCGGCGGACCACTACAATTCCCTCTCCGTGACCCATATTTGTATACAAGCTGGTGACATCAAGTGTCACCAGCAGCCATCCAGTGGGGGGGCACACCAAATGCGATTAGCAGATAGTAATATACATACTGGGAAATTGGCTGACAGAGCGAGCCAATGGCTGATATAATGGGTCTACTGGGTAGTGAAGCCATAGATTTATGGATTTTGGCTAAAACATATCAGGGGTATCTTAGAAAAGGCTTGAGTTAGAAATGTCATAGTAAAGTCGTCTAGCCAACCTTTCATGTACCTCAATTGTATAATGGAATCTATTTCTCTTTTATACCTCTATGTTGGATCAAATGGTAATCTCTTATAACAGTCTAAATCCATTAATTGTTGCATGTTTTCACCAACATAATCATCATAGTTTACAATAATGATCCCCCCATCTTCATTGTTGTAGTTTAGCCAGTCCAGGGGGGGGGGGGGGGGGGCTTTCCATGAGGCCACATGTGTAGGTACTGTAGGAAGGGGGATGCCAAATTGTTCAGGGTCTACTTTGCTGTCCTCAGCATAGCTGGAATAAATAGGTGGCACCTAAAGCTTGCCGATGGATGTCATACCGATTGACAGATTCCCCATAACCAAAATCTGATGGATAATATACCAACAAAAACACGCCACCACAATCTAAATACCATCAACATCAAAATACTCACAAGTGAAACACAGGCAGAAAACACAGACACAACCACGATGCCAAAAGCCAAGCAAGCACAGAGAGCCATACAAGGGGAGGCACTACACTAATATAATTATAACTGTGTCTGTATTTTAATATGTTCAGCATTATGATCATGTCGGTATATTGACTGTAGGCATTGCAACAGTCGGTATTATGTATGTGTCAGGATATTGACCATAGATATTTACACCATGCCGGTATAACAGTGTTGGTAAAGTACCTGTCGGTAATTCAGTTGTAGGTAAATCATACTGATCCGCCCTGTAGTATAATTATTGTTAGTAGTATTGTTGTAGATAGGTTGCTCCACCTTAAATTGATGGAAAAGCAGTCTGTGTATTTTAAATCAGGAAATTACAGGCATCACTTTTATCTGCACAAGAAACTCTTAATGTATCAAGTGTGATAAACAGCAAAGAAAATACAAAGAGAGAACCTCCTGAGGGGATCACGTCCTAAGTGACTGCACTGCAAGCCATAGCGGAGACCACACATAAAAATAACAATATACAGTAAATGAAGTCAGCCTTCTCAATTACCTCCCTGAAAGATCTCATTTCAGCAATGTGCTATGGCTGAATTCAATTTTAACGGAAGCTGGTTACATTCCAATACATTTTCTGGCATGGCACTAACCAGTGGACGTGGGTAAAAATAAATTGTTAGGTAAGGATCCTGCAAAATGTTTTTTTAAGTAAAGAAAAATTAAATCAATGCAAATGTAGGAATGGTTACCACACATTCAGTCAGTTATGGGTAACCTGATATCACATGTGGGGTCCTCTAGATGTCTAAAGGGACGCATGTCACCCTTCATCTCAGGAATACTTAAAAAAAGACTTTTAACAATTAAGATACCATGCATTTACATACTGTCACATATATACTTAACAATTCAATGTGACTTCTGGGTACCAGATTTTCACTCGGAAAAGGTAGAGTTCCAGTGGCAGAACTTGTGAGTGGTGAGCCCAGGTGCAAAAATATCATTTTGCCCCCTTCTCCACCCTAACAAGTAGTGGCTATGCCAGCCCCCCCCCCCCCCTCTGCTGCCACCACTGCTGGTCCCCACTGCTGGTGCCTGCTGGACCCCGCTGCCACCACTGGTGTCTGCTGGTTCCCACTTCTGGTCCTGACCCCTGTCGCGGAACCAGAGCATGCACAGTAGCTTCTTCGATACTGTGCATGTGCTGGCCTCAAGCCTCTATGGGCTGCTTCGGCAGCAGTCCATAGTAGTATATTCATGGTCCCCAGTTCGGCACAAGCAAATCTGCAGACCCCCTTTTATGGGCTGCCACTGCAGCAGCCCATTGGGCAACCCGGTGTGAAAAAATACTGCCCAATGGGACTGCCTTGCGTGACTGGCAGGTCAGACTTCCAATAGGAAGTCACTGCCAGTCACAATGAAGCCAGTGCAGTCTCAAAAACTGCATCTGGCTTCACAAAGTGGCTGATTTTACCTGGGGGTGCTGCAGCCCTGTAGCCCATAGGTAAAAACCACCACTGCCCCTAACCCAAGTTCACAATATGCAGCACAGCAGTGAATGACAGGGAGAGGCAGAGGGTGTCAGGGAGAGACAGGGGGTGTCAGGTAGAGGCAGGGGGAGGTAGAGTGACAGGAAAAAACAGTGGGTGAGAGGAAGAGGGTGACAGATGAAGCAGTTGGTCTCCTAGTCCTCAGTGGCCCTGGTGCACTGCACCTGCTGCGCAAATGGTAGTTCTGCCTTTGGGGATTGTGATTTTGGCAGTGATTTCTAAAGAAATTGCTGTACGTCAGTTGTTACCTCCAAATCGCCAAATTTAATGCTTAGTGGTTTACAACAACTCAGGTAGAATAAGAACACCAGAACATAGTTTATGCCATTACCGTCCATTGCCCATGCTATATTCAGTTGTAAATGTCTTTCCATCAACAACTTATTAAAGATGCAAATTAATCATATGTATTACTCTGATACTGGGGACACAGATGAGATGGCATCAGGACTTAATATGCCCCCCCCCCCTTTAGGCATCAGGCGGTAGGGATTTTGACACACCCCTGCAAATTACTGCCCCCCTCTCCCCTTTAGGCATTAGGCGGTAGGGATTTTGACACTCCCCTGCAAACTACATGCTTTTCTGTTAGAATTACGGTTCAGGGTAAAGGTTGAACTACAGTAGTCCCACCTTACCATATCAGATTGTGGAACCACCACCCCCACTACTTTTACCCTGCTGGGGACACAGAAAAGGAGATGGCACAGGGTACACATAGAAGGAGATGAAACTGGGGACAGAAAGGAGATGGCACCAAAGTGACATAGCGAAGGGACTGATGACACAGGATGATGTTGCTGGAGAAACACAGGGTTGGTGTTGGAGAGAAGATGGGGTGTTGCCTGGGCAACCAAACCGGGCGCTGGCAGGGGGTGTGACGTAAAGCAGCCACTGGAAGAGGGGAGAGCAACACCTAAGATACATGAAATAATGAATAAGAAAAAGTAGCACCAGCACACCAATAACAATTAAAACTATGCAAATTTAATAACACATAAAAACAATTACACCTCAATGCTTGCCTACTGCAAATGTCAAATGTATAGTATGACAAAGCTGCACTTGGATTCAGGGAAACGCATCAGGACCTGTACCTCTGACACCCTTTCCAGCACTTTATTGCACCTCACCTCAGATCTTGACCAGCCAACCAACCAACAGAAGTTGTCCACCTACTCCACCACCCCCTAAGCACCACCTCTGGACTTCCTTCTCACCCCCTTATGGAGAACACTTACCTGACATCCCTTCTAAAATGGAATAAAATCCCCTGGTGACTCCACTGTGGTAACTATAACCTATCTGCATTTGCAGAGACTGTCATATTGGTGGCCCCTCTGTGGATATAGCATTTGTTCCACTCATCCAACAATTGCCCCATTGGAGTTGCATGTGGATTATTGGCGGTATTCATAGGAACGGATCCTTGCCCCTACTACATTGAGGTGTATTTGCAATTGTTTTTAGGTGTTATTAAATTTGCATATTTTCAATTGTTCATTGGTGTACTAGCGCTACTTTTTCTTCTTCCTTGGTGCTGGAGAGATCAATGAGAATGGTGCTAGACACATGAGGGTGCTGTAATGGCACAGAGGGGTGGTGCTGATAGTAAACAGAGGGGGATGTTGCTGGAGACACATCGGGGAGGGTGCTGTAATGGCACAGAGGGGTGGTGCTGATGGTACACATAGAGGGATGGTGCTGGAAACCCATGGTGGTGGATTGCACTGATGGTACACAGGGGTGGATGGTGCTGGATAGGTTCACTGGTGGGATTAGAAGAAAGCAGGGGGGCTGTAATCTTCCGTAAGACTCCAATTCTGAATAAACTACTGTACTGTATATTAGTGATACAAATTATACAAAATTAGCAAACAGTTAAATAATATACAATTGTAGGGAACTTCTGTTACTGTGCATTGGGTATGTTGAAACTAAAAAAAAAATAACTTTGGTTATATTCCGACTCAAACAAAAACAAAATACATGGGGCAGCCAAGTGACCTGTGGGGTGACAGAGGAATAAGAAAGAATGACACTGATGGAATAAATATATTTTCTTCTTTTTTAAATGACCTAACATTGTACAGTAGCTTGTGTCAGGAGAGACACTACCAAAGTCTCTAAAGCTTCAGGGTACCTAGGTGGTCCCCATGTCCCTGCCATTCTCTTCATAGCTGCTATTCACAACAGTGTGGGTGTCCGCAGATGGTAGTCATCTGAGTCATAGTGATGTTTTACTGCACCTTGCTCTTTCATCTTCCTAATATCATTTCCAATGTGTGTATGAGTATCAATATAAATATTCACCCAGAATTTAATAAAAAAAAAAAAAAAAAAGATTTCGAATGGTGCCATTTTTCTTCATTTACCCCGGGTGACATCATCTGTAGTTAGATTCTGCCCTGTGGTAAGGTACTTTGTACCTATTCATGGGCTGGCTTGGGTAATGAATGTAATGAGTCCCAAGATTTATGTTGCTGGCCCTGCCTGGACAAGCATCCTGCGCCAACAATTTGTCTACCACTGCATCAGTGGCGTAACTATAAATTTTGCTCCCCCCTGCCAAAAAGTTTGTGGCGCCCCCCCCCCCCCAGGCTCCTCTCCAGCATGTTTCCCCAGACGTGATGACGTCACACGCATAACGGAGAAGCTGAAGCAGGAGAGAGGAAGAGAGACCAGCAGACACTGCTGATTCCCTTGGCTCCGACGCATCCGAGGCCCACCTAGCTCGCCCATCTGCCCGCCCATCCTGTACACAGTAGCCAATAGCCGGCTCTGTGTACAGTCAATAGAATCAGTGGGGGAATTTGTCATCTCTGCCATGGTCCCACCCGTGCTGTGGCTGACTCGCCTCCAGTGCTCAGTCAGTGGGCAGCGGCAGGCAGCAGAATGACAGTGCATCGAGCGGGTGCCGGCGCCTACACAGACCCTGCTGCTTGCTCCCCCAAGTCGCTGCTGGGGCTGCCTTGTAGTATTTCCGCCACTGCACTGCACCTGGTTGTCAATTCCAGGGCAATTGCTTAAAGTTTACCTAACCAGGTGTCCTTGCACTTCCCTTAGTCACCGTATTGCAAAGACAAACTGTGTCACCTGCTTACCTGAAATGTGTCAGCACTGTTTATATTAAACAGCTGATGATTCCCTGATCCCAGCATGATGGGTCCAGAATTTGTGTCTTCGCCATAGACATAAATGAAAACCGTGGCGTCCGTGCCAGCATTAGGGAAATTGCCAGTTACCACTGTGATCTTCCATTCTCCTTCTGAAAACAATGCAATGGAGAACATACTGTATGTAAATACTAATTAGCAGAGAGGGAGGTTACAGAATAGCATATGCGGATGACAAAAGTGGATTTTGGTCTTACCTGGAAAATCCTTTTTTCTGAATCCATGGTGGACACTGGGACAGTGGGGTGTGGGTGGAGCTACAGCGACAGGCACCAAGGAGATTTAGTTTCTTTGGGTGCAGCCCAGGCTCCTCCTCCTCCACGCCCCCCCTAGGCTTCAGTTGTTATAAAGCTAGCCCGGTAGGGACAGGAAGAGAAAGAGTAGAAAACATACATACCGAAGAGAATTCTTGCGACCAAGAAAAAAGACAGAAAAAAACCCCTCTCATTGTCAGCTTTGTGCGTGAGGTGGGTGCCCAGTGTCCACCATGGATTCAGAAAAAAGGATTTTCCAGGTAAGACCAAAATCCACTTTTTTCTTTCATACTCATGGTGGACACTGGGACAGTGGGACGTCCCAAAGCTGTCCCCTCAAAGGGTGGGACGCACCTGAGCTGCACTGAGGACACGACGGCCAAAAGCAGAATCTGCTGTGGCAAACGTGTCGAATTGATAGAACTTTAGGAAAGTGTGAGGCGAAGACCACGTAGCCGCTCGACACAATTGCTCTGCTGATGCCCCCTGACTCGCCGCCCAAGAGGATCCCACTGAGCGAGTAGAGTGGGCCCTAATTGTAACCGGAACAGGTCTATTTGCAATCAAATAAGCCTGCTTAATAGTTAGGCGCAGCCAGCGGGCCAGAGTCTGCTTTGAAGCCGGCCAACCACGCTTTGCCGGGTCATACAGCACGAACAGAGCTTCTGATTTGCGTAACTCTCTAGTACGACTGACATAAATCCGGAGAGCTCGAACAACATCTAGCGAGCATAACTCCGAGGAGTCCTCCGACGGAGAAAAGGCAGGAACAACAATATCCTGGTTCAAATGAAAACGTGTAACTACTTTAGGGAGAAAATCCTTCCGAGTCCTTAGAACAGCCCTATCCCTGTGAAAAATCAGGTAGGGTGAAACATGTGACAGTGCGGATAACTCCGACACACGTCGAGCAGAAGCAATTGCCAACAAAAACAAAGTCTTCCAGGATAACCACCGCATGTCTACTGAATCCAAAGGTTCGAACGGTGCACCCTGAAGAGCTTGACAAAACCAAAGGTAAATCCCACGGTTGTGTGGGGGCAGAAACTGGGGGCTGAACATGTAAAACCCCCTGTGAGAAAGTTTGAACAGCCATTCGTTTGGCCAGGCGCCTCTGGAAGAGTACAGAAAGCGCCGACACCTGCACCTTCAGGGATGCCAGACGCAATCCCAATTCCAGGCCCGACTGAAGAAAAGCTAAGACCCTGGAGAGCCGAAACTCCCGAGGGGACCAATTCCTCTGACTGCACCAGGAGTAGAAAACCTTCCACACTCTATGGTAAACACGAGAGGATGAAGGTTTATGTGCGGCCAACATGGTCCGAACCACTCCTGGAGCAAATCCTTTTTCCCTTAAGATCTGCTTTTCAATCGCCACGCCGTCAAAGCCAACGTCTGTAGGTCTGGATGTAAGCACGGGCCTTGAGACAACAAGTCCGACCTCCGAGGAAGAGGCCACGGAGGTTCCAGGGATAGTGATAGCAGATCCGTGAACCAGCCTCTCCTCGGCCAGTATGGTGCTAGAAGTATAAATGTTGCTGGTTCCTGTTTGATTCTCCGGATGAGCCGCGGCAGGAGAGCCACTGGTGGGAAGACATATATCAGGGAGAAGGGCCAAGGGGCGGACAGGGCGTCTGTTAACACCGCTCCTGGATCCCTTGAGCGAGCCCCGTACCGAGGTAACTTGTGGTTGTACCTGGACGCCATGAGATCTATCTGGGGAAGGCCCCAGCGATCCACTATCTGATTGAATACGTCCTCGTGAAGACTCCACTCTCCTGAATGTATGTCCTGCCTGCTCAGGAAATCGGCCTCCCAGTTTTCTATTCCGGGAATGTGAACTGCCGCAAGTGCCAGAAGGTGATCCTCTGCCCACTGAAGTAGAGGGAGTACCTCCCGTATTGCTGCTGCACTCCTGGTCCCGCCCTGGTGATTTATATATGCCACAGCCGTGGCATTGTCCGACTGGACCTTCACCGCTTTGGACTGGACTAAGTGCTCTGCCTCTTCGAGGGCTCGGGAAATGGCCCTTATTTCCAAGATGTTTATGGGAAGCTTTGCTTCTCCCCTTGACCAACGACCCTGAAAAGAGTGTGGACCCAGGACCGCTCCCCAGCCTCTGAGGCTTGCATCGGTGGTCAGAATTTCCCACTTGTGGGCTGAGAACTGACGACCCCTCCGCAGGTTCTCTGGGCGTAGCCACCAAGAAAGAGAGATCCTTGTCCGAGTGGACAAGGGAAAAGTCTGAGTCTTGAGATCCTCCTGTGAGCGGTTCCATCTCCGAAGCAGTTCCAGCTGCAGCTGCCTTGAGTGCAGCTGACCGAACTCCACCATTTCGAAACAGGATACCAGCTTCCCCAGAATCTTCATACTGTGGTGCACTGACACCCTGTGAAGCTTCAGGAATGCTTTCAACATTACATGAAGAGAAGCGATCTTTTCTTCTGGTAGATAGACTCTCTCGGCTACTGTGTCTATCCGCGCTCCCAGATGGATCATGTTCTGGACCGGGGTCACGCTGGACTTTTTCCAATTGATGAGCCACCCGTGTGACTCCAGGAAGTTTACTGTGATCTGAAGGTGAGTCAGGAGAACTTCCTGAGATTGTGCTATGATCAGTAGGTCGTCCAGATAAGGAAGGATTCGAATCCCCTGGGACCTCAGGGCCCCTGCCATCACGGCCATGATCTTTGTAAAGACCCTTGGTGCCGTGGAAAGGCCGAACGGCAACGCCCTGAACTGATAATGGCAGTTCTGGATTGCAAATCGCAGGAAACACTGGGATTCCTCCCTTATCGGGACATGCAGATATGCATCCCTGATGTCTAGGGATGTCATGAAGTCTCCCGGCTCCAGGGCCTGGAGGATTGACCTCAGGGACTCCATCCTGAATCTGGGCAGTTTTATGGATTTGTTGAGGCGTTTCAGATTAAGGATGGGCCGGTAGGAACCGTCCGGTTTCCCTACCAGGAAGAGATTTGAGTAAAACCCTTTTCCCTGTTGACTGGAGGGTACCGGCACTATAACATTCCTGTCCCGAAGGGACTGGATGGAATCGGAGAGAGCCTGTGCTCTGTCTTGGTCCTGTGGCAGGCCTGTTTTGAAAAAGCGAGCTGGGGGTCGGCCCTGGAACGGTAGTGAATACCCCTGCAAAATTATGGCATTGACCCATCTGTCTGATGAGGTCTTCTGCCATAAGGTGGAGAAATGCAGGAGGCGACCGCCCACCCGAAGATCCTGGTGGGCCGCCCCACCCTCATGCCGCGGGCTTTTCAGCCTGCTTGGGAGTCTGACGGCGTCCTGTCCAGGACTGCCTTCCCCTTGTACTGGGGGCTCTCTTCTGCTGGGACGGTCTGGCCGAAGACTGACCTCTAACCCTCCCCTGGGGTCGAAAGGAGCGAAAATTTACTGCCCTGCCTTTTGGAGGTGCAGACGGGAGGAAAGCTGTTTTCGAAGTGGCCACTGTGGTCACTATCTTGTCCAGCTCTGGGCCGAACAACACGCTCCCCGAAAACGGTAAGGCCTCTAAGGCTCTTTTGGAGTCCGCATCGGCATTCCACGTACGCAGCCAGAGGGCCCTGCGAGCCGCCACTGAGGAAGCCGAGATCCTTGATGAGAGTGAGACTGCGTCCACTGCTGACTCCTCCAGATAAGTAGCCGCCTCTCTGATCAGGTCCACTGAGGACAGTAGTTCAGAGCGGCGTGTACCGGAAATTATGGCCTCCTGTAATTCATCAGCCCAGGAGGCTATGACCCTCGACACCCACGCTGAGGCCATTGCCGGGCGTGCAGAGACCCCCGCATTTATGAAAATGCCCTTTAAGCAATTTTCTATTTTTCTATCCGTGGGGTCCTTCAAGGAAGCCACCGTAGGGATAGGTAACGTGGTGGTTTTTACCAACCTAGCCACATGGGCATCCACCTGGGGGGCCGATTCCCACTTGCTGCGGTCAGCCGCATTAAAGGGGAAAAAGGATAGAAGTCGCTTGGAGACTAAAAACTTTTTGTTTGGATGAGCCCAGGCCTCCGACAAAACCCCATCCAAATCAGTACTAGGAGGGAAAGTTGCTATCTCCTTTTTCTTCTTTTTGAAGACAGGAGCATCTGATGATGCAGGCTGATCCTCCTGTACCTTAAGCGAGGAGCGGACAGCTTTTATAAGGGCATCTACCCGTGACTGAGTCATACGGTCCTCCTTAGAGGAGTCTGGCTCATCCTCACCATCATCATCCACATCATCGTCATCGGTGCCAACCGCACCTTCCTCATCCGTATCTCCATCGTCAGTGTCATGAGAGACGGGCAAAGCCCTGCGTCTACCCGGTGCCTTCAGAATAGACTGAAGGGAGTTAGACACCTGTACTAAACCTTGTACGGAAGAAGATAAACCCTGAACCCAGGTAGGTTCTGGGGCAGGTACTGAGGACACAGCCTGTGCTGTGGCCACCTCAGAAGCAGACTTGTGCGGCCTGACTGCAGCTAACTGCGTGGCTAAGTCTCTCATCGCTGTGGAGAGAGTTAATGCCCAAGCTGGCTCAGTAGCTTCCTGCATAGGATGACTGGCAGGCGAGGGTGCATTTACAGAGCAACGGTCACATAAGCCCGGGTCTGTCTGCCTCTCTGAGGAGAAATTCTCCTTACAATTGCCACATGTGTATGCATGCAGAATAGGAGCAGTACCCTTAGAGGGTTTTGCTGTGGGCTTCCCCTTTTGTGACATATTACCAGTCACAAGCCCCAACACAAGTCTGACAATGACAGGCTGTCTTTTAAAAAACAGACAAACTGAATACTTAAGCCCTAACAAAGAAGTTAGGGTTAAGCAAAAAACACAAGCACACAATTTACCGCTGTATCAGTGCTAAATATAGCTTGATATCAGCGTTAGGGGAAAGATAAAGAAAAAACCTGATCCCTGTGTCGCGGAGCAGGAGACTGGGTGCACTTCTCCGTCTCAGCGCTGTGCCTGTAATGGCGCGCAGACGCTGCGAAGGCGGGGAGAAGCAGAGCTGAGCGCGGGAAGCGTGATTGACAGCTCTGTATTACGGAGGCGGACGTTGGGGACCTATCCGCCTCCCCCTGGAACCCCAGTGCTATACGCCTTAAAAATGGCGCTCCCCAATACAGCCAACACTGGTGGTCTAGCGGCCCACGGAAACGACCGGGTGCCTGCTGCCAGGACCAGCCGGGGGATGCACCCTTCCCCCGGCGGTATCGCCGCACGGCGTCCCGCTCAGCTGAGACGGGACCCGCTTACCTTCTGACTGGACGCGGCGCCCTCAGTGTGCTGTGAGGTGTCCGGTGTGTCACGTCGTAAGACTAGCGCGCCGGACCCAGCCAGGCAGGAGCAGCTGCTAAATGGCGCTGTCTCCCGTAGGTAAAAATAATAAAAATTAAAAACAAGGGCACGGAGCCCTCCTTAGTAACCTGTGCCTACCGGCACCAAGGAACAACTGAAGCCTAGGGGGGGCGTGGAGGAGGAGGAGCCTGGGCTGCACCCAAAGAAACTTAATCTCCTTGGTGCCTGTCGCTGTAGCTCCACCCACACCCCACTGTCCCAGTGTCCACCATGAGTATGAAAGAAAAATAGCATTAATTACAGAACACAGACACAGGAGATGTTAAATGGTTAAGTGCTCTGAATCATAATGACAAGCTCAGATTTGTTGGAGTCGTGGATCAAACCCTTGTGTCAGCTCCCTGTGATGTTAGGCCGCAGACCGTAGAACTGTATACAATTATACAGCGCAGTGATAAACAAACAATGAACTTATGCAGGAAGCTTGACCCTTGAGCAATGAAATTCTACATTCTAGGCAAATCTAAATGTGCTACTTTGGATGTTGGTGCTCCAGGGAATTACATGTTTCAAGTCATAGGAACAATATTTCTTAGTAGAATTTGAGGGATGGGAGGATTTCAGTTTTAGATTGCATTGTTTTTTATGGTTTTTATATGTTATTAATGTTTTACATATTAAATGCATTTAACATAGGCCCTGATTCAGCAACACTCGGAAGGGGCCACATGTCCGACGTTGGGGGGTCTTTGCATGTGCATGCGCGTATTTGTGTATATGCAGGCCCTGCCAACGAATGGCTTTGGCAAATCACACACTCGCAGGGCCGTTTGTTGTGGGAAAGGAAGGCCGGGGTGGAAACGGGGCTCGCCCATGGAACTCCCAGCGTATTATGAGGTGTCTCCATGAAAACGGTGGGCGTTTCCAATGGGATCGCAGATGGACCGATGCCTGCTGGGGGAAAGTGGCTGATGTCACAACACGCAAGTGCCCGCCCCCTCTATGGCAGACATCAAAGGAAATAAAAGCCAGTTGAGACTGACTTTTATTTCCGAAGGCAGAAGAAATCATTGGAGGGTCGGCGACCACCAAATGATGTATCCTGCTAGCGATCACATCCCCTCGCTTGGTACCGAGTGGATTCATTGGCGGGGGGGCATTTGGCGGGGGGGGCATTTGGCGGTGTATGAGGGAACCGACATGGATCACTCCCAGCATGCCTCACGAAATGTGCAGAGGGATTTCCTGGTCACAGACCCGGAAGTCCAGGCACCGGAATGCTTCACAAAGGGCAGCTCTTATCGGGAGATCTCGCCTTTGCGTTACTAATCGCATTTGGTTAGTATTGGTGCAATCGGAGGCAGAATGTACCGCAAGTGGTCGGTCCATCCTGTCCTTTAAGGTATTCCATGGCCAAATGCCAATTAACGGACCCCCTTTCCCCCCCCCCCCCCTGAAACTAACAAGGTAGTCTTGTTTTATTTTCTAACACTATGCGCCATATGGGTGCGGATAATTATGTTGACAATGTCTATAGGTTGACCACTTTTTGTCGACAGGCAGTAGTAGGTGGACATATGAATAAAAAGGTTGACTATGTTGATCTTGACGAAAGGTCGACACGAGAAATGTTCAGCATGGAAATGGTCGACACAGGAGAAGTCAACATGAGCTATTACAGTCTTTGTTGACACCTGTCGACATAGACACCGTATAAGCATACCAAGCCCTCTCGCCATGTTTCGTGCATGGTGCCTCTCTGCACTTCTGACACTTATATTCTCCCGCATGTGTTAACCTTTTCATGTGTCGACAATTGACGTGTCGACCTTTTGCTTGTGTCGGCCTTTTGTCAATGTCGACCTAGACCGTTTTCATGTGTCAACCTACTGTTTGTCGTTCAATTGTGGGAAACCTATCCACTGTCAACCTAGACACTGTTGACCCATCTGGGCATTAGCAATGTCCTCTGTACATGCAGCTCAATCTGAGGATAGCGTAAACAATAGTATACTCCTGGATGTGGCCACTGACGATATGTTTTGTAAAATCGTTCAGTGAGTACGCACTATATCATTTGTCTAGGAGTTACAGAGCGTTCATGGGAAATCACGAGTGACATTGTGTCGTTTCCAGTGTAGTCTAGTATATACCCAGCTTTAATGGTAGTGTCTATAAGTGGTCAAACAACCTGTTACCCATACATGAAATCACTACTGTCATGGATAAATGAGATTTAAAACAAAACAAATCCAGTTCATTATTGTAGACAACAATGGTTAAGGGCCCCATACATCAGCAATTAATTGTGACAATTTTCAGATACAGATGGGGCCGGGCTCATCTTTCCAGGGGATGGCGATGGCGACGCCATTCGCCATTCCCTGCTCCGGCGCCATCTGTGTGTCGGAAGGGGACGTGCGCGCACGAGGTGCGCGCGCGTCCCCTTCCGACGGTGCTGCCGTCCCCTTCCGACGGGCGCCCGGTGCCCACACCGGGCGCCCGCACCCCCCCACAGCCGCCTCGGGTCCCCCCAGCCCCCCTCGAGCGGGAGGCGGACAGTATTGTGTCCGCCTCGCCCGCCGGCCGCCCGGATACTGAGACGCACGTGCGTGGGGGACGCACGCGCGTCTCAGTCAGATGGCGCGCCGTGTTGCTGGCGGATCGCCAGCGGCATGCTGCTGGCGATTCGCCAGCAAGCATAAGGCTTGCCCCATCTGTATGGAGATGATTGTCACAATTAATTTTAGATGTGTGGGCTCCCCCTTTTGGCAATCAAAATCGCCAATCGATTGCTTAATCAGGTTTTTAAACATGTTTAATAATCTGGTATTATCTGCAGATCTTTTTTATATGTGTGGGCATTCCCAATTCGTTTTCTTCATCTATTTACATTATGAACAGCTGAAATGACAATCGAGTGGGCAATTTCCAGATATGAAGAAGCAATCTTTAGATGGAAAAATCTGCCGATCACTGAAATAAATCTGTAATGTGTGGGCAAAGTAAGATAGATCTAAAAATCCATTTATCTGGCCAAAAAATCCCTGGATCTGGAAATCCATAAATTGTGATTGCTGATGTATGGGGCCCATTAGAAGAATAAATAAAGAATAATTAAAAATACAAAATAACTGAATCAATTTAATTAAAAGAAAGCGCTCTCCATTGAGGAAACTGGGTATAAGCGGTGGAGGTTCTTTTTTGGTGCAGATTCCACCAATTGAAGAGTCCCTATAAAATACTTTTCTATGTTTATTGGGTATTCATCACAGATGGAGATACATAGGAAGCCAATCTTACCAGTAATGGATGGAGAGGGATCATTCATTTCTATACGTTATACAGAAGGTAATTTGCATATACACGTGACGCGTTTCATGGGTAGGCTACGCTGTTGGCTTCCTCAGACTGTTTATACTAGTATTTTGTAGCTCCTCCGGGAAAGATATAAAATGTCAATTTAATTTAACTTTACCATAGATTTCCGCAGGGCGCTCCTCTTCATTAGACTGTTCCATTTCTAGAAAATGAAGGGATACTGTAATACTGGACACTACAGTGCTTGCATCCTATGCAAAAACGTAAGTGATTTTACATATATATAATACACAAATTCACACATTGCATTCAGTGCCTCCTCCTCATTTTCATACTGCACCTTTCCAATGCAGTCCTGTCCTGACGTGCCAATGCTTCCCATAGGGACTCTCATCTACTTATCTACTTTGCGGTTGCTGTGGATGTTCTGATTATATGTCCACGGACTCATAAATTAGATTTACCCACTTACCAGAGGCAACACAGCTGACAGCGGCATCCCATGCAATAGTGTCAACAGGGTATTTTCCCGTGCTGTAATTGGATAAATCCGCTCTGCACATGTGTGCAATGAATTTCCCCGCTTCTCCTGCCCCCATGTAGTAATTTTATTTTTTGTATTTATTAACAGTTTCTTATATAGCGCATATATATTCCGCAGCGCTTTACAGAGAATATTTGACCATTCACATCAGTCCCTGCCCCAGTGGACCTTACAATCTATATTCCCTACCACATGTACACACGCACACACATTCATTCTAGGGCTAATTTTGTTGGGGGCCAATTAATCTACCAGTATATGTTTGGATTGTGGTAAGAATCCAGAGCATCTGGAGAAAACCCAGCAAGTACGGAGAGATCATACAAACTCCACACAGTTAGGGCCATGGTGGGAATCGAACCCATGACCTCAGTGCTGTGAGGCAGTAATGCTAACCATTACACTGTCCTGCAGAATTCCATCTCTCGCTAGTGCCTCCTGGTTCGGATCCCAAGGAATTAGAACCGCTCCGTAAAGCATATACGGAGTCCACCAGAGTTGCGGCAAAGGTGTTCCTATTAGACTCAGATCCTACTGCAAGGTCGAATGGCAAGAATTCTTGCGGGATTTTATTTGTATAGAAGAGAAGGTAGTGAGACTGGGACTATGCACCCTTTCCCACTCATGCATGCTTCTGTGTGGCTGTGCTGTGCTCTGCTGTATCTCTGGTACTCCGAGCTCTGCTAGATAGTGACACTGGCAACATATAACATCAATATTTGAGAAATCAGCTTTATCTGCAATTAAGATGCTGTGGGAGAAATTGACTAAGGTGGGAGTTTCTATTTCACATGGTATGTTGCTATAGGCAACCAATCAGAATCTACTTCTTATATATTTAGTACTTTCTAGAAGATAATAGTATCTGATTGGTTGCCCACAGCAATATCCCATGTGAACTAGAACTCCGATCTTAGTAAATTTCCCCCTGTGACTTTGCTACAGGGCCGGCGCCACCACTAGGCAAATCTAGGCATTTGCCTAGGGCGCCGGCCACTGGAGGGCGGTATTTCGCCCCCCCCTTGCCGCCCGGGTACCTGTCCTGCGGCGTATATATGTGCGTAAAAGCTGGCGGCGGCGGGGGGTCCCTGCAGTCAATAAGAAATAACGAGCGCTATCCGCCGGGCTATGCGGAAGCGCTTCTGTTTTGGAAACACTGGGCGCACGCTGATTGGCTGAGATTCAGCCAATCAGCGTGCGCCGTGCGGCCAGTGTTTCCAAAACAGAAGCGCTTCCGCATAGCCCGGCGGATAGCACTCGTTATTTCTTATTGACTGCAGGGACCCCCCGCTGCCGCCAGCTTTACAGCGCCACAGGACAGGTACCTGGGCGGCAGACACCGGGGCGCCCCCACCCCGACTTGCCTGGGGCGCTCTGGTGCCTTGCACCGGCCCTGCTTTGCTATCATCCCTGCGTGGCTGATATATAATTGTTTTCAAAGCACAAGGGACTCAATTGTTACAATGTATCGCCAATAAATAATTAAGCGGCCTTACCAGCACTGATAAAAGTACGGTGCCAGACTGAAGATACAGAGCAAAGACTATTTCTTTAATTAATCAATTATACATACTGTATTACTGTTTTTATTCTATGGTTACATGTAATATCTTAATGATATATATTTGATAATGATCTTATTATATGTATTTTCTTCAGAAAACCGGTGGATGTACAACCAATCGTTAGGCAACACTGAGGCATTTCGTAAAGAGTACAGTACACGGAAATTGCTTAACGTCTCACAACTTATGTCATCGTATTATGCTGGCCACACATCAGGCCAACTTTCCTCCAACCATCCAACTAGTTGGTTGGATGGACTGAAAATCTGGTACTGTATGGGGGCAAATGGCAATAAGCAATTTACTCACAAACTCAGGAGAATGGACAAAAAATTTCAGTGAAATTGTTTAACCCCTTCCCGACATTGCCTTTTAAGGTAATTTTTTTTTTTTTTCCTCCTTGTGTTTAAATAAGCGTAACTTTTTTAATTTTCCGGCTATATAGACACATGAGGGCTTTTTTTTTGCGGGACAAGTTGTACTTTCTAATGGTACCATTTACTATACCGTATAATATTCTGGGGAATCAGGAAATAATTCAATGTGGGGTAAAAAAAAAAAAAAACGCAATTCCACAATTTTGCGCTGGTTACGGTTTTTTTGGAGTTCATAGTTCGTTTAAAATGATGGGTTATCTTTATTCTATGGGTCGTTACGATTCTGGTGATACCAAACTTATATAGTTTTCGTTACATTTTACCACTAAAAAAAAAAATAGAAAATGTTACGGTTTTTCGAATTTGCGTCGCGTCGCCATGTTCTGCGGCTTATAACTTTTTTATTTTTCCACCTACGGACCTGGGTGAGGGCTCATTTTTTGCGGGCTGAAGTGTACTTTTTAATTAATACCATTATGGGATATGGGCGACTTTCTGATCTCTTTTAGCTATTTTTTTTTGGGTAGGCGATGCGACCAAAAAGCGTAGTTTTGGCGTTGGGGATTATTTTCCGTTTACGCCTTTAACCGTGCGGGATAACTAATGTTATATTTTAATAGATCGGACTTTTAGGAACGCGGCGATACCAAATATGTTTATTTTTTTTATTATTTATTTATTTTTATTTGGGAAATGGGGAAAGGGGGGTGATTTGAACTTTTAATATTTTATTTTTTTTTTTTTATTTTTAAACTTTATTTATTTTTTTTTTTTACTTTTACTACAAGGCCCCCTAGTGTACTTGACCACTAGGGGGCGCGATCGCCTGTACTAGGTTCAGCCATAGAGCTCTATGGCTGAACGTAGTGATTTTTTTCACTTCCTATTACATCCTGCCTGAGGCAGGATGTAATAGGTATGAATACACGGACAGCACAGGGGTCTACATTAGACCCCTGGCTACCATGGCAACCGATCGGCACCCTCCGATCGCGCTGCGGGGGGCCCCGATCGGCGCCGGAGGGGGGCGCCCCCCCTCCGATCAGCTATTTTTTTTTTTTTATAAACTTTTTTTTTATTAAAGCACTGCAGTACAATTACAAAAATGTTTATGCTTTTGATGATATAACAGAGTCTGTTAGTAAAATGAAATAGCATGACAAAGATATGAGGGAACATTTTGCATACATTGAACTTATGACGAGCATGAACAATTATCCATCAAATAAAGTGTACATTTTGAATTGTATGAGGTGTCATTTTTTAATTCAGCCTGGGTATCAAGCGTTTGTGAGATTCTGGAGGGGGGGAATGTGTCAGGGAGAGAAGGGAGGGGGGGGGGGGGGGAGGGAGTCCCGGAGCACCAAGGGCAAGGGAGAAAAGAGGGCAAATCAATTTCCACATCTAACCGTCAGTAGTAAAGGGAAGGTCACCTCCTAAACGCCTCAGCTCATACCATTCTGTATTTTTAAAAGTAGCCTCAATACGTTTTTGATAGTCCAAGGGTAAAGTAGTCACATAAGTCTCCCATGTTTCGAAAAATCTTAAGGTGCGTTTCTCTTTGTCTAATGTTGTTTCTAGCCAGTCCATTTGGAAAATGTGGTGAAGTTTAGTTTTAAAGAGAGCTAGTGATGGGGTCTGTGGGGAAATCCATCCCTGTAAAATAGTTTTACATGCTGCCGCTTGAATAGCCAGTGCAAGTTTCCTGCATCCCTTTGCTACTCTCTGAGACTTCGGAATCATCCCAAATACTGCCCATTCTGCGTTTAAGGGCAGGTAGTTAAGTAAGTTCTCTAGTGTGTATTCACGGACCTGCAACCAGAATCTGCGTACAAGAGGGCATGACCAAATACAATGAAGCAAACGAGCATCTGTTGCTCCGCACCTTGGACAATTACCCGATGAGGGCATGCCCGCCAGCACTTGACGATGAGGTGAATAATACGTTCTATGATGCAAGTTCATGAATAATTCTTGATATTGGGCTGCCGGTAGTAATTTACATGACTCGGCTAAATTCTTGAGTAGGTCTTCACTAGAGAGATCTGGGAAATCATGTTGCCACTGGCTCATTCCTGTTCGGATCTTTGAGTGGTCTATAATCGGTCTAAGGTAATTATAATGTATTGAAATTGCTTTTTTACTAGCTGGTGCAGCTCTAAGCATGCATTCCAAATCACTGTACCAATCCTTATCTGAGAAATTTTCAGTCATAGTTTTGGCGAAGTGGCGCATCTGGAAGTATGCCAGAGGATATCCCTGCAAAATGGGAAATTTTTGACTAGCCTGTTGAAACGTGAGTATCTTTTTGTCAGAGGGATCCGATATACTCCCCAAGTCAGTAATACCCTCACGATAGAATAATGTGAATGGAAAGGCGGCCTCCCCATGCTGGAACCTTTCCTCATCTAGGAATGTCACAAAGAGGGATTTGTGGGAATTCAAGTTTTTGCTGCCTCTAACTTTATGCCAAAAGCGATAAACTGACCACAAGAGCGGGTTATCTTTAATCTGTGGGGCTACTTCAGCTTCAAATTTATGGAGGAAGGATATTAGATTGCCCTCTAAGAGGAACTGTCGTTCTAGCATTGTGTTCGTGTAATATTCAGTGTTTTGTAGCCAGTCTCTCAGATGCCTCATTACCGCAGCATGATTATAAGTCAGTATGTGGGGGAGATTAATGCCCCCATTGAACTTTGGCTGCTGTAACTTGATAAGCGCAATACAGGGTTTTTTTCCCCTCCATATGAAGCCCCTAAAAAGGGCATTAATCCTATTAAGGTCCGAGTTACTTATAAGGATTGGAAGAGACTGTAACAAGTAGAGGAGGCGGGGGAACGTCGTCATTTTAATAAGGTTTGCCCTTCCCAGATAGGATAGGGACAGAGCTTTCCACTTGTCCAGCTCCATCGCTATTTCTGAAATAGCTCTTTCTATATTAAAGTGGTATAGGTTAGACGGATTTTTGGGTAACTTTATACCCAAATATATAATATGGTCCCTTGCCCACTTTATGGGTAGGTGAGTACACTGAGTAGGGCATGTCACCTTATCAGTCAAGCACATTCCTACTGATTTATTTAGATTTATTTCGAAACCTGATATTGTCCCATAATCATGTAATATATTCAATATATTTGGGAGAGAGGAGCCCGGGTTAGCAATATAAAGTAGTAAGTCATCCGCAAATGCCGATAATCTTACCTCTACATTTCCTATCATAATTCCTTCAAATGCTGGGGATGCTTGTAATATTCTGAGCAGGGGGTCTAATGATAGATTAAAAAGAAGTGGGGATAGGGGGCATCCCTGTCTTGTACCTCTATACATTTGTACGGGGTCTCCCCTGGTTCCATTAATTAAGAGCGAGGTAACTGGTTCTTTGTAAAGATATCGGATGAGTTTAATAAAATCTGAATCGAATCCTCTAACTTGGAGTACCTGAAAAAGGTGAGACCAAGACACAGTGTCAAAAGCCTTCTGTGTGTCAAGACTCAGGAGCGCATAGCTACCCCTCGGATTCCTTTTTGCCGCTATTGTTGCTGCTATGGCGGTACGTATTGCTTTTACAGAATGTCGTTCTTTAACAAATCCTACAGAAGGAGTTTTATGGAAACCTGCGCTCAGTGTGTGTCTATCTGAATGCACCAATGGTAACTGGCGAGTATAAAATGAAGGAGATCAGATAACAGATACTGTGAAAGAAAGGACAGTTTAATGAAGGGTGGCACAATAAACACTATATATCCTACGGTCTAAGGGTAGGTAGTATATAATAAATGGTAAGGGAAAGGGGGAGAAAATGTCCAAAAAAAGAGGGGGAGAAAAGCACCAAAAATTATGTGGTAACACCGCTGCACTTAAAGAAGTGTCTGCGGTCTGTACCGTAGCACTCAGGGTTTAAAGATACGATGAGTGTCACAAATAGAGTCTCAAAAAAAGTTCAGCAGTCTGAGCATTTAAATTAATGTCCAGGGGGGGGGGGGACGTGTCAGGGGATGAGTCACAAAAAGGAGGAATGCCGTTGGTGCTGCAGTGTCACCAGGGGCTGGCGTCCCTGCACCGCTGGTGGTGCACTAGCACATACCTCTAAACTTCAGGTCTCTCTCCGACCGTCCCACGTAGTGTCACTTGTGGTGCGCCTGCAGATCCCTGCAGGACGCTGTGTGATCCTCACGCCGCTTCCACACCGACAGCCGCTACTTCCGGTTTCCGTCTCTCAGTATCAGCCGGGAGCGCGGTGTCAGTGGAGCGTTGTGCGCTCAACTCCCTATGGTGGGGGAGGAGACTTGTGGTGCAATGATAGCTCCAACGCGTATCGACCTATGTCAGGTCTTCTTCAGGGAGTAAGTGGTAGCAGGAGGTAGTATCTCCTTTATATTGGGTTACGAGTGACCGTCCGGCAGCCATTTTGAGTGTGGGAAAATTGCCCTTACATGGCATAAATGGTCCGTTGTTTGTACAGGCAGGCTCGTGGCCATCTTGATTAAGGGAAAAACGCCCTTACATGCTGTAAAAGGGAATAGAAATATAGAACTTGTTTTTTTATTTCATATTTGGGTTTGTGGACATCTATGCCGATGGGGGATATCTGCAGTATTATGGAAGGTGGACGGGGATTTGTATGAAGGGATCAAAAAGATATATAGAAGCCTCCGTAGGCCCAGAGGACAAAAAAAATTTTATTATAGTATAAAATAAAATAAAATAAGAGTAAAAAATAATAAAAATAAAAATAAAAATAACAATCAAATTAAAAAATGACAATAAAAAAGAAATGTGAAAACAGAACAAAAGATACACTGTCTACATGGTGCTTATGGATCTGACCTCATTATCGATGTTTAGGCCCCTTGGGGTCAGTGTTTTCAGTGTGTACATCCATTTAAGTTCCTCTTTGTTGATGGTCTTGATGTAATCACCCCCTCTCCAGTTTTTATTTACTAACTTGATCCCTATGATAGATAAATCTTTGGGACTGTTACCATGTCTTTCCTTAAAATGTTGTGACAGGCTATGTGTTTCTTTTCCGTTGATGATGTTCCTCATGTGTTCAGAAGACCGTGCTTTTAGTTTCCTAATGGTGCGGCCTACATATTGTAAGCCGCATGAGCATGTTGCCAGATATATCACGCCCGTGCTGTTGCAAGTGATATAGTCTCTGATTCTGAAAGACTCTCCTGTAACTGTAGATGTGAATGTCTCAACTTTTTTTGTGGATTTGCCTCCTTTAGTACAATATCTACATGTACCACAATGGTAGAAGCCCTTCTGTTGTGGAACAGTATTTCTTGTTTTTGCATGGTTGTTTGTGAGTTGTTGTTTCAGATCTGTGGATTTCCTGTATATTACTTTGGGTTTTGACGTCAGTATGTCCCCTAGTATTTCGTCTTCAAGCAGTAGATGCCAGTGTTTCTTAAGTATTCTCTCAAAATGATTCTTGTCATGATTATATTGTGTGATGAAGGACAACTTGTATCCTTCTGTTTTGTCTGTTTTATCCTGTTGTCTCAGTAATGTGTTTCTGTCCACCTGCTCTACCTTGGTGTATGCTTGGTCAATTTTTTCTTTGTCGTATCCCTTTTCTAGGAATTGTTTACTGAGTTGTGTTGCCTGGGTCCTGTAGTCTGTGATATCTGTACAGTTACGCCTAACTCTTTGGAACTGACTAAGGGGTATGCTGGATAACCAGTTGGGATGATGCCCACTGCTGGATAAGATGTAGCTATTAACATCTACTGGTTTATGGAACACTTTTGTATTGATTTGCTGATTTTGAATGAAAACGGTGATGTCTAAAAAATTGATTTCTGTTTTACTGTATTGTGTAGTAAAAATGAGGTTATTGTCATTGGTGTTGAGTTTAGCTGTGAACTCTATGAGTTTTTCTTCTGACCCCTGCCATATAAAGATAATGTCATCTATATAGCGACGCCATAGCACCAGATTCGCCCCGAGTTCCTCATTTGACCAGATGTTCCTGTCCTCCCAGGCACTCATAAAGAGGTTTGCGAAACTCGGCGCGAATCTGGTGCCCATGGCGGTTCCCGTTGTCTGTCTGTAGTAAATGTCATTAAACCAAAGATAATTGTGTTCCAATCTACAGTTACAGGAGAGTCAGTTACAGGAGAGTCTTTCAGAATCAGAGACTATATCACTTGCAACAGCACGGGCGTGATATATCTGGCAACATGCTCATGCGGCTTACAATATGTAGGCCGCACCATTAGGAAACTAAAAGCACGGTCTTCTGAACACATGAGGAACATCATCAACGGAAAAGAAACACATAGCCTGTCACAACATTTTAAGGAAAGACATGGTAACAGTCCCAAAGATTTATCTATCATAGGGATCAAGTTAGTAAATAAAAACTGGAGAGGGGGTGATTACATCAAGACCATCAACAAAGAGGAACTTAAATGGATGTACACACTGAAAACACTGACCCCAAGGGGCCTAAACATCGATAATGAGGTCAGATCCATAAGCACCATGTAGACAGTGTATCTTTTGTTCTGTTTTCACATTTCTTTTTTATTGTCATTTTTTAATTTGATTGTTATTTTTATTTTTATTTTTATTATTTTTTACTCTTATTTTATTTTATTTTATACTATAATAAAATTTTTTTTGTCCTCTGGGCCTACGGAGGCTTCTATATATCTTTTTGATCCCTTCATACAAATCCCCGTCCACCTTCCATAATACTGCAGATATCCCCCATCGGCATAGATGTCCACAAACCCAAATATGAAATAAAAAAACAAGTTCTATATTTCTATTCCCTTTTACAGCATGTAAGGGCGTTTTTCCCTTAATCAAGATGGCCACGAGCCTGCCTGTACAAACAACGGACCATTTATGCCATGTAAGGGCAATTTTCCCACACTCAAAATGGCTGCCGGACGGTCACTCGTAACCCAATATAAAGGAGATACTACCTCCTGCTACCACTTACTCCCTGAAGAAGACCTGACATAGGTCGATACGCGTTGGAGCTATCATTGCACCACAAGTCTCCTCCCCCACCATAGGGAGTTGAGCGCACAACGCTCCACTGACACCGCGCTCCCGGCTGATACTGAGAGACGGAAACCGGAAGTAGCGGCTGTCGGTGTGGAAGCGGCGTGAGGATCACACAGCGTCCTGCAGGGATCTGCAGGCGCACCACAAGTGACACTACGTGAGACGGTCGGAGAGAGACCTGAAGTTTAGAGGTATGTGCTAGTGCACCACCAGCGGTGCAGGGACGCCAGCCCCTGGTGACACTGCAGCACCAACGGCATTCCTCCTTTTTGTGACTCATCCCCTGACACGTCCCCCCCCCCCCTGGACATTAATTTAAATGCTCAGACTGCTGAACTTTTTTTGAGACTCTATTTGTGACACTCATCGTATCTTTAAACCCTGAGTGCTACGGTACAGACCGCAGACACTTCTTTAAGTGCAGCGGTGTTACCACATAATTTTTGGTGCTTTTCTCCCCCTCTTTTTTTGGACATTTTCTCCCCCTTTCCCTTACCATTTATTATATACTACCTACCCTTAGACCGTAGGATATATAGTGTTTATTGTGCCACCCTTCATTAAACTGTCCTTTCTTTCACAGTATCTGTTATCTGATCTCCTTCATTTTATACTCGCCAGTTACCATTGGTGCATTCAGATAGACACACACTGAGCGCAGGTTTCCATAAAACTCCTTCTGTACTATTAACCTTAAGAGGGCGGCCTCCCTCTATTTTGGAAACCCGCAGCCGACTCCATAACACCTCAGAGAGCGCAGAAACCCCCCCCCCTATTTTCCTATTAATATTACAGGCCTGGGTTTGTTTGCGACCTCTATATGGGGATCCTAGACATTAGACTAGATAGGGACACACGGGCGGCACATGTCTTCAGCGAGCTAGACAGTACTGCTGCAGCACATCATCACGGCACCAAGTTCTGCGACACTTTCCTCACACTAGAGAAATTGATAATCAAAGAATCCAAAGTATGGTGGGATGCCAAGACACTACAGTGGTATATCACAAACAACCTAATACCTAAGGGTTTGAAAATAAAAAAACTACCCACACATCATTTAGAAGACAATCATTTCATGTGCAAATGGGAGAATATCATTCATGAATGCTCGACCAAGCTTACACAGCTCATCATTGACACACATACTTCTGAACTTAGGACGATCAATGAGGAGATTACCAAACTCAACAGCAACCTAGACGAATTCAGAGACAACCCAGAATTTTTAAAATTAGAAGCTCTCTCGCAACAGAGATTGATGCGAAATGAGAACACCATTATCAACACCAAAAAAGACAAAATCTTAAGAGATAAAGTAGGCAAGAAATCGAAGAACAAAACTACTAGAGAACACAGACAAAAAACCAAGAGTGCAGACATTAGAGCAAAAAAACAACCACCGAAGACGACCACTCCCATTTACAAACGTTTGAAGCTGACATACCAACAGTATATGACCCAACTTCACACCAAAACCAACAAACCCCTATTAGACCTCGCAACAACTGAACATCTAGGTGAGACGTCAGATAGTACACACATCAGCAATTCAAGTGATCACACTCTTGAGATACTGGAGGACAGTATCGATACATCATTCTCGACATATAGCATAGAAGAAATTTCACAACCATACGAACAACTAGCGAGACACTCGTTGGAAACAGGCACTACCTCATCATTTATCACATTTAGACAAGAAATCCAACAGAAACCCACAGAAACGGTGACACCATGTGTAGAGAAGAATTTTTTAGACCAGGGAGCAGGACTAGAGTCCTGCAACCACCCGACACAACACACAACAACCACACCAACTCTGCACATAACAACAACACAAACAGTCACATCAACACCAGAAATAAAAACAGGTCGAACAAACAAAAGGAAGTTAACAACACTAGAAGAGGATGCAGAGGAGGGAGAACCAAACACAAAAAGAAATCAGACACACGAGACAGACAAACTACCGAAAAAAACAAAACAGACGACTCTGGGATTTTTAATCTCAGCAGATTAACATTAGATGATAAACACATCACACTCCTCAACAAGGGACTTAAGTTCGCACCTACAGCTCGACTTAACAAATTCCAGACTTACATGGACCTACATAAGTTTACAAGAAAATTAGCACTAGCCAAGTATCACCACCGACCCCTCCCTTACCACAGGACAGAAACTACAGAAGACCCGTACAGACATTCTGACCTTAGACCTAGATCCAGTTTTTACCCCCAACATATGAGGGGTCATTTGGTAGACACCTTTGAAACCCTAGTCACAAAAGACCTAGAAAAATTAAAACTTAACCAACACAGAGTACCTTTGAATCTCTCCAAATCAGAACTGACTATACTGAAAGAACTCAAGAACAACAGGGATATCACATAAAACCAGCGGACAAGGGAGGGGGCATAGTCATACTAAACACAGACGATTACAACACAGAATGCACACGCATTCTCTCAGACCGCAACACATATGAGACACTTCCAACCAACCCGACAACAGCTTACCAAAAAGAACTTAGAACACTTCTCAAAGAGGGTAAGGACATAGGTATCCTGAAAGACAAGGAACATTTGTTTCTAGACAACACCAATCCCACCATCCCAGTTTTTTACTATCTACCTAAGATACATAAGAACACTCAAAACCCACCCGGACGCCCCATAGTTTCAGGTATTAACTCACTCACTTCCAACTTGTCCCAATACATTGATCACTTCCTCCAACCCTACGTACACACACAAAAGTCATACATTAAAGACACGACAGACATCCTTAGGACACTTGAAGAAATAACATGGGAAGATTCTTTTTGGTTATGCACAAGTGACATAACATCACTATATTCAGTTATAGCACACGACCAAGGATTGGAAGCAGTACACCACTATCTACAACAAGATGACTCACTACCACAAGAACAGGCACTATTCATAATCAACTGCATACAACATATCTTGGAACACAATTATCTTTGGTTTAATGACATTTACTACAGACAGACAACGGGAACCGCCATGGGCACCAGATTCGCGCCGAGTTTCGCAAACCTCTTTATGAGTGCCTGGGAGGACAGGAACATCTGGTCAAATGAGGAACTCGGGGCGAATCTGGTGCTATGGCGTCGCTATATAGATGACATTATCTTTATATGGCAGGGGTCAGAAGAAAAACTCATAGAGTTCACAGCTAAACTCAACACCAATGACAATAACCTCATTTTTACTACACAATACAGTAAAACAGAAATCAATTTTTTAGACATCACCGTTTTCATTCAAAATCAGCAAATCAATACAAAAGTGTTCCATAAACCAGTAGATGTTAATAGCTACATCTTATCCAGCAGTGGGCATCATCCCAACTGGTTATCCAGCATACCCCTTAGTCAGTTCCAAAGAGTTAGGCGTAACTGTACAGATATCACAGACTACAGGACCCAGGCAACACAACTCAGTAAACAATTCCTAGAAAAGGGATACGACAAAGAAAAAATTGACCAAGCATACACCAAGGTAGAGCAGGTGGACAGAAACACATTACTGAGACAACAGGATAAAACAGACAAAACAGAAGGATACAAGTTGTCCTTCATCACACAATATAATCATGACAAGAATCATTTTGAGAGAATACTTAAGAAACACTGGCATCTACTGCTTGAAGACGAAATACTAGGGGACATACTGACGTCAAAACCCAGAGTAATATACAGGAAATCCACAGATCTGAAACAACAACTCACAAACAACCATGCAAAAACAAGAAATACTGTTCCACAACAGAAGGGCTTCTACCATTGTGGTACATGTAGATATTGTACTAAAGGAGGCAAATCCACAAAAAAAGTTGAGACATTCACATCTACAGTTACAGGAGAGTCTTTCAGAATCAGAGACTATATCACTTGCAACAGCACGGGCGTGATATATCTGGCAACATGCTCATGCGGCTTACAATATGTAGGCCGCACCATTAGGAAACTAAAAGCACGGTCTTCTGAACACATGAGGAACATCATCAACGGAAAAGAAACACATAGCCTGTCACAACATTTTAAGGAAAGACATGGTAACAGTCCCAAAGATTTATCTATCATAGGGATCAAGTTAGTAAATAAAAACTGGAGAGGGGGTGATTACATCAAGACCATCAACAAAGAGGAACTTAAATGGATGTACACACTGAAAACACTGACCCCAAGGGGCCTAAACATCGATAATGAGGTCAGATCCATAAGCACCATGTAGACAGTGTATCTTTTGTTCTGTTTTCACATTTCTTTTTTATTGTCATTTTTTAATTTGATTGTTATTTTTATTTTTATTTTTATTATTTTTTACTCTTATTTTATTTTATTTTATACTATAATAAAAATTTTTTTGTCCTCTGGGCCTACGGAGGCTTCTATATATCTTTTTGATCCCTTCATACAAATCCCCGTCCACCTTCCATAATACTGCAGATATCCCCCATCGGCATAGATGTCCACAAACCCAAATATGAAATAAAAAAACAAGTTCTATATTTCTATTCCCTTTTACAGCATGTAAGGGCGTTTTTTCCCTTAATCAAGATGGCCACGAGCCTGCCTGTACAAACAACGGACCATTTATGCCATGTAAGGGCAATTTTCCCACACTCAAAATGGCTGCCGGACGGTCACTCGTAACCCAATATAAAGGAGATACTACCTCCTGCTACCACTTACTCCCTGAAGAAGACCTGACATAGGTCGATACGCGTTGGAGCTATCATTGCACCACAAGTCTCCTCCCCCACCATAGGGAGTTGAGCGCACAACGCTCCACTGACACCGCGCTCCCGGCTGATACTGAGAGACGGAAACCGGAAGTAGCGGCTGTCGGTGTGGAAGCGGCGTGAGGATCACACAGCGTCCTGCAGGGATCTGCAGGCGCACCACAAGTGACACTACGTGGGACGGTCGGAGAGAGACCTGAAGTTTAGAGGTATGTGCTAGTGCACCACCAGCGGTGCAGGGACGCCAGCCCCTGGTGACACTGCAGCACCAACGGCATTCCTCCTTTTTGTGACTCATCCCCTGACACGTCCCCCCCCCCCCTGGACATTAATTTAAATGCTCAGACTGCTGAACTTTTTTTGAGACTCTATTTGTGACACTCATCGTATCTTTAAACCCTGAGTGCTACGGTACAGACCGCAGACACTTCTTTAAGTGCAGCGGTGTTACCACATAATTTTTGGTGCTTTTCTCCCCCTCTTTTTTTGGACATTTTCTCCCCCTTTCCCTTACCATTTATTATATACTACCTACCCTTAGACCGTAGGATATATAGTGTTTATTGTGCCACCCTTCATTAAACTGTCCTTTCTTTCACAGTATCTGTTATCTGATCTCCTTCATTTTATACTCGCCAGTTACCATTGGTGCATTCAGATAGACACACACTGAGCGCAGGTTTCCATAAAACTCCTTCTGTACTATTAACCTTAAGAGGGCGGCCTCCCTCTATTTTGGAAACCCGCAGCCGACTCCATAACACCTCAGAGAGCGCAGAAACCCCCCCCCTATTTTCCTTTTAACAAATCCTAACTGGTGGTGGGTAAGGAGATCCGGCAGTATTGCCTGTAATCTATTGGCTATAATTTTTGTAAATATTTTGAAATCTACATTCAAAAGGGTTATTGGTCTATACGAGTCTGTTGACAATGGGTCTTTACCCGGTTTGGGGATCAGGGTCGTGTATGCCTTATTGAAAGATTGGTAATCTGGCTGAGTTATGTATATTGTGTTGTATAATTCTAGGAGAGTCGGAGTGATATCTGTTTTGAGTAATTTATAGTATAAACCTGTGAAACCATCAGGACCCGGGGTTTTATGTGTTTTAAGAGATTTTATGACCCCTGATAATTCATCCTCAGTGATTTGTCCCATTAGTGATTCCCTTTGTTCCTGTGTAAGGCTAGGGAGATTCGCTTCTTGTAGTAATTTGTGGCTTAAGTGAGGGTTGGAAGGGATGGGGTCATAGAGGTCTTTGTAAAATTTTTGAAAGTTAGCCAATATATCTGTTGTGTGGGTTATAATTCTACCAGATGCTGCATCCTTCAATGCCGCAATGTGAGAGCGTGCTTTCCAGGATCGTGACATTTGCGCTAGCAATCTACCTCCTTTGTTACCCCATCTATAGTATAAGTTTTTCGTATAATCCAATTTTTGCTGTGCTTGTGCAGTTAAAAACGCTTCTAATAGTTCCCTATCTCTTATGTATATCTCCATATTGTGTTCCGATGGGGTATTTTTGTATGCCTCAAAACTTTTAGTTGCCGCTGTGTGGAGCGTCTTATACTTCACCGAGTTTTCCCTGCGTATCTTAGATACATAGCTCATTATATGGCCACGCATCACTGCTTTTGACGCCTCCCAGAACACCACCGGGTTACCCCATGCCTCAATATTCTCGTCCAAATAATTTGACCAGTGGTACGCCAGATAGCGTTTGAAATCTTCAGATTTGGCCAGGTATTCTGGGAAGCGCCAACTCCGATCTCTCGGATTCATTGTGCCACACCACCATTCCAGGGTTATAGGAGCGTGGTCCGAGATGACTATCTCTCCCAATGTTGCTGATTTCAAACTTGTTAACAAAGTATCAGATATAAGAATATAGTCTATCCTTGACAAGGAGCCGTGGGCCCTAGATAGATGTGTGTAGGAGTGATCCGTTTGATTTAATAATCTCCATGGGTCATTAATTTGTAGGGTATCTTTCAATTCCTGAATACTCTTCCAGCATGGGGAGGAGGCCCTTGAAACCGGAGGAGATTTGTCAATCGTGGGGTCGGCTACTGTGTTAAAATCTCCACCAACTATTAGCGGATAGGAGTGTCTGCTAGCTACAATGTGTGAGATTTTCCGAATAAATTCACCAGTGGCAACATTTGGGGCATATAAATTGACTAGTGTATAATTAGTACCCTCTAAGTTCACATCTACGATTATATAGCGTCCTTCTGGGTCTAGCTCAGTCCCTAGTATGGTATACCTCAGATTTCTATGGAAAAGAATTGCCACCCCCCTAGATTTAGATCTATACGAGGCCGAAATGCATTCCGCTATCCAGGGTGCTCTCAGGGTGGATTGATCCCCAGAGACCCAATGGGTTTCCTGTAAAAATATGATTGCTGGATGTCGTCTCTTAAGGAATGTTAAGACCTTTTTTCTTTTTATCGGTGAATTGAGGCCTCCTACATTCCATGAATATAAGGAAAGGTGCGGTTGGTTTCTCTGGGACCTATCATCTGGTTGTGTGGTAGCCATCTGTATTACATTGATTGACGATTAGGATAGTGTGGTGTGGTCGTATGAGGGCAAAGTCCCCCCTTGAAGAAACCCTTTCAACAATGTTCTCTAAGGGAATCCCCTTGCCCCGAGACTCCCCCCCAGGGTCCCATTGGAAGGTAATCCCAGGTGAATAATGAGCATAGAAAATTTGACACTTCAAATGTACTGCAGCACTTATTAATTTCAAACATTTAAGTATAACATTTGGGCATTGGAGCCAGTTTTGCTCCGCCCGACTTTCTGGAGGTCCCCCCATTCGGGTGTGAGGGGTGCTCCTACAATATAACCATAGTAACAGTATATTCAGTAACATATTCTAGGACTCGGTGGGTCCAGTGTTGTAAACAAGAAAATAGCGAATAAGGGGAAATGAGAAGATTTCCTTAAAGGGTAAACTAGCAGTAGCAAAGATTGAGCATAAAGGCAATAATATTGATCCATTGTAATCTCTATGGTGACCTTCATCGCCCGCCCAGCAAACCGTCCGAGGGCACATCCAAATATTCCCACATAATAAGGGCTGGGCATCGGCCCCAATAATCTCCACAGCTTAACAACGGATCATGAACATAACTTTCTCCAAACAACATAAAAGCAATAATATTGATCCGCTGTGATCTCTATGATAACCTCAGCCGTCTGCCCAGCAAACTGTCTAAAGGCATATCTAAATATTCCCACATAACAAGGGCTGGGCATCGGCCCCATTAATCTCCACAGCTTCACAGTGGATCATAGACTTATCTTTATTCCAATAATTCAATCACTACTCTTAGCGAAGAACCAACATTTTAGATTATATATCTCTTGAGCTAGCATTAGAATGGGCCGGGGATGCCGGCTGGGCATTAGAGAAATGGTCTTTTGCCTGGTCTGGATCTGTAAAGATAACTGGGCGTCCATTTTCAATGACTCTCAATTTTGCAGGATAGAGCAAGGCAAATTTTATCTGCTTGTCTATGAGCAGTTTACACACCTCAGTAAAGGCCTTGCGTTTTTGTGAGACCAGAGCAGAGAAATCTTGGAAAATTAAAATACGTTGCCCGTCAATCCTGAGATCATGTTTTGCCCTATATGTTTGGAGTACTTTTTCTTTTTCCCTATAATCCAGGAATTTTGCAATTGTTGGTCTGGGACGGTCACCTCCCCTTCCCCTCCCACCCCCATTTGAACCAATTCTATGCACTCTCTCAATCTGAAGGGGGCAGACGTCATCATGCAGGCCCAGGGCTTTCGGGATAAGATTACCCACATAATCAGCTAGCTGAGAGTCAGATATCGTTTCTGGTATGCCGATGAAACGCAAATTACACCTCCTATTTCGATTCTCCAGATCATCCAGCTTTTCTGTCATATTTTGAATTAATAAAGTTTTAGCCTGGAGATCTTGTTGCATCAAATAAATTGAGTCCTCAGTATTACTTGTGCGTTGCTCGAGTTCTACAATTCTGCTAGTGTTACTGTCTATTTTGGCTAGTGATGCATCTAGCCGTGCATGGAGATCCTCAAAACGTTTATCGATTAACGGCATCAGCATAGTAATTACTTCTTTAGCATTGTCTGCTGGTGAGGGAATGTTAATCTGTAATGGTTCAGGCCTATCGTCTTTTCTAGAAGAGCCTGACGTGGAGGGAGGGGATGACTGGCTAGAAGCGACCGACTTTTGGGTTGAGGGACGACGGGGCATATCTGACAGAGTTGGGTTGGGTTTCCCCAAATATCTGTCCATACCACGTTAAAGATTCCCTGTTGGTTCTAGGTATTTAGGATAGCTTCCCCTGACAATGTCAACACTTGGACCCAAAATTGTACCTAAGCATTACATCATAAATTGTCAGTAAACAATACAATATCAGCAAACTTAGAACTAAGGTCACACAGAGGCAACAAAAACAAATAGCAATACTATTAATTGTATATCGTGTGTCACGTTAGTTGTTATCTAATATAGGATATTTTCAACTCTCACTTACTGGTAATGGCAGTTCCTTGTATTTAGTGACACATATGCAGAAAATATGTAATATATAAGAGGAAAAAAAAAAAAAAAAATAAAAAAAAAAAAAATAAAAAAAAATAAACAAGAAGGGGGGGGGGGGGGGGGAAGAAGGGTTAGGGACAGCCAGAGAGCGTCCACCAGGTGGTGGTAGTGTCTTATATTATGTTTCCCTGACTGGGATCTTCGCAGCACAAAATATATTCCTCTTCACTGTGGGCTGCATATAAGGAAGACAAAAGCGATGTAAGCAATGTCAAAGCATCTACTGGATGGTGTTGCAGTCCTTTACAGTGGTGCACTGGGTGAAATTCCAAAATATAGTTAATACACCGCTTATATTATGTTATCCAGGAGGTGAGCCAGATGACTTAAAGGGTAGAAAGCCTCATGAGAGAGCAAGGCAATGGGGTCATTAACATTGAGTCTCTTCAATATTAGTTCCAGAGCCTTGCTATTGTCCCAATAGCACCATATAGTACCCTTATCCACCAACACCAAATTGTCAGCGCTTTTCACCCGTTTGTAGGAGCCTGAGGAATATACTTTGGGAGTCAGTCCAGAGTTATGTGTGGCTCAGGTGTGAGGTGGTTGAGAAGCAGTTCTCACTTGCACAGGTGTCCAGGTAGTTACTGTCAGATAATCAATTTCAGGATGGTCCCTGTCAGGTAGCCGGGGTTTCAGCCCTATTATAACTTTGAGCGGTGTGCAGGGTGGCTCAGGGGGGCACAACGGAGATAGAGTGAGGGATTATAACGGGGCTCCGGGCTGAGGGCTCTAACTCACCCGGCTCTCAACTCGTCGCTGTCCCACGAGGAAAGGGGGGGATGTCAGTCGGGTTATTGCCTCACCGCGCTCCAGGACGCCACCAAAGAGGGGGGGGATCCACCGACCAGCCGGCCACACGGAGGACCCAGGGGATGTAACTCACCCAGCCGGGCGTCGTCTAAGGTCGTCCTCGCTCTCTCCTTTCGTCCGGTTCTTCCTCCGCACTGGCTTCCGGAGGTCGCGCTCCGGCTTAGCAAGGGGGACTCCGCTCGTCGTCTTCAGCACGCGGCAGTGTGTCCCGACCTCCGTCGTCACAGGTTGGTGGATGCCAGGGGAAGTGATGCCGCTCCTCTCGCAACACGAGACCCCGGCTGTAGATATTGGTGCCGCCGGATCTCCGTCGCGTGGGGAAGCTCACTCACGCCAGTGCCGGAGCAGGCGTTCACACAGGCCTCAATCTGATGGAGGCAGACTCCGGGGGTTGTGTGTGGCTCTCCTCTCCTATTTCAGCACCGTCCGATTCACCAGGATCTCTGGAGTTGGGGTATTAGTTCCCTGGGGGTGCAGACCCAGATTTAAGCCTGGATGGTAATGGATTAGGAAGATGGACGGAGGAGCCGAATTAAAACGCGGCCATACTAGCTAGCCGCCCACCGGAAGTGTCCGATCAGCTATTTAAGCACTGCGGGCGCTTTGCCCGCGGTGCTTAAAGGGTTAAACGGCCGCGATCGGCGAACTCGCCGCTCGTGGCCGTGAGAGCAGGGACATGGCTGTAATATACAGCCATTACCTGCTCTCTATCAAGCCAGCTCACTCCGTGAGCTGGCTTGATTCACCCCCAACCGACATATGACGTAAATGTACGTCATATGTCGGGAAGGGGTTAAATCCAATAAGTCCAACTACAGTACATTGTCTGAGTGACAGTTGTTGTCCATTTTCAGATTTGGGAAACAAATGACTTAATTACAAATTACATTTGCTCCCATCCAGTACCAGATTTTTATTCCATCCAACCAACTAGTTGGATGGTTGGAGGAAAGTTGGTCTGATGTGTGGCCAGCATTAGAATCCTAGTAATAAGACACAAAAGACGACTCATTTCAAAAAAATGATTACCAATAGGTAAAAAGAACTGGGCGCTTGATAGGAGGTGTTTCTAATTGACACAATTAAAACAATTAAACGAGCTGCTGCTTTAATGTGGTTATAGTATACCACTATGGAATTAGTACAAAAACCACAAAGGTGAAGCAGCGCTAGTACACAGTGATAATCATTCACAATACTATGGGATTGCCTGTAAATATAACAATTTATTAAAACACAACTGATAAAAGCAGATATAAAACAATGACATCTATGATATTTGGGGGGGGGGGGGAGGGGAAAAATAATATTGGGGCACAATTAAAGTGAATAACCCTCTCTGGCTGTTTACAAGTTCACTGCCTGTGGCAAGTCCTCCTTATATCTGCTGTGTACACATAGCAAATGTCGGTATATGTAGGTTTAGGTCACACCACTTGTAAATTTGGGGTTTTCCGGCTTGAGTCCAATAGTCCTCACTATTTTGCGGTTGTGCAGAGATGGTATAGGGCCGCTGGAGGAATTTCTGGGACCTTGTGGAGCTTCCCAATGTAGGTGGAATCCTTGTTGAAAACAGTTGGAGCAGTTGTTTGCTGGTTACCAAACCAATTCTGACCATGGAGAAGAGGTGCAGCTTGCGGAGGAGGCCAGAGTCTATGTGCCAGTTGGGGGGTTCTGTATAGGCACCGACGTGTTTAACTGAATTATATCAGCTTTTTCAAGACCTCAAAAAAGCTGATATAATTCAGTGCAATGCATCAATGCCTATACAGAACCCCCAACTGGCACATAGACTCTGGAGTGTGTGCATATATATATATATATATATATATATACACACACACTCCAGCCGGTGTAATCAACTACAGTCCTAATCTCTTTTTATTAATATGAAAAAACTCCATTTAACGCTGTTACTTATGGGCCAGTGTGCTGGACTAAAAGCTGCCAGCCAGCCCCTGCCCCTGAGCCTGTGGAAATTAACACACCTTTGAAACTTGCACCAGCTCTTTGGCAGGTGCAGTTTCTCGGTCTGACCATGCATTCCTGTATTCCCAGAAACACACACGCAACATACCCCTGTCTGACACCCCTGGGAACAAAAAAGGGAAGACAGAAAAGAACTCTCTCTTTTTTGGGGGCACAACTTGTTGATTATGTGAAGTTAGTTTAAAAATTAACTTTTATTAGATTTAGTTAAAATATGTTGGAGCCAACTTCGAATAGTTGGCTCCAACATATTTTAACTGAATCTAATAAAAGTACATTTTTAAATTAACTTCACATAATCAACAAGTTGTGCCCCCAAAAAAGAGAGAGTTCTTTTATGTCTTCCCTTCTTTGCATCATATCACTCTCTAGGGAGCACCTCCACTTAACAGATACTATTGTATCTATTATTTTTTATTTTATTGTGGAACATTATATTGATAAACACACATATATTCTTTGGTAACAAACAGTGACACTTGTGCATAGACAGAATCCTCTTCCCTCTTTCCCTTTACCAGTACCACTGGGAACAAGGTCCTTATGTGTCCACTGTGCCATAACAATCGGGATACATCAGCAGGGGCGTCTCAGACACATGCACTGTACTTGTAAAATCGGCAACCTACAATAACATCTGTATTTTTTTATAGTTACCAAGCGACACAAAAAAACACATTTTTCAGCCAGAAATAAATGGGTAGATGTATGAAGCAGTGATAAGAGAAGAGAAGTGAACCAGAGGAGAAGTGTCCCATGGCAACCAATCAGCTGCTCTGTATATTATGCAAATTATAGATGTTACGTCAGTGCTGATTGGTTGCCATGGGCAACTTCTCTGGCTCACTTCTCCCTTATCGGTTTCCCATATTTTGCATCTGCCTAAATAAATTGTTTACTAGCTTACACATAACTGACACATAAATCATTTGACTATATCTTTATATTATAGCTCTGCTTAGCACTGTGTTACACTGGCCATACATCTACAGATCGATTGTCAGATTGGGCTGGTTGGGACAAAAACCTGGTATGTTTGAGTGACAGTTTTTGGCAGTTTTCCAACATTTCAAGGCAAATGGTCAACTGTCAACTGCTCTCATCCATTACCTGGTTTTTGTTCCAACCAGCCAGATCATACAGTACATCTGTAGATGTATGGCCAGCTTAACTCGTAATGAAGACATTTGTTACCTTGCTCCTGAAGTTCTATTTCTGAATGAAGAGAGCCTTTAGACATGTAGGGAAGCCACCTATAGAAGTAAAATGCATACAGTGGGTTACCTTACATGCAGTTATGTCATACAGAAAGAATACATTAAATAAAAAAACAATATATTATTAGATTATACTAGTACTAGGTGATTCATTGCGCCCTACGGGCGCTCTTCACACCGGCGTAAGGGGCTACGCCCCTTAATTTGTGAACATTTGTATTGTGAGAAATATGGTTAGAATTGTATGAAAGATGCCCTGTATTGCAGCTTCTGGCAGTGGGTGAGGGTCCAGCGTGGCAGCACAGGAGTACCGGACGGTGGCCCTGAGTCAGTGTCTCCTCCTACTGGGTGGGAGTTAGGGTGCATGAGAGCAGGAGGCTGGGATATGAGGCATGATAGGGGTATGTGGGCAACACAGCGTCAGCGATTACCCAGTGGTGGAAGTTTCGGTTCAGGAGAGCAGGATGCTGGGTAGTGATAGGGGTGTGTGGGCATACGGGGGACTAAAGAGGGTGGTGGACACTGTGCAGCTTCTGCCAGTGGGTGAGGGTCCAGCGTGGCAGCACAGAAATACAGGAGTCAGTGTCTCCTCCGACTGGGTGGGAGTTAGGGTGCATGAGAGCAGGAGGCTGGGCGGTAAAGCATGATAGGGGAATGTGGGCAACACAGGGTGAGCGGGTCTCCACTGGCGGAAGTTACGGGGCAGGAGAACAGGAGGCAGGGCAGTGTCCTCCCACATTGATGGCAAAAGTATTCAACATCAGCCATAAACCATCGATTATTTGAAAATCATTGATGGTCGATGGGCATCCCTAGAACTGGAGGAGGGTGGGGGACAGTATGCAGCTCCCGGCAGTGGGTGAGCGTCTCCTCCCACTGGGAGGGAGTGAGCGTGCATGAGAGCAGGAGGCTGTATAATAGTGGTATGTGGGCAAGACATTGATAAAAGTTGTGGCGCTGGTGCAGAGGGCAGTGGGGAAACCTGCAGTGCGGCAGCCAGGGCCGGATTTCCCACCAAGGGGCGGTACCTGCTTGTGGTGGTACAGGATCCCCCATTGTCACGGGGGTACGTGAAATGCGGGAGCGGGGGCCGCGGTGGTCCGCTGGGGGGTTGAATTGCCGGAAGGGGGTCTGGGGGGTCTGCAAATTGCGGGAGGGGGGGTGGTGTGTGGGGATCCGCGGTTAGCGGGAGGGGGCGGGGGTCCGCAAATCGTGGGCGGGGGCGCTTGAATCGTGGGAAGGGGGGTCCGCAAATTGCGGGAGGGGGGTTGTCGGGGTTAGTGAATTGCGGGAGGGGGGGTTGCGGAGGTCCGTGAATTGCGGGAGGGGCGCGTGGGGTGCCGTGAGTCAAGGGGGGGTGGTGCGGGGGTCCGTGAATCACGGGAGGGGTCATGAATCGCAGGAGGCGGGGGTCGTGGGGTGGGTGCGAATCGCAGGAGGGGGGGTGTGGGGGGTTGCCGTGAATTGCATGAGGGGGGCGTGAATCAAGGGAGGGTGGGCGCAGGGGGGTGGTGCGGGGGTCCGTGAATCGCGGGAGGGGGCATGAATCGCGGGAGGGGGGGTCGTGGGGGGTTCCGAATCGCAGGAAGGGGGGTATGGGGGGTGCCGTGAATTGCGTGAGGGGGGCATGAATCGCGGGAGGGGGGGTCCCCGAATGTGTGAATTACGGTGCGGTCGCAAATCGCGAGAGGTGCCGAGGGGGCCCGCAAATCGCGGGAGGGGGGCGCTACGGGGGGTTTCGTGAATCGCGGGAGGGGGGGTCGTGGGGGGTTGCGAATTGCAGGAAGGGGGGTGTGGGGGGTGCCGTGAATTGCGTGAGGGGGGCAAGAATCGCGGGAGGTGGGGTCCCCGAATGTGTGAATTAGGGGGCGGTCGTAAATCGCGAGAAGTGCCGAGGGGGCCCGCAAATCGCGGGAGGGGGGCGCTACGGGGGGTTCCGTGAATCGCGGGAGGGGGCGGCGCGAATTGCGGGAGGGGGGTCGCAAATCACAGTGGGGGGGGGTGTGCCGTGAATCGCGGGAGGGGGGGTCGCGGGGGGCCCTTTTAATGCCGAGAGGGGGGGTCGCAGGGGTCCCGCGAATCGCGGGAGGGGAGGATGCAGGGGTCCTGCGAATCGCGGGAGGGGGCTCGCGGGAGGGAGGGGTCGCTGGGGTCCCGCGATTTGCGGGAGGGTCGCGGGGGTCCCGCGTTTCGCGGGAGGGGGTGGTCGCGGAGGTCCAGCGAATCGCGGGAGGGGGTGGTCAGGTCTGGGACGGATATTAGACAGCACTTACATCGACAGCCATTACATCGACACCATTAGTTCGACAGCTCAATAGGTCGACATGGTTTTAGGTCGACATACCATTAGGTCGACATGTCATTATGTCGACAGTTCATTAGGTCGACAGCTCATTAGGTCGACATGTTTTTAGGTCGACACTGCCATTAGGTCGACAGAGTCTATATCGACAGTTAAAAGGTTGACATGGGTTTTTTCACTGTTTTTTGGCCGAAATGTCGACACAGTCGACATGGACACAGTTTGAAGTGTACCGCAGCCGCTCGCTATGCTTCGGGCACGGTGCCTCGCTGCGCTCGGCACACTATTTTATTCTCCCACCACGCCCTAGTGGATAGTAGGGCATGAAATACCGCCTGTCGGCACATGTCGGCTCAATAAACAGTGAAAAAACCCATGTCGACCTTTTGACTGTCGACATAGACACTGTCGACCTAATGGCAGTGTCGACCTAAAAACATGTCGACCTAATGAGCTGTCGACCTAATGAGCTGTCGACATAATGACATGTCGACCTAATGGTATGTCGACCTAAAACCATGTCGACCTATTGAGCTGTCGAACTAATGGTGTCGATGTAATGGCTGTCGATGTAAGTGCTGTCTAACAATAGTCCGGATACCGGGGTGGTCGCGGGGGTCCCGCGAATCGCGGGAGGGGGGGTTCGCGGGGGTCCCACGAATCGCGGGAGGGGGGGTTCGCGGGGGTCCCGCGAATCGCGGGAGGGGGGGTTCGCGGGGGTCCCGCGAATCACGGGAGGGGGGGTCGCGGGGGTCCCGCGACTCGCAGGAGGGTGGAAAGCGGGGGTCCTGCGAATCGCGGGAGGGGGGGTGCGGGGTCCCGCGAATGGCGGGAGGGGGGGTCACGGGGGTTCCGCAAATCGCGGGAGGGGGGGTCGCGGGGGGCCCGCGAATCGCGGGAGGGGGGGTCGCGGGGGCCCGCGAATCGCGGGAGGCGGGTCGCGGGGGTCCCGCGATTCGCGGGAGGGGGGGTCGCGGGGGTCCCGCGAATCGCGGGAGGGGGGGTTGCGGGGGGTCCCGCGAATCGCGGGAGGGGGGTCGCGGGGGGGTCCCGCAAATCGCGGGAGGGGGGGTGCGGGGGTCCTGGCAGAGGGTAGGGATGTGCAGGAGTAATGGTGGATGGTGGCTGTGGAGTAATGGTGGATGGTGGGCGTGTACTGTAGCCCTGGCTGGGCGGGGGGAGGTGATGTCAAGGGGGTGGAACGTCAGACACATGAAAGTGAAACTGTTTTACACAGAAACGTTCTCCACAGGGGTTGAGTGACAGATCTGGCTAAATATATAAGAGATATGGACATAGCATATGCCGGGAAACATCAACCTGCCATGTCCCATCCAACCCCTGCTATACTTGTCCTTACCCAGTTCAGTGATCTCATCCTTCTCTCTAGGGGCGGGATGTATTAAAATACATCGCCGCCCATCGCGGCCCCCCCGCCGCGATGCCGCCGCATATGTACTAACATATGCGGCTGGCATCGCGATGCGGTGACGGAGGCCCCCCGCGATACCTGGAATGTGGTGTGCGGGGGGTCTCCGTCACCTCTCTGCCCCCTTCTGCATCCCTCACGCCGGGGACAGCTATGCAAGCTGTCCCCGGCGCCTCTTCCTCCCCCCTGCAGCCGGAAGGACGTCCGGCTGCGTCACTAGGGGGAGAAAGGTGTTACCTTCCGGGTCCAGGAGGACCTGGACCAGGTAAGAGAGGGAGGGGGAGAGGGGGGTTGGCGGGTTTTTCGGCGGAGGCGTCGGGCGGCGAAAAGAAGCCCATAGGCTTCTATAGGGTATCGCCACCCAAAGGTGGCGATACCCTACACTGCGGTGACGGTGCGGTCGGGTAATAGTACATAGGAAAATGCGGTAAAACGGGGGTTTTACCGCATTTTCCCTTTAGTACATCTCGTCCTTAGTGTCGCTGGTCTGTTCCATCACTGCAGTGGAAATCCTGAAGGGGTCAAATGCCTGTTGTACACACCCTAGCTCCCGCTGTGCATGCCCAGATGGGACAGATCTTTGTTGATTATTATATAGTGAATACATTTCTGTAGACTTGTTAACATTAAACACAAGTGTGTTTATTTGATGGGAGTATGAATGACCAAGCAGTTGTCTTGATGAATAATCTGAGGGTTGCGCTGAGGTTCGATGGTGCATCTTTGTACTCAAGCAGCAGATTACAAGTTTCAGCAGCTGGGACTTTAGCATCATTTAGTTGTATTGCTGCATACAAAAACACAGCTCCAGATGTGGGCCTGTAGCACAATCCAAAATTCAAATAGAAAAAGCCACACCAACTACCACCACATCTTGGGCCACACATAGCCGACCGGATTTCTAGTGTTACACTGTGGGCACAAATACATTATAATGTATGTGTTCACTGTGAAATCCAGTCGTCCCGTCATCCAGGCGTAATGCAGCATGTCGAGGTAGGACCTGGTGGCTGCGGCCTGGCCGCTAACCTGTAGGCGGCACATAGTGCATGAATCCTGCACACAGGCTTCTCTGTGTGGCCCCAGCCATACACTGCCAAACATCGCCGCCGGGACTACCTGGCAGTTGTTGGTTCCCCTATTTGGACTGCGCTTCAATCTCACATCTAGATCCACTACTAGTCATAACTTAAATAGTGTCCCCCTCTGAATTAGGGAGGTAATTAGTTGGCTAATGAGCATAAATGGAACTAATATTTTGTATGGCAGTCACTATGATGAACTCTGTACTGTATGGCTGTCACTGCATGCTGTCTGTATTGTATGTTAGCCACTGGGATGCTCTCTGCATTGTTTCACAACTCCCAGCTACTAGCATGTCTTTGAGGTGGTGATTTGCACTGATAGCACCTAGCAATACTGAAGTCTGCAGGGGGAGGTGGGAAGTGGCTGATATTGTATTAGCCTAGGGTGATCTAACCCCTTATTCAGGTTTTACTAAAATGTCTAATAATCTTTTATGTTAAACACACACACACAATTTCTATTCCATGCACCTAGCGGTAACATTTATCAATTTTATATTTTTCTGTACAGACAGCTCTCCCTTGATTTGGCGCTGGAAGCCGGCTTGGCATTATGTATTACACTGCGGGTCTCCATTGGGTTAAAATGGAAATTTTCAGTTTGGCTCTGAACTTTAGAAATAAATGTGTTGAAAGAATGAATGCCCATGTGACAGGCAGTAAGATCTCAGGAAAATGAAAGTGCAGACTTTACCCGAAAAACCTTTTTTGTGACACAGGTTGCGGATTATTGGTGGGCTCAGGTACCATAAAACTGACATCAAACAAGTGTCCTTGAGGGAATACAGATATACAGCATTTAGAAATGCTAGAAGCTGAATTGTGATGGTTTGAATAATGTTACCTCTCACAATTGAAGCAATATTCCGAGAGTCCTCCCTGTTCCCTGATGATTACTTTCTCACAATACCAGTACTGTGACTTGTGATTGGCCTTGCAGCCTACGAGCAGGCTCTGCAGCTTCCCGAGTGACACGGCTTCAATCTCAAACACATCAACCTAAGGGATGAGCGCAAATGTGAGGAATTACTGCAAAATACATTGACTGCTCATTTACCTGTGCGACTGTTGCTAGGTGCATTATGCTACTATATCATTCCGAGGGAAAATAGATTTTTCTACACGTCTGCAGTACTTGATATTCTATTTAAGTTGCAGCTTTTCTTTACAGATGCATACAGCACTTGGGGTATTATGCTATGCATCGTGGGGGTTATTCTGGTTGATTCGCAAGACTGCCCACAAGAATGCCGCCCCCCCCCCCCTCTCGTACCGTGGCTTCACCCGCACTGCCTGTGAATGGATGTTTAACATAACATGTGCAAGATGAATTTGCACCAGCCAATTAGCTCCAATATATAAATTGATAGGAGCTGATTGGTGGATACCACTTCTCCAAGCTTTATACATTTACCCCTGAGGAAGATGAAGGATGGGAGTGAAGGGATTGGAAGGGATTGTACACTGGCAGTACAGGACGGTGAGAAAATGTGTTGCTACATATGATGGCCACCCCTGGTGGTGCAAGGGTAACCTGCTTTATGGCGCTGCACACACTTCTATCTCCTTAGGGACAATTATGATGCTGCAAGAACTTTTTGAAATTAAGTAAATTGCATGTACTGTATTTTACATGTCTAAGCAGGTAAAGTTTAATTGTGGTCCATTCTATAAGGGGGATCTCCCAATGTGGCCCTGGGAGTAGAAAATGTTGTGCCTTCATAGGCAAGTGCAGGGGAATTCCAGTGGCCCGGAAATCACCCTCCCTCACAATCTAGCCAGCGGCCACTAACTGAGTGCTCACTCATCCCAACAGAGCGCATCTGATCATTGGGTCTGCTCACGTCTGATAGAGCTACAGTACATACAGACAGGGCCGCCGAGAGGGAGGGGGAGAGGGTACAATTTACCTCGGCCCGGGCACGTCAGGGGGGCCCGGGTCTGAGCTCACCCACACTTTTTTTTAAATTAGGACGGCAGCCAGGTGTGCGTGTGTCTGGGGCGACCGGGAGAAGGTGGATGGGCTGTGTAGCGGCTCCCTTCCTACATCCGTACCCAGGCACAGCTTCCTGCAGCGGGGAACTGACTGACAGTGCCTAGGAGTGTGTCTGTGACAAGCGAGTCACACGCAGCCAGTCCAGTCCACCACTGCGGAGTCTGCTCTGCAGTGCAGGAAGCTGTGGGCTGTAGCAGGGGGAAGGGGACAGACATAGGGAGGGAGGGGCAGCTCAGAGAGGCTGTGAGGAGGGGGGAATAGCGGCAGATTTAAAGGACAACCAGAGCCCAACGTACCCGGCCACAGTAGTCGTCCCCCACCCCCTCCATCAGTTCGGGTGTGCAGTGTTGTGTTACATGCCATGATGCCACTGAAGGAGGAACTGGACTAGGCATTGCAGCAGACGGAGGCTAGGCTGACTGACAGAGCTCATGGTGGGCGGAGCTGAAGGAGCAGCACAGAGCACATCGTTCTACTGATACTCAGAGGCTGTCTGCCTGTGATGACTCAGAGAGGCTGGACTGAGTCGGTGAGCAGAGGGGACTAACCTGCAGGGAATACTCACATTAAGTAAGAGATGTTATCACTGGCAGAAGGGGGGCCACTGATGCTTCTGGTGATCGTGGCTGCAGCCTGATTCTCACTCACAGGCAGATGTCTGCCTGTACAAGTGTGAGTGGAAGAAGCAGTTTGGGGCTGGGATCATCAGGACCAGTGGGCCTCTCTGTGGGGGGCATGGGGGTTATGTGCCCCCTCCTGGGGAACGGACTCGTAGGAAGCTGGCTGAGCTACCTGGCTGGGCTACCCAGTCAGCTGTGTCTGCTCCTCCCCCTTCTATTATTTAGCCCCTCCACCTCTGTCACCTCCCTCTCCCCATGTGTGCCTCTACCACCTCCCCTTCCGATGCATACCTCCCCTCCCCATGTGTGTCTATGTGACATTCTCCCCATGTGTGCCCCTGATACATCCCCTCCCCCATGTAGCCCCAATTCCTTATTTATTGTTGTTCCCCTTTAACTTACCCCCATATACACATTTAGAGGAGGGGGGGGGATGACATAGTACGCACTTACTCTGTGCGCAGGGTGACATAGCACACACCTGCTCTGGGTGCAAGGGGTACATGTTACCCATCTGGCTGCACTTACAGGACACCGCCTCTGCTTTTCTGTCTATGGAGTGTGTCAGCACCATACCTCCCAACTTTAGTAATTCAGCAATCGGGACGATGCTCCTGCGCGCCTCTGGCGCGCCGAAATTTTCGGGGGGCGTGGCCTAATTTGGGGGCGTGGTCTATAATCGCTGCTCTTCCGCGAGGCCACGCCCCCATTTTGCCGCTATGGGGGCATGACCCAGAGGCTCTGTGAGCCTCTAGCCATGACCCCAGTCCCCTGGCTGCGGGAATAGACGCTGTGCGCATGCGCACAGCGTTTATTCCCCGCTGCTTAGCAGCTGACAGGGGGGACTCCCAACAGCCCCCCCACACCGCGGGACACTGCCGCCCGCGGGTGGGACATCGGGACAGGCCCTGACAATCGGGACTGTCCCGATAAAATCGGGACTGTTGGGAGGTATGCAGCACTGGTCCCCTCACAGTGCACCAGGCTGTCATCCCCACTGCTGGAGTTGCCGCTGAATTGTGCTTATTATAAGGCTGTGTTCCCCACCACTGATCCCCTTACAAACCCTGCTGGAGCCCACCTGGTGCACCCGGCTATAATCCCATGCCACCTCTGGGGCCCTGCTGGATGATAATATGGGGTGCGCCCAGCTGTCATCCCAGCTGCTGCACCACCGGACTCCATCACTGGACCGCCCTGGTAGGAAGGCTTGCACTATCCCTGCATCCCCGCCATCTCTGTCCCCGCTGTTTCTATCCCTGTGTCCCCACCATCTCTGTTTCTGCTGTCTCTGTCCCCTCATCCCTGTCGTCTCTGTCTCTGAATCCCAACTGTTTCTGCATCCCCGCCATCTCTCCATGTGGCATAACATGAATTTTGGCTCATGCTGTGTTTTTTGGCTTATTCTGTGAGGCATAGTGTGAATTGTGTCTCATTCCGTGTGCATACTCTGAATTTCTACTCATTCCGTGTGAATTTAGGTTATTAGGTGTAGCATAATGTGTAAGGGGGTCTACTATTGAATAAGTATATGATGTGGCGCACTACACTCAAGGACATGCCCTCTTTTGAGTGGTCACACCCCTTTTCCGTAGTGTGCGCCTTACGCACACGTATGACTATAGACTTCACTTCTCCATTCTGCTAAACATGCCCCCAAAATGATGTGGTCACACTCGCTCCAGTGGGGCCCCGGGAAGCTGTTGTACCGGGGCCTAGGATTTCTCTTGGCAGCCCTGCATACAGATTATCAGGGGATTCCAGAGTCAGAATACTGATGCTGTCATGTCATCATGAAGGAGGGGATATTGACAGGGTCAGGTTACTTACCCTCCCCTTACCCCCTAACCCTCTCTACCCACAGCCTAACCTTAAAACTCCATCATGCAGCCTGATCCTAACCCATCAGACTAGTGCCTAACCCTTACTCCATACCCCAACACCTAAACATAACCCCCTACAGCCTAACCTCAATCACCCTTCTATATAGAACCACCCACCTTTCTATAACCCGCCCTGTGCAAGGCTGAAAATGGCTTGCGAATACCATGCCAGCTGCAAATCCATATGCAACTCACTCACCATCAGTGGCGGTTTTTACCTATGGGCTGGAGGGCTGCAGCCCCCCAGGTAAAATCCTCCACTGTCTCCACTGAATAAAGTGAAGCCAGATACAGTCTGTGAGACTGCTCTGGTTTCAATGTGACTGGTAGTGACTTCCTATTGGTTGTCCGACCTGTCAGTCACTCAAGGCAGTCCCACTGGAAGGTGTTCTCTGTGCACAAATGTGCAGTAACCCCCAAATCGGGTTCTGCGCATGCGCAGTACCGCAGGTGATACTACGCATGCGCCATACCCGTGAACCCTATTAAGCATCCGGGGGCTGCTGCAAAGGCAGCCCATGGAAGCTTGGGCCAGCGCATGCGCAGCATGTATGATGTTACTGCGCATGCACTGGCCCAGTGCAGAGGACCGGCGGCCAGGACAGCGTGGGGATCGCGGCTGGGGCATCATCATCGGCAGCGGAGGGAGGGGGGCCCGCATTGTGGCAGCCCCCCTCCTCCTAAATGGTAAGAGCCGCTACTGCTTACCATCAAATAATTTTCCCAGTCTGTGCCTAACCTACTCTAACTTTGTGATAGAAACAAACTGATCAAGCCTGGAGCAGACATCACAGAACCTCCCAGAATACACCTGCATTTTTTTTGACACTCCAGATGACACCTACAGTCACTTCCTGTCAATCAACTTCTGAACAGCCAGCAATCACAATGGATCTTGTTGCGGTACTTATGTAGTATCTGGGCACCCGATTTTAAGATCGGGTGGGAAAATTTTCCATAGGATTCAATGTTAACATGGTCCTGTTCATTTCCCCACTATCCAAGTGGGCATTGAGTTGATTTTATATAGCGTGGCAAGCGCAGCGAGCCACCGAGCCAGAAGCGTGGCGAGCGCAGCGTGCCCCGCAAGGGGCTGCCGATTACTTAAAATGTTTTCCGCGTCCCCTCGCCACGCTTCGGGCTCGGTGGCTCGCTGCGCTCGCCACGCTATATAAAGTCAACTCTATGCCCACTTGGATAGTGGGGAAATGAACAGGACCATGTTAACGTTGAATCCTATGGAAAATAGAATCGCATCGCATGCGATGCGATGCGATTTTCCGACCCGATCTTAAAATCGGGCGCACAGATACTACATAGTGGGGAAATGAACAGGACCTTGTTAACATTGAATCCTATGCAAAATTGCATCGCATGCGATATCGCATGCAATATCGCATGCAATATCGCATGCAATATCGCATGCGATGCCATGCGATTTTGCCGAAAATCGCGTTGAATCGCATCTGATTGTATGCCTTATGGTAAGGCATACAATCACAAAACCGGGCGCCCAGATACTACATAAGTACCTTGTTGCTGTTTGGCCTTGCATATGCGTGCTGCAATCCATATGCATGCATATGCACATCGTTGGATAACACCGGACTACATGAATTCTGAGTCTGGGTTCTGCATATCTGATTTTTATTTTTTCCATATTACTAATTAAAGAAAAAATAGTTTTACCCAAAAAGTTTGCTTTTGTAGCACCTGATTTAAAGAAATCTAATTACGGATTTAAAGAAATTTTCCAATTTTGATACCTTTATTGTAAAACATAAAATAAATTTGAATTACAGTACTTATTATTTAAACATTTTTTGTAAACAAACAACTACCCGCCAGTTGTTCATCAAGATTGTTCCTCAACTGTGCATGCAGCTCAATTTGGATATCTTACAAAAAGAGCCTATAATCTGTAGCTAGATCTTTCATCTTTCGTCAATATCTTTCATCAACATCTTTCGTCCAGGACACTGGATTCAAGGGAAATGTCTTTTGACAAAATTTATCAAAAAATTGTACAGTTTATATGCACCTTTATTATCACCCAAAATATAATCCCCCATCATATGCTCCTGATAACGACCTTCAAAGTTTCTCACATCTTGATGAAAAAGTTTCCCCCCGCTCCTCCCCTCCCTTAATTACTAAAACACGCTTCTCCTTATTCTGTATGGTCATTCAAAAACTTTAATATTTAATGATGATTGTAAAAGGGACAAAAGCATAGTTTTTATAAAATAAACAAACAAAGGTTATTTTTCGATATAGTGGGGGAAATTTACTAAAGGAAATTTGTAAAAAATAGGTGTATTTGTATCCAGAAATACACTTATTTTTGACATTTACTATCCCGAAAATACGGCAATTCGTATTTGCATTAATATCACATCAATATGAATACGAATTGCCGTATTTTCAGGATAGTAAATGTCAAAAATAAGTGTATTTCTGGACACAAATACACCTATTCTTTTTACAAATTTCCTTTAGTAAATTTCCCCCAGAGAATCAGAAAATAGTCCTTAAAATAAAGACTCAAAGGACCTTATTCTGGTTGGTGCGGTCGGATGCGTATTTGCGGACAGGAACGAGCATTCTTAGCCCCGCCTTCCGTACGGATCGCTCACTCCATCCGAATGCGGTAAGATGCTGACCGAACGGAGCGCGAGTGGATTTCTCATGTGAACACCTCCTCCATCTCCGGGAACCTTCCCATCATTCGATCATCACAGACCATCGAATGCAGGACCGTGTGGTCAGGCTGCACCGAGTGCTTCAGACCACTCGGGCATTTCTCCATGCAAATGCAGGAATATGGGCTGGCAGCTGACATCCGGCTATGTCATATGTCCGCCCCCCACACGTGCGTCAGGGCCGGATTACCATACGCACACCCAGCGTTTTCATGGGAACATATATGGTAATGAGCCCAAACAGCCCTTCACGCCCCTCTCCACCCCCGGTTCGGAGTGTACAAAATTCACGCCTCTGCACATGCGCAAACACCAAACATCGGCCGTCCGACCGCACGCGGACAGAACCGCACCAACCAGAATAAGGCCCAAAATGTAATCGGCCTATTGCAAATTCACACAGGAGCGATCAGGTCTGAGTAAACCCTACAGTTCTTCCCTGTCATGTATTTCTCTGATGCCTCAATACAAAGTTAATGTTCCTTATTCAGATGCGACCATATTGTTAAAATGAATGCATTTACTATCATTTAACATTTGAAAAACATATAATATTACCTGGCCTTGCTGGAATGGATTTAATAAATTAGATCTAGACAAATGTCTTTTTCCTGAGTCTCCAGTTTCTCCCAAGATGCAAACGTAAACTGATGCTTCTGTTGCGGCATTTTCCAGATGTCCAGTGTAGACAATGACTTCGTATTTAACAACTGAAAAACAGTTATCTAATGTTACCTTGTATTCAAATGTTTTGTGGCCTCTGGAAAGCAAGGCTTGCAAACAGGGTGTGGGACAACAGGTAGACAGCAAAAAAGGTCCACAACTATTAGGTCGACATGCAAAAAGGCCGACATGCAAAAAGGTTGACACAAGCATTAGGACGACATGGGGAAGGTCGACATGGGGTTTTTAACATTTTTTGTTCAAAATGTCAACATGGACACTAAAACGTGGCACCCCGTCCCCTTGCATGTCTTTCTACGCTCAGCACACTATTTTATTCTCCCACCACGCCCTAGTGGATGGTAGGGCATGAACTACCACCTGTCGGCACATGTGGGCTCCAAAAAAAGTGATAAACCCCATATCGCCCTTTTGACTGTCAACCTTTCCCATGTCGACATAATAACTGTGTTGCCCTTTTTGCATGTTGACCTTTTAGCACAGACACTATACCCACACACACAGTGGGGGAACTTGTGGTTGGTGGGGTCCAGGTGAAAAAAAAAAATCTAATTTGGGCCCCCCTCCTCCACCCCAACCCAAGTTCACAATATGCAACACAGCAGTAGGTGACAGGGAGAGGCAGAGGGTGAGAGGGAAAAATAGTAGGTGACGGGATGAGGGTGACAGGGGAAGCAGTGGGCCCTGGTTCCCTGCACCTGCTGCACCAATGGTAGTTCTGCCTCTGTCAAAACACACACACACACACACACACACACACACACACACACACACAGAGCAGGATTCTGCCAGTCCATTTATATAGAGCCAGGTCTGCAAATCCATCCTCATTCTCAACCAGGGTAATTGCAATTTATTTATATAGCTGCTTCTGCTGGGTGTTATTTTCCCCATAGATTATGGGCTTGTAAACTGTCTGTTAGAACTCAGTATTGTTTTATGACTGTTATTCATGATTGTAAAGTGTTTATGGTGCTTGATAAGTAATACCCCTTTTACACCGCCGAAAAATCCGGGTCAGCGGCGGGTCAGACCCGGATCCGCGGCGGTGTAAATGGGGGGTATCCGTTTTCATTTACACGGGTCCTCTACCCAGGTCCTGACCTGGGTAGAACACGGATAGGACCCGTGTAAATGTCTGTGTAAATGGTCCCGCTGCGGGTGCAAGTGTGACACCCACGAGTGATATGAAGTGGCGACTGTGTGGCTTTACCTCATTACCTGGGTTTCCGGGCCTGGTTCAGATTCTCTCCACTCTTCAGAGAGGTAAGGAAGATCAGTTGAGACAAGGGATATGTTAAACAGTTTCCTCCGCAGAGAACAGATTTATTATAGACAATTGCAATTTGGTGAATACTGGTTGTTGGATGCTACAAGCAAGCTGTTCACTATAATAGGAACCAATTCAATTCTTTGCTAATACTGTAAATATTCAAAAATGACTTTGCATTTTATGTGAAAACTATTATCATATGAACAATACTCTAAAACACAATATATAATCAAATATAGAATAACATTTAACTGTGCACAGTATGAATTGGTGTTAAGCCCCGTATTTCTGCATCCAGGAACAGTGTCCCTAAGTCTTCATCGTACGATTACGTTGGGGCCCAATTGATTATGTAGGTGCATTTTAAACATAAAAGAATCCTTTGCAAACGGCTTGGAGAACTGCTGTCTATAACAATAAATGGCTCCTGCAATACGGGATCCAGCCACAGGGGTGTAACAGGGACAGTATTATAGTTCCTTTTAGGTGCTGATAAACTGGACAGGACAGTCATGGGTTCCAGCAAATAGATGAAGCCAAAGTCATGTAGCAAACAAGTGTCTATGGGTGATGCCAGTATAGCACAATGTCATACAGTCCATGACTCATCACTCTGAGGCCTGCTGGCTTCTATTAAGTAATACTGTAGTCTGTGTTAGTTACTGTGGTAGCATGGTGACCTCTCACTGCTGGGGTTCTGTATGCAGCTGCAATAAAGATGGGTATGTGCTTGCCTGGATAGGCACTTTCTGCTGAAGCTATAGACTGTCTTATACAGGGCTGCAGTTGTAAGAGAAGTCTCATTGCTCCCCTTTGGTGCCCCACACAAGCCTCTGCTTCTGCTGCTCCCAGTTTCTGTACCTGATGCTGCAATTCAGTCTCTGGGACTTGACTCACACCTCTTGCATCCTTTGTTGCAACTTTCCACAGCTCAGGGTCCAAGACTTGCTCCAAATACAGCTTTCAGCACTGCCTGTTACTCTCTTCCCAGCTCCTCAGAGCAGCAGCATGCTTCCTCCTCTCACAGACTTCCTGTCCCAGCACACTCTCCTTCCAGTGCCCTTGCCCCTGCAGGCAATGCTGGGTCCTAAAGCCCTCCTTGACAGCACATTGCAGTCTTGTGCTGTCCACCTGTAAGAGGCTGCCAGAGAGTTAACCCCTGATGTGAACACTAACCCTTTCAATCTCTGAATAACTGTGTGGGGGTACCACATCCTACCCCACTTAAAGGTTGCATGTCCTCATGCAAGGATAGGAGTTGTCAAAGTTCCGCATTCAGATGGTAGCTCTTGAGGAAGTTGTGGTCTGACAGTGTCTTGCAGGTTCTGTTGCATATATCTACTTGGTTCTTCTGGATTGGCCGTACTTTGAATTAGCTCATTTTGTGATTGGGCATGAGAATACTGTTGACTGCATCCATATGGTCTCCAATTATTGTATCCTGACACATTTTCTGCCTCTTTCAGATACATATTATCTTTCTGGGATTGGTATTTTTGACTGTAGTGATGCGTAGGACCTCTGCGACGTGGGTAGCTCCAATAACACTTTCTTTTTGCTGCATATCTGCTGCCTTGAACTGGAACACCACCAGGACCAGTGACATTTTCTGCCTGGAGACCTTTTTCTCCTTCAATGACATCAAATTCTACATTCTCCCCAGTCTTGAGGCTTTGATAATATTTTCTTGGGTTGTTCTTCTGGATAGCTGTGTAATGAACAAAAATATCCTGCTTTGTGTCAACACAATTGATGAATCCATATCCACGTTGCATGTGAAACCAGACAACTTTTCCCCAGATTTTCTTTGTGCGGACTGGAGGATCATTCTCTAATATGGCAGATAACTCATCTACACCTATATGGCATTGTCTGCCATAGCAAGCCTGCCATTCTTCAGGACATGGAACTACTCCTCCTTTTCTCCCCGAGGCTTGGCTTTGAGGTGGCTCCCACCGGTCACTAGGCATTTTCCTCCTTCTTGTTCTCCACCTTTGTTTCCTATGACTAGGTATTTTGGACTTTGATATGTTGCACATCTCTTTTCTCATCTCAGCCATCCACACCATCAAATCTTCCAGCTGCCTTTCAAGTATCTGTAGAGGATCTGTGGATGGCATCTGCACACTCTGCAATATGGTGACCTTCCCCTTTAGCGTTGGATTAGGGTTTGAGTGATTATCTCCAAGTGGATGTGTATAGTTATGAAGTTTTGGCATGTACAGAGAGTCCATGTCCCGATCTGTGACAGTGCCTATCACCTTGATTGCTGCTTCTTTGAAGTCACGAAAGGTTTGTTTTGGGAGTTGCATCCTCAGCATTCGCAAATGGGTCCGGGTCCCTTCTCCATTAGCCCCTTCAATGAGCTGGGTTACTAATGCTTCATCTGTATTCTTGACCTCTTCTGCATCTATGGCCTGTATTGCATGCAAGGCTTCTTGTAGAGTTAGGGCATATTCGCGAAGGGATTCTCCCGGTCTTTGCTTACAAGCGTAGAATTTCATTTTTAGTTCCAATAACTTCTGAATCTCAAATGTGATGGCCAATTTTGTCAGTACTTGGTCCACGTTTTGCTTCTCTTTCAATGGCCATGACGTAACTTCCCGCAGTGCCAATCCTTTTAATTGTCCTATTAATATCTGTACTTGCTGTTGGTTGCTCAAGGGAAACAGAAGAAACATTGAGTTCATACCGGTTTTGAATTTGGTAAAAGAGGTCCCTTCATTGCAATGAACATCTCCGCTGTACATTGGGAGCCATGGTGCCCCGAAGTGATAAATTAGTGTAATTGGGTTCATTTGCGCCATTGCTGGGTTTGCCGTTCCTGCTTTGCTGCCCGATGGCTCTACTGATGCTGGTTGATCTGTCGACATCCACCCTTGAGTTTTCAATCTCCTTACTTTGGACTCTGAATCCTGTTCGTAGTGACGCCAAGTGTGACACCCACGAGTGATATGAAGTGGCGACTGTGTGGCTTTACCTCATTACCTGGGTTTCCGGGCCTGGTTCAGATTCTCTCCACTCTTCAGAGAGGTAAGGAAGATCAGTTGAGACAAGGGATATGTTAAACAGTTTCCTCCGCAGAGAACAGATTTATTATAGACAATTGCAATTTGGTGAATACTGGTTGTTGGATGCTACAAGCAAGCTGTTCACTATAATAGGAACCAATTCAATTCTTTGCTAATACTGTAAATATTCAAAAATGACTTTGCATTTTATGTGAAAACTATTATCATATGAACAATACTCTAAAACACAATATATAATCAAATATAGAATAACATTTAACTGTGCACAGTATGAATTGGTGTTAAGCCCCGTATTTCTGCATCCAGGAACAGTGTCCCTAAGTCTTCATCGTACGATTACGTTGGGGCCCAATTGATTATGTAGGTGCATTTTAAACATAAAAGAATCCTTTGCAAACGGCTTGGAGAACTGCTGTCTATAACAATAAATGGCTCCTGCAATACGGGATCCAGCCACAGGGGTGTAACAGGGACAGTATTATAGTTCCTTTTAGGTGCTGATAAACTGGACAGGACAGTCATGGGTTCCAGCAAATAGATGAAGCCAAAGTCATGTAGCAAACAAGTGTCTATGGGTGATGCCAGTATAGCACAATGTCATACAGTCCATGACTCATCACTCTGAGGCCTGCTGGCTTCTATTAAGTAATACTGTAGTCTGTGTTAGTTACTGTGGTAGCATGGTGACCTCTCACTGCTGGGGTTCTGTATGCAGCTGCAATAAAGATGGGTATGTGCTTGCCTGGATAGGCACTTTCTGCTGAAGCTATAGACTGTCTTATACAGGGCTGCAGTTGTAAGAGAAGTCTCATTGCTCCCCTTTGGTGCCCCACACAAGCCTCTGCTTCTGCTGCTCCCAGTTTCTGTACCTGATGCTGCAATTCAGTCTCTGGGACTTGACTCACACCTCTTGCATCCTTTGTTGCAACTTTCCACAGCTCAGGGTCCAAGACTTGCTCCAAATACAGCTTTCAGCACTGCCTGTTACTCTCTTCCCAGCTCCTCAGAGCAGCAGCATGCTTCCTCCTCTCACAGACTTCCTGTCCCAGCACACTCTCCTTCCAGTGCCCTTGCCCCTGCAGGCAATGCTGGGTCCTAAAGCCCTCCTTGACAGCACATTGCAGTCTTGTGCTGTCCACCTGTAAGAGGCTGCCAGAGAGTTAACCCCTGATGTGAACACTAACCCTTTCAATCTCTGAATAACTGTGTGGGGGTACCACACAGGCACCCGCAGCGGGTCCACAGCGTGCAGCGCTGGGGAAGATGTTCCCAGCTGCTGCGGGAGGAGGGGGGTAACGGGGTGCTGGGGGGACCTGTCCTGCCTGCGGTCGGATCTCAGCGTTGGGGGGTGCTGGGGGTACCTGTCCTGCCTGGTCGGATCTCAGCGTAGAAGATGATGTGCGCCGCTGCTGTATCAACCCCCCCCCCCCCTCATCCGGCAGCCGGTCCCTGCGGCGTATGGAGTGTCAGTATCGGCGGTCCCTCCAGCGCATAGGAACTAGTACTAGTTCCCATGCGCCAGAGGGACCCCCGCCGCTGACACTCCATACGCCGCAGGTACCGGCTGCCGGGGGGGGGGGGGGGGGGGGGGGGTTGATACAGCAGCGGCGCACATCATCTTCTACGCTGAGATCCGACCGCAGGCAGGGCAGGTACCCCCAGCACCCCCCAACGCTGAGATCCGACCGCAGGCAGGACAGGTACCCCCAGCACCCCTTGCACCCCCCAGCACCTTAAAAAAAAAAAGACACACTTAACCTGGGTCAGCCCTGCTATATATATATATATATATATATATATATATATATATATATATATATATATATATATATATATATATATATATATATATATATATAAAATATTATTTAAGGCAGGGCTGACCCAGGTTCAGTGTAAATGGTGCAGACCCAGGTCCGACCCAGGTCAAAGTGCTGTGTAAATGGGGTATAAAGCAGGGTCAGACCCTGGAAACTCCAGCGTTCAAAGACCAGGGTCGGACCAGGGTTTTTGGTGTAAAAGGGGTATAACTGTGAATACATAAATAATATCTGCCAACTAAGCTTTAATAAATTACTTTGGCTTTTCCATAAAAGGTCAAACACAAAGGTTTTGGCTGGGATTCAATAGGAGCCTAGTTCGGTCTGAATTTGTGAAATGCCTGATTTTTACCCAGTTATGCAGATACAGTCGCACTTAGACACAAAATATATGACACAGTATCATTGTATGCAACTGTATTTGCATACCACATAAGGTACTGTAACACTGCTGAGAAATACTGTATCTGAACATTTTTTCTGCAGATACAGTACAGTCACAATTGCTTACAGAATATAGGCATGCATACAATTGTAATCAGCAAAGGCTGCTTGTGGATTTTATTAGCATTGCTATGCGCAGAAGATGAATTCAGTGGGATAACTGGAAAAATTAAATGTACAGTACATGAGTTATTGTGACCAATCAAAGTATATTTAGATTTTTTTTTTTGAATTGTAAGGTTAGAAATAATTTGAAAATGTTTATTTATTACAAATGTGCTATCATTTTTGTACTTGTAAGTTAATTTAAACATTGCTGATTATAGCTCAATTAAACACGCCAGCTCCAATTATTAGGTGGCAAGGGGGTTTCTATGGCGAGGATAGCTCTCACCCTATTTTCCTATATCGATGTTCCGGAGGAATCCTTGCTGTCAGAGGATGGTGAGAATTGCCCCGAACGGCGAAGTTTGCGGCTAATGCAGCGATCCAGCTACATATAATCACGAGCCTCGCCGTTTTGACTGCTGCACTCGCTGTTTCCACCTCACATTTTAGAAATAGCGAGGTGGAAACGGCGAGGGCAGGGGGTCAGTTGAATACTGAGGGCGGGCTATGACGGCGAGCAGTAGGCAGTGGGCACTGCTCGCCGTCATAGCTACCCTGATTGGCATTGAATATACTCCAATGTCTGACTTTATAGAACTGTTTTGTGTGATACTTGCTAACTCGACTCCCATTATATCAGCTTTCAACTGTTAGAATATAAGTCGCATTCCGGTTGGTCCGAATAAATCAAACAATTGCTGATCTAAATACCGTCAGATGTCAGATCCCATTTGCATTTGTAGCATAAAATACACAATTACATTGGCCGAGTACAAGGGAAAAGTTTGATATTGTAATGTCCGAATTTTAGCAACTTTTTCATGGCCGCCAAAATTGTCTCTCGTTACATCCCTGCCTTTATCTCTTGAGTTTGAGTAGGCACTACCTTTGCTACAGTATAAGATCCAAAGTAAGGCCCTTATAATGATTGATTCGGTTGGCACCATGTGGTCGGACGGCCGATGTTTGGTGTTTGCGCATGTGCAGAGGCATTTGTGCGCATGTGCGAACGCCTCGCATGTCCGAACACGGCATGAGTTCCGTGCAGAAAACGATCGGTCGGACCCATCCGAGCAGGGGGTGGAGAGGGGTGTGAAGGTCTGTTTGGGCTCATTACCATATGCGTATGCCCCGCATTTCATGGGCGTTCCCATGAAAACGCTGGGCGTACTTATGGTAATGCGGCCGTGACGCACTTGTGGGGGGCGGAGAACTGACATAGCCGGATGTCAGCTGCCTGCCCATATCACTGCTTTCATACGGAAAAATGTCCGAGTGGTCTGGAGCACTTGGTGATGCTTGACCGCTCGGTCCTTCATTCAATGGTCGTTGACTATCGGAGGATGAGGGAGGTTTCCACAGATGGAGGAGGTGTTCACATGAAACATCCACTCGCGGTCCGTTCGCTCGGCGTCTTACCGCATTCGGACGGTGTGAGCGATCCCTCCGGTAGGCGGGGCTAGAACGCTCGGTTCATGTCCGAAGTACGGACTAATTAATATGATGTAGAACAGCTGGAGAAGAGATTGTATAGATACAATATCCATGCAGCTGGGTGAAAGGGAATTTGTGAAAAACCATCCCAGTGTAATTGTAAGAACATAAAAGGAGAAAAAACGATTAGGTAGAGGAATATGTAAATTTATTTTAATTGCTTAAAAGCAAGTACGTTTTATCCATTTCATTTAAAGTATTACTTGATATTATCGGTGCATGTGAGAATCGGGAACAATGGAGTTTCTCAAAAGCCATAGAAGAGTACAACTAGTTTTTATGATCATAAATCTTTGTTCTAAAGAATCTTCTTTTCACTTTTACTGTATTTATAGAGTTTCTGCATCCCTGGTCTTTGAGTTCCATTTAATGATATAGCTTGCACTACTGAGTGACCTCAATAACCCCCAGCCTGCTAATGTATAGTTGTGTAAAGCCAAATTCTCCAGCCTTGTTCTGATGTTATCTAGAAATGTCATAAAACTGAATGCATTATAATTCCATTCCTTTGAACTTCTTATACCGAATCTCCAATGTCCTAGGTCGGCGTGTCTGCCCGTCTGCAAAATCTCCTGTACGTTCTGTATATTTGTCTTTATCTTCCGGTTTATTTAGGTCTGTCTACAGGGGCGGAACTAGATATTCGTAGCCCCCATAGCAAAAGTTTGTTGGGGCAACCTATTTAGCAACTGATGGTGATACATGTATGTAAAACATATTACTTAGACAGTAAAGATGGGCCCCCTTCAGATCAGGGCCCCATAGCAGCTGCACCCCTTGCACCTATGGTAGTTACGCCCTGGTCTATAATAGCTGAATCAATTAAGCAACCTAGTGGCCACTAAGGAGCCCAGAGGGCCCTAACATTTATTTCATGTTTAGTTTTCTTTTCTATCAAGCAGGGGGAAGAAGGGGGCTGAAATCAATGTTACATAGTGCCCTGCCCCATAAGGTTAAAATCTGGCTCTACTATTTACAATTAATGATAATACTCATTTAGGGTGGCCAATCCCGGGATCGGCGGGATCCCGGGATTTGGCCCCCAAAACGCCGGGATTTCAATCATGCGTTTGCGCATGTGCGGTCTAATGCCAGGCAGCGTCTGAGCGGGTGCTCAGCAGCTGCCCGGCTTCTCCCGTCCCGTATAGTGCGGCTCTGCGCTGCGTGATGACATCAGAGTTCACGCTGCGCAGGCCGCACAGGCTGCCTCTATCCTGTGACCGGCCAGATCACCCACCCAGCAGTGGACCACGCCGACAGCAGACCAGCCCGCTCACTCATCAGTCCGGCTCACCCACCCTGCCCGGCTCCACCTCCTGGCTCCCGTCCGCACCACGCATATGTAAGTAAATATGTGGGCGGTTGAAGCGGGTTTTTTTTATTAGGGAAACCAATCCCGGGATCCCGGGAATCCCGGGATTGGGCATTTTTCAATACCGAATCCCGGGATTGAAAAAATGCCCAGGGATTGGCATCCCTATACTCATTGAGTAAGATAGCCCTGGCCAGACTTCTCATTATGTTGCAAATAACTCATTTGGCCAGATGCATCAAGCTTCAAAAAGTGATAATGTGGAGAATGATAAACTACCAGCCAATATTTAAAATACCCGCTATGTAACTATATGAATTCTATAGGCTGCCTGATACCACTCAGATTCTTTGTTGGAAGGGATTAAACAATAACATGCACAACAATAGAGGTCTGGCGCCTGTATCAATGTCACAATATTGTGGCCAATGGTAGTCTGTTCCCACAAACACAGATAAAATGTCCAATATCACTATTTATTAAAAATATGTATTACAAATAGCGATGTTACAGTACATCCATGTTCATTGATTCCTTTCCTTTATATAATCAGCTGCTATATCCATGCCGTTTGCACTTTGAGAATACAGCACTTTGGCACAGGAACACTTTATTTGGATGCACTTTTGGAAGCACTTGCACTTTATCTACTGGGAAATCAACTACCCAAGTCTACTGTGGTGGTGCCGCAGTCTTGATCCAAAGCATAAAGTATCCAAAGCATAAAGTTTCCACACATGGGGGTTTATTCTAGTTCATTCTTTCTGACAAAATCCTTCTTAGATGGACAAAACCATGTGCACTGCAGGGGGGCAGATGTAACATGTGCAGAGAGAATTAGATTTGGGTGAGTTATTTTGTTTCTGTGCAGGGAAAATACTGACTGCAGGATTGTACACTTCAATATAGATCTCACTTTGAAGAAAAACCCCACCCAAATCTAATTCTCTCTGCACAAGTTACATCTGCCCCACCCACAGTGCACATGGTTTTGTCCATCTAAGAAGGATTTTGTCAGATAGAATGGACTAGAATAACCCCCTAGGTGAGATACTTCATGCCATTGTACCCAGATTATAGAGTGCATTCCATAAGTACTGTATCAGTTCCATAAGTTTTTTGTTTTTCATTTTGGGTACTTGTGTATTATCATGGCGCCCATCGCATCGCAGACCATAAGGCATGCGATGGTATGCGATGCGATGCCACGAGATGTTACCCAATGTCATACAATGTTAAAATTTATGGCATTGTATATGGCATACAATGCCATACGATGCGATTATAAATTGTATAAGCACCCTAATGGGTGCTTACAATGTTAAATGCACCCCCACGCCACCCCCAGTATGAACGTGAACCCGAAGCGTGGCGAGCGCCGCGAGCCCGCGAGGGGCGGCGGTACGCGTCCTCCGACCTTTTCATACCCCCACTATCCACGTCGGCATGGAGTTAATTTTATATAGTGTGGCAAGCGCAGCGAGCCACTGAGCCCGAAGCGTGGTGAGCGCAGCGAGCCCCGCAAGGGGACGCGCACACCTTCACAGGTATACGCATCCCCTCGCGGGGCTCGCTGCGCTCACCATGCTTCGGGCTCGGTGGCTCGCTGCGCTCGCCACACTATATAAAATCAACTCCACACCGACGTGGATAGTGGGGGTATGAAAAGGTCGGTGGAGGCGTACCGCTGCCCCTCGCGGGCTCGCTGCGCTCGCCACGCTTTGGGTTCACGTTCATACTGGGGGGTGGCGTGGGGGTGCATTTAACATTGTAAGCATCCATTAGGGTGCTTAAAAGCACCCATAAGGGTCCTTATACAATTTAACATCGTATAGAGGGCTTACATCGCATCGCAGTGCATCGGGTGTATGGCATGCGATGCGATGAAAAATCGTGCGACTTAATATCGGGGGCGCCGTGATAATACACAAGTACCTCATTTTGTTTTTCATTTTGTATGTTTCATTTTTTAAGAAATATTTTGTTCTGCTTGATGTCAAATAAAATTAGCTCTTTAAGCAAAGTGTCAGTAACAAGAGGGTTGCGCCACACCATACTATGCATTGTTGTACCAATTTAAATAATCAGGGCAAAAGCTGTACCAGACCAGGGGTTGATATTGGACATTTTAAATTGAAAGGGGTGTACACATGGTGAGATTTTGGCAGGAGATTTTGACTATATAGTTAAAATCTTCTAGAAGATTAGCCAAATCTCCCAGTTTTTCCCCTTAGTCAATATTGTCTAGCATAGATTGCTTAGCATAGATTGAAAGTACAGGCAAGGCAATTTTGACTAGATCATAGACTATCACTACTTATACAAAATTGCTTAGTAAAAAATCTCCAGTGCATCTAGCCCAAATTTCTGGTTCATCTAGTCAAAATTGCTTAGTCAAAATTGGCCATTAGCATGTGTACAGGGCTTTAAAGCTAAAGGTCATGTCTAATATCCATTTTACTTTGTGGTAATTTCCTAATATACACATCAGTCTCTGCTCCATTGAAGCTTGCAATCTAATGTATCCACAATGAACACAGAAACATACACAGTTTTAAGCCTCATACTAAATGGCAACAGTTCTGAGTGTTGTACTGTCCTTTCAGTGTTACTATAATGCATAACAATTAATTTAAAACCGGACACCATTGTCTGCAATGACCCGACACCGACTCACAATGTTAGTTGTGTTCAGGAGCAATGAGTCTTTTTGAACACTGCCTGGTCAATTTCAGTCAAACCCAATCAGGTTAAGGGGTGACCTCAAATGACCTATTATGGAACAGCATTGCAAGTGCATTCGACATATACTGTATTTTCAAAGGAATTGAATCTTCTTTGTTTAAAAGCAACTGAAGCACACGTTGGCACTCAGCCTTTGTACAGTAAATGGAAGGTAATCAACATAAACTGGGTCATTATGGGGGAAATTTACTAATATGAAAAACCTAGTTTTTCATATTAGTATTTTCCCTACGACTGCATACGACTGTTTCAGTCGTATGCAAAGTCGTGTTCCGGAGGGGGATTTACAAAGCAGCCATATACAACTGCTTTGTAACCCTCCGATGGTGTAATGATTCTTATTAGCTGGCCATATATACGGGCGCTAATACGAACTAGTAGAGGCAGTCTGCACGGATCAGTCAGATCCGTGCAGGCTGCAAGGTGTAAAAAAAAAATAGAAAAATTAAATAAATAAAAAAAAAACAGCGTGGGGTCCCCAATAAAGGGGTCCCCCCCTCCAGGACTTACCTGACCAGGCTGAAGCCTGGTGCTGTCCCCGGTGGCCCTGTGCGGTGGGCACCGGGCTGATCTTGGTGTAAAAAAAAGATGAATAAACTATTGTTTTAAACTGTGGAACTATGATTCCCAGCAAGCCTCCCCCGCAAGCTGGGACTTGGAGAACCACAAGTCCCAGCCTGCGGGGCATTAAAGGGCCCGCTGTTTTTAAAAAAAAAAAATTAATTTTCCTTTTTTTTTACACTACAGCCTGCACGGATCTGACTGATCCGTGCAGGCTTAAAGCAAATACGACAGGACAATCAAGGTGTATTTTCATGTCGTATTTTCATGCCTGTTTTACACCAATTAGCAGCCGTATTATCAGTACGGCTGCTTAGTAAACCAGGAGTCACCATTCTTTTGAATGGTGATTCCTGTCGTATTCTATCGATGGTGTAGACATTCGTATTTGTAAATAAAAATACGAATGTGCCATCTTTAAAAATACGAATTGCTGTATTTTTGGGATAGTAAATCCCAAAAATACAAATGTGTAAAAAATAGGTGTATTTCTGCCTACGAATACACCTATTTTTTACGAATTCATATTAGTAAATTTCCCCCAATATCTCTGTTTGAAATATTTGTATAAATACAACTACTATTCCTACCCTAGCTCTTGTTGATTATATTCTATTTTGGGGACTAGTGACAAACATACAGTATGAGAAAGAAGGAAACGAACAGTCACAAAGCAAATCAATTTAAAATGAGAGTGGAAATGCAAGTATGTTTTTGACAGGTTTTGCTTAATGTTGGGACATAGAAAGTTACTGTGCAGTTTATGTAAAGACTGAGAGCATTTAAATGCTGCTCATTAAGGAAGATTACAAATAGGAGCGAGCAGAGATTTTTATAAGTCTCATAAACATGCATTCAGTATTTAATAAACAAATTGAAAATAAAAGTGACGTACAATGGTTATTGTAATGTTATTGTTATGGATAGCGTATGTGTAGAATAGACAGAGGAGGAAGCAGCGCGCATTCCCGAGCCACTGCAGAGCGTTGGATCTATCTCCTCCTCAGTAAATGTGCCCAGCTGATGGGACATACCATATCACCCAGCAGGGCAGGGGGAGCATAAAAGTATGCAACAGGACAAACAAAGTGTACCCTTGCTGGTTTGCTTCACTTGCCACCCATTACTAGAAGGAATAGATGATGGCATGGATAAAGGAATTGTTGTTCCACCGTCCATGGTAGTCCAAACTATATTCAGTAAAGAGAAACTAGCCGCAGCCCACTGGGGCAGAGTGACAGAAGAAAGACTGGTACTCTTTACCTAGAAGGGCGCCCATCGCGGGCATCGCATGCACTAAAAAATCGCATGCGATGCGACCGACGCGATGCCCGCGATTTCCCATAGGGAACAATGTTAAATGTCCCAATTGACCCGATTTTCCTGTTCAATGTCTCAATTGACCCGATTTTCCATAGGAAACAATGTTAAATGGCCCACAGAGGCCAAATAGGCACCCTGAAGTGTGAAATGGCCCCCACAATTGTTAACGCCACCCCACGAACAACGTCAACCCGAAGCGTGGCCAGCCCCGCGAGGGGCGGCGGTACGCGTCCTACGACCTTTTCATACCCCCACTATCCACTTCAGCGTGGAGTTGAGAATAGAAAGTGTGGCGAGCGCAGCGAGCCACTGAGCCCGAATCGTGGCGAGCGCAGCGAGCCCCGCGAGGGGATGCGGACACCTTCACAGGTATACGCGTCCCCTCGCGGGCTTCACAGCTGTCCGCGTCCCCTCGCGGGGCGCGCTGCGCTCGCCACGCTTCGGGCTCGGTGGCTCGCTGCGCTCGCCACACTTTCTATTCTCAACTCCACGCCGACGTGGATAGTGGGGGTATGAAAAGGTCGTAGGACGCGTACCGCCGCCCCACGCGGGCTCGCTGCGCTCGCCACGCTTCGGGTTCACGTTGATCGTGGGGTGGCGTTAACAATTGTGGGGGCCATTTCACACTTCAGGGTGCCTATTTGGCCTCTGTGGGCCATTTAACATTGTTTCCTATGGAAAATCGGGTCAATTGAGACATTGAACAGGAAAAACGGGTCAATTGGGACATTTAACATTGTTCCCTATGGGAAATCGCGGGCATTGCATCGGTCGCATCGCATGCGATTTTTTGGTCGCATGCGATGCGACCGACGAGATTTTCTTTTACTAACGATGCCCACGATCAAATTCGTGGGCGCCCTTCTAGGTAAAGAGTACCGAAAGACTTATGTTCCTATAAACCCTCATTGCACATTGCTTATAGTCAGTGGGGGGGAAATGGGTTCTAATTCTGGGCTTAATGGAGGGGCCCGGTAGGGGCCTGGGACCCCATTCCCCTCTCACCCTCACCTCTTAGACTCTTTCTCTCTGTGTGGAGGGAGGCCGCTGTCAATGACTGCAGCAGTCTCCTCTGTCTGGAAGGCTAACTTTTGTCAGGGGGTGTGAGCAAATTTTTGTGATTAGACCACGCCTCCTGCTTTACCAAGACCCGCCCCAGACTGTCAGCCTTGGTTATGGTGAAAGGAAAACATATGATTGTGTAATTATGCAATAAACAAAACAATATTACCTGGGAATAGAAATGCACTATTTTCCACAACTGGAAGCTCACACACGACGTCACCATTTCCATGACTTTTTGACAACCACCTGTTGGCTTCAAAATTGAATGTTTTTCCATTTTTCATTTTCTGTAGAATTATCTGAAGGGAAGAGTTGACATTTTATGTAGACTTACATTGTTATAAATCTTTCTTTATAAAATGTTTACGGTTTAGAACAAATATAATGTCTCCTTTCAAAACAGCCAACTGAATGGTTAGGACAGTGGTTCCCAAACTGCATGCCTAGGCACCCAGGGGGGTGCCTTGGGGTGGTGGCCCAGGTACAAAACAAATTATTTGGTATCCAGGCATCAGATCTAGTGTCTAGGTAGACACTCAAAAGATCGAAAACTATTGGTCGACAGTCAAAAGGTCAACATGGAAAAGGTCGAAATGAGATTTTTATGTAGACAAAGGTCAACAAGAGTTTTTAGACTCAACTAAAAATTACTTGTTCATACTTTACCATCCCTGAGGGCAGGCCCTTAGAGTGAAGGGCCTCACACACTACAATGACGATTTCATTTGATTACGACCTTTTGGTCCGATATATCATTTGTAAAGTGTAAAATTGTATATGTTTTCCATCCGATCCGATGCCTGGAACCGTGAGTGTCTGATAGGAGCCCCATCTAGCCCCCTAATCCAGCCCATCAGATATATTTTATGGTACAAATGTATGCCATAAGATATATATCATGCGATGTATCGTGGCTAGATATAGCATATGCAATTAGTGTGGCCAATCCCGGGATCGGGATCGGCGGGATCCCGGGATTTGGCCTAAAAAAGTCCGGGATTTCAATCCCGGGATTGGAGAATCCAATCCCGGGATTTCGGGATTAGACTGCGCATGCGCAGTCTAATGCCGGGCAGCGTCTGAGCGAGTGCCCGGCTGTTCCCGTAAGCTGACCCGGCGTGCGGCCTGCGTAGCGTGACAGTAGAGGTCACGCTGCGCAGGCCACACGTCACCAGTGACCGCCCGCCTACCCGCCGACCTGCCTCCGCCTGCCCGCCTCTTCTCCGCCGCCCGCCTGCACGCCAGCCTGCCTCCGCCCACCTGCCTGCTGTCTTCGATGGAGGTGCACTTGCCGGGAGGCACCGTGCACCTCCAAACCCACTCCCGGCCGCCCGTCCGCTCCCTTATGTAAGTAGATGTGCGGGTCGGCCGGGGTGGGTCCAATGCCAATAATGGGCTTTTTGGTTTGGATGCCAATCCCGGGATCCCGGGAATCCCGGGATTGAGCATTTTTCAATCCCGGGATTGGCATCCCTATATGCAATATGTCTTATGCAAAAAAAGACCCCTACAGTATGTACAAAATCAAATGGAATTACTCCCGGGAAGGTCCAGGGAGAGTTTTGACCCTCTTGACAATTAGTTGTCAACCTTTTGATTGAAGACCTAGACACTGTAGATCTACAAGACCATAACCAAATTATTTATGGTCAAAATCATAAGCAAAACCAGTGCTGGTGGCTGCCAATCATAAAACATGTGTACAATTAAAACCACAACTACAGATGTGTACTTTTCTGTTCCTGCATCTCACAATGCATCTTCCAAGATGTGCCAGTGTGCTCATATCCTTTTATCCGCAATCCATTCACTATGAATGGGAGATGCAGAACATGACCGCTGAATGCCACGACATAACGTTATGTAACAATACACTTGACAGGTCAGCACAATTTACTTATTAATTTAATATATCTTTTTTGAATTTATCAATAAGAAACTTCCTCTGCTGGCCACAAGTGGTACTGCAGTCCAATATTTAAGCTTAGTCATGTTTTAGCGTATCCTTAAATGCAAATGTTCAAATATATGTTTCAGTTTAACAAACACCATATATACTGTACTGAGGTACCTGGCATTGCTCAGGTTTTTTTTCTTAAACCCCATGTCCTCTACCCCCTCCAAGTAATGCGACCTTGCCATATCTTGCTTCCCTAACCGACTTTGTCTATTGGCCGGACCCCTTTTTTGGACCCCACAGAGTCAGGATTGGGGGTTTTAGTAGCCGTGAACCTTATCTGGACCCAATAAAGCCACCTCGCATTAGCTTCATCCAAATCGGTCCAACAGTGTCCGAATGCATAGCAGACAAACAGACGAAACACAGACAACACATCTGTAAGAGGTAAGAGATGACAAATATGTAAGAGATCATGGCTCTGGGGACCCTGCTCCTCCCACTATGTAAGTCTCAGTCTGTGTCTTCCGCTACCTCCATTCCCTTACATAATGTCACTGCACCTGTCATGTGCACCCCTGTTCTCACTGACACATCCCTAATTTCCTGATATACACTGTGCTTGCTGCTGGGGGACCCTGCTCCTCCCACTAAATAACTCTCAGTCTGTGGCTTCCTGCTACCTCCACCCCCCTCCTCACATTACACTGCTACTGTCACATGTAGCCCTGTCCTCACGGACACATCACTAATTTCCTGATATACACTGTGCTGCTGGAGGACCCTGCTCCTCCCACTATATAACTCTCAGTCTGTGGCTTCCTGCTTCCTCCACCCCCCTCCTCACCTTACACTGCTCCTGTCACATGTAGCCCTGTCCTCGTGGACACATCACTAACTTCCTGATATACTCTGTGCTGCTGGGGGACCCTGCTCCTCCCACTATAGAACTCTATGTCTGTGGCTTCCTGCTACATCCACCCCCCTCCTCACATTACACTGCTACTGTCACATGTAGCCCTGTCCTCACGGACACATCACTAATTTCCTGATATACACTGTGCTGCTGGAGGACCCTGCTCCTCCCACTATATAACTCTCTGTCTGTGGCTTCCTGCTACCTCCACCCCCCTCCTCACCTTACACTGCTCCTGTCACATGTAGCCCTGTCCTCGCAGACACATCACTCCTTTCCTGATATACTCTGTGCTGCTGGGGGACCCTGCTCCTCCCACTATATAACTCTCAGTCTGTGGCTTCCTGCTTCCTCCACCCCCTCCTCACCTTACACTGCTCCTGTCACATGTAGCCCTGTCCTCGTGGACACATCACTCCTTTCCTGATATACTCTGTGCTGCTGGGGGACCCTGCTCCTCCCACTATATAACTCTCAGTCTGTGGCTTCCTGCTTCCTCCACCCCCTCCTCACCTTACACTGCTCCTGTCACATGTAGCCCTGTCCTCGTGGACACATCACTCCTTTCCTGATATACTCTGTGCTGCTGGGGGACCCTGCTCCTCCCACTATATAACTCTCTGTCTGTGGCTTCCTGCTACCTCAATTCCCCTCCTCACCTTACACTGCTCCTGTCACATGTAGCCCTGTCCTCGCAGACACATCACTCCTTTCCTGATATACACTGTGCTGCTGGGGGACCCTGCTCCTCCCACTTTATAACTCTCAGTCTGTGGCTTCCTGCAGCCTTCATTCCCCTCCTTACATCATGTCACTGCCTCTGTCACATGCAGCCTTGTTCTCACTGACAAAACCCTCTGGAGGGGAACACCCAGCATTTCATGGGCATCATAATGAGAATGCTGGGCATTCTCCTGAGAACGCAGGCGGGCCAATGCCTGCCAGGGGCGGGCGGCTGAGGTAACAGGAAGTCAGCAACGCCCCATCTTGAGCAGACACCGGAGGAAATAAAATTAAGTTCTGACTGACTTTGATTTCCGAAGGTATGTCGCTCCTCCCCCTCCACCATCCCACGCCACCCGCCATCTGTACAGCGAAAGGGGATGCGCGCGCACGAGATGCTTGTCGTCGGTCACCCGGGGTCCCCACGGCCTCCCCGCACTCCCCCCCCTAACCCTGTCCGTCTCCCTGAAGCGGAGACGGACAGGGTTCCCGTCGCCCCGCCAACGGAAACTGAAACGCACGCGCGTCTCAGTCAGATGGCGAGCCGGGCTGCTGGCGGATCACCAGCGGTGACGTTCTGGCGATTCGCCAGCAAAGAAGAGCCCGGCCCCATCTGTATGCCAGAGTATAGTTTTCAACTGCTGTATAAAGGAGAATCACTCATCTATACACATAGGGGCCGATTCAGTCCTGCTCGCGCAGGTCCGAATTCTAGTGACAATGTTGTCTAGCGATGTTATTTGATAGGATACAGCAGATAATGGGGCAGATGTATCATAGCAGCGCTTATCGCGCCGCTATGATACTTCCTGCTTCGCCTCAATAGCGAGGCGAAGCAGGAAGGGACATCGACAAGATGTATTAACATCTTGTCTGCCGAAGCGGGGGAGCGCTAACTCCCCCCTCCGGCGATGTCCCTTTCTGGAGATAGCGCATCAGTTAATACTGATGCGCTATCTCATGTCCCCCGGCCGGCCGCACTGGGCATGCGCGGGATCTCGCTGTTCACGCGAGATCCCCAGCGCAGCCCAGACCTAACAGCAGGGACAGCGCTGTCCCTGCTGTTTAGATAGGGCTTCGCCAGCCTGATGCTGGCGAAGCCAAACCCGGCTTCATGCGGAACGGTCAGCGATGCTGACCGTTCATACATTCGGCCTGCTATCATTTTGATAGCAGCGCCGATATGGACAGGGGCGCATAGCGCCCCTGTCCATTACCGCATCCCGGCCGCTTCATACATGGGGGAGAAGCGGTATCAGTGCACATAACGTGCGCTGATACCCCTTCTCCCCATAACGACCTTTCATACATCTGCCCCATTGTTTGGACACACAAAATGGTTTCATCCACACTATGTGGGTGTCGGTTTACTTGAAATGCGACACAGGTAATAAGGGGCCCATTTATCATTCTACATTTGCGGCTAAATCCCTGAAGAAAAACGTTTTCGGGGGTTAGCCGCAAACATTAAGTATCACCCCAATGTATGTAGGAGGGACAGTCCCTGCTGCTATCCCTCCTGCACCACCGCCAGCCGCCTCCCTCATAGGTTTCTATGGGGGATGCGAAGCTGCCCAATATATCAACATCGGGTAGCAGCGAATCACATCCCGGGGCTTCTGCCATTCTGAGATGGCCCACTGTAGCCTATGGGCTACACACCGCACTGTTGCCGGGGCAGGGCGGTCAGCGGGGTCAGCAGGGGGGGGTCAGCGCTAACTGCACATGCGCAGACCCCCGGCGTCTGGCTCAGCACATCACAGAGCTCCTTTCGAGCAGGGGATGGTACATTCCGCCATTTGGATCACATTTTACAATGCAATCCCAGGCAGTAATATTACCCCCAGATTGCATTGTAAATGCGATCATTGATAAATGGGCCCCTAAGTCTGCTTCCAAAGACCTAGAACCTGATTCAGGTTTGTCCCCAATTCTGATGTTCGTACAACTAAGCGATTATGGGTAGACTGTGCACGTGCCGCGATCACACAGCACATGCACTTTATACTCTTGTGATGTTGCTCACAGTCAGGAATACAAATATAGTGCTATAGATTATTTCAGGGAGGGGTGTCCCAAACTGGTATCTTGCCTAAGGCCCAATGTGATCTACATCCGGCACTGTCAGTATCAATAATATGGGTAACATGCTAAATAACAATGTAAAGCTTGGTGACTACAGAACTCTATGTCTGCGTCAGACTCTGAGTGAGACTAGTAAGAGCATCTTCAGTGATCAGCACATTATAAGGCAGCTCCTCATTCAGCCTCCAGCAGAGACTGCGCAGCGCCCTATCGGAGATGAATGTCACCAGTGACATACGAGAGTCTGTGAGAGAAGCATTCATCACTAGAAGTTCCCTTATAAGCAGGAATTTGTATAGTCAGCGGTGATTACATGATCCGCAAGAAACAGAATAGAGCTGTATAGCAGGAAGACAAAGACAGAGCCCAGTGTGAAGAAACGGTTTATATTGGAAGATTTTAAGAAAATATTTTCAAGTAAAAATATTTTTTGGTACTTGTTTAGAATCACGGAAATGTTTTAGAAATGTTTAGAATCACTGCTCCCACGATGGGCACCGTATACGGAAAAATCGCATCGCATGCGATCGCATGAGATCGCATGCGATCTGATGCAATGTCATTTTTCACCGAAATTATGGACATGAGTTGAAATCATGTAAAATGCACCCCAAATGTCATTTTTCACACTGTACCACCCCCACTATCAACGCCAAGCCGAAGCGTGGCGAGCGCAGAGAGCCCGCGAGGGGCGGCAGTACGTGTCCTATGACCTTTTCATACCCCCACTATCCACGTCGGTGTGGAGTTGAGATTAGAAAGTGTGGCGAGCGCAGCGAGCCACCAAACCCGAAGCGTGGCGAGCCCCGTGAGGGGACGCAGGTACCTGTGAAGCCCGTGAGGGGACACGGATACCTGTGAAGGTATCTGCGTCCCCTCGCGGGCTCGGTGGCTCCATGCGCTCGCCACACTTTCTATTCTCAACTCCACGCCGACGTGGATAGTGGGGGTATGAAAAGGTCGTAGGATGCGTACCGCCGCCCCTCGCGGGCTCACTGCGCTCGCCACGCTTCGGATTGGCGTTGATAGTGGGGGTGGTACAGTGTGAAAAATGACATTTGGGGTGCATTTTACATGATTTCAACTCATGTCCATAATTTCAGTGAAAAATGATATCGCATCAGATCACATGCGATGCGATCACATGCGATTTTTTAACAAAAATGCATAAAAACATGGTAAAATCGCATCGCATGCCACTACATATGGCATGCGATGGCATGCGATGGGAGCCGTGATTGTACACAAGTACCTATATTTTTTTACAATATATTTTCACTATTCTGTGCCATGGGCAGGGCCGGCTCTACCACTAGGCAGCTTTAGGCAGCTGCCTAGGTCGCCGGGATTTGGGGGGGGGGCACAACCAAGTCTGCTTATCAAAAAAATCAAGGATGTCTATGAGGATCCTTGTTGTACTTAATGTAGGTGGCTGCTGTGGAACTTCTAAGACCTCACCATTGCTTCCCCCTCCTCCTTGTACTGTGTTTTTGGTGGCAAAGGGAGGCCTCCAGGGAAAGTAGGGGACTTGCCCACCTTCCTGGGGTGGGGCTGGGAGCACCACCCAATTTTTGGGAGCCTCCCTGCCATTCTGGAATGTTAGGCAATTATGCCTTAGGGGTTGGAAATGAGTATTGGTGGCAGTATGGGGTGGGGGGTGTTGCAGTAGGTTGAAGTTTTGCCTAGGGTGCTGAGAAGCCTAACACGGGCCCTGGCCATGGGAACCATACATTATATTTTTGCTGGATTTTCAGGTCATTCAGGTGTCCGTCTCCAGTGAGACAGGTCATGGGTTCTAATACAGGGTGTGACACTTGCAAAAATGATGTTAGGAGACGAGTCAGCCACAGAAATGATATTGACAGCTTTCAATTAACTGATTCAAACTTGCAGGAGAGGAGAGGTGCCCACTTGGGAGCAGGAGCCTGGCGGAAAATGACTCCAGTGCCTCCCAGAGTTACACGTCTGTATCTACCCATATACTAATTATCTTTGACTACTGTGGGAACAGGTCTGTATCATTTGCCCATCAATAGTGGTAGCATTTGTAGCCACTGGAACCAGGCCATGGGAGCACAGCTGTGGTCCTTGTATACTACCTCTGCTCAGGACAGCTTACTTCTTTTACCCAATTATGCTGCTTTCAGACTGCAAAACTGGCTTTGACCAGGTATTTTAAAACGTTTCTAAAAAACGGGTCTGCCAGCTGAAACCCCTTTCACACCGCATGTCTTTAAAAGGTATTTCAATGCAGTTTTTGTTCCTTCACAACACTGAACCCGTTTTAACCAATAGAAAACAGTGAATGAAAAAAAAAACGGGTCTGAAACGGTTAGGACCCTGCTTTATTACCGTTTAGAAATACCAGTTCAATAGAACCGGTAAATTCACCTTTCAGACCGCACAAATTACCGTTTTAAAACTGTAAAAAAAATGCAAAATAATGGGTAAAAAGTGCGGTCTTAAAAGGGGTGTTACATATGAGGGAGTGCACTCTTCAGTACCTATAGAAGGCTTGCTAAACTAATGCCCCTACACATAAGGCGACGGGAGCGGTGCACTGAGCAATCCACTTAAGCACAGATCTCTCCGCACACAGTGCTGCATCAGCGATGCACCAGTGATGTGTGCTGAGCAATCTATCACTGCCAGATATTTTTATTGATTACTTATTACTTATAAGCCGTCATTTGATAATAGTCAATTTAATGGATTAATCAAAAAGCTACTACCTGACATTTTTTCATTTTTTATTATATATACCTTATATCTTTACTAGGTAGGACAGTTTACAGGGGCAGTATCTGCATGTCTTATCCGTTTACACTGTATTCAAGATGGAATATGGTACAGTACAGTGGATATTTTGCAGTTACAGTACTGGTACATTTGAGGCTGACAGTAAAATCACCAGCATCCAAGTGCCGTCCCCCAAAATGTGCTCACGTGCCTAATGGGAAGTTCGGCTCTGCATCCACCACCGGGAAAATAGCTAAAACTGGCAAAAAAACGCTCAGTGTGTGTATGCATTTGTTTTTCAGCCCAAGCGATTTTTCCCATCATCGGTCACCATACACGATGGGCAAAATCGCCTAGTGTGTATTGACCTTAAATATAAGAGAGAGGTTGGAAAGCATTTAATATTCCTGGTGGATTTTAACCAGGGTTGCCTACCCTCCTGGAATGGCCGGGAGGCTTCTGAAAATCGGGTCCCCCTCCCGGCCCCCCGGAAAGGTGGCCAACCCTCCCACATACCGGCGCCTCCCGCATCTCTCCCGCGGCAGCGTTAATTTCCTGTGATTCGTGGCTTTTTGTGGGAGGGGTTAATTATGCAAATCGTAACATTTAGACCCGCCCTTACCTCGAAGACCCACAAATTGCAGTATTTGCATTACTGGAGGTGGGACTTGATGATGCCTACATCAGACCCCGCCCCCCGATGTGCTGCTGACAGTCTCCTCTCTGGGCTTCTCCCAGTGAGGAGACTTTAAATGTAGGCAACCCTGATTTTAACCCCCTAGGACTAGGGAGGCCAATCCCGGGATCGGGATTGGCGGGATCCCGGGATTTTGGCTTAAAAATGTCAGGATTTGAATGCCGGGATTGAAGCTTCTAATCCCGAGATTCCGGGCAGTGCTGAGCACCTTAGAATATGGCTCAGACGCTGCCCGGCTGACTGCTCCTTACCCTGCCGCTGTTCGGGAGTCAGGACAGCGGTGCTGAGTCTGTCAGGCATGTCGGCGCCCAGGCTGCGCAGCGTGACCCCCTGACGTCATGTCACGCTGCGCAGCCTGGCCACCGCTATGCCTGTCAGACTCAGAGTCAGGACATTGTTAAACCCGGATAGACGGCCGCTGTGCTGCCCTCAGCCGCCCGCCCACCGGAGATAGTCACTATCCTGCTGCTGCCTGTCACCACTGAAGCAGTAAGTGACAGGTCAGCGCAGGAGGGGTTGGGGAAGATTGGGGGGGGATTAGGTTTTAGAATTTTCTTAGTGACATTTGGGGGAGGGGCGGGTTTTTTTTATTAGGGAGGCCAATCCCGGGATCCCGGGATTGACCATTTTTCAATCCCACATCCCGGGATTGAAAAAATGGGTACTTCTGTAGTTTCACGGCGCCGCCGCGCGCACACTCTGGCTCAGAAACTTGGCAGACTGCCAAGAGGCTCTGATTAACCGTGCGCGTGCCGCTCTAGCTCAGACAGAGTGTGCTCGCGCCGCTCTAGCTGTACTGACAGCTACGTAAACAGCGTGGCGGCCGGGCAGCAGCAGCAGCGCGCTGCCCAGGCGCTGGCAGGTCACTGTGGTACTTGTAGTTCCACAGTGAAATAGGCAGCGCCTGGGCAGCGCTGACAACAGCGGGGGCAAGTGGACACACCCCGGGCACAACGCTGACGTGCCGGGGCTTGTAAAGTACTCACCCCGGCACAGCGCAGTATCCCCCATGTACACGCTAAATCCAATGGCTTGCAGCCTAGATCTAGGCGCTAATGCACCTGGATTCACACTCCCTGCAAGCCGCTAAGAAGGAGGGGGGCGCCTGGATTTAGGCGCAAAACCCTCTGAATCCAGGCGCCTTGCGAGCCGCTAAGAAGGAGGGGGGCGCCTGGATTTAGGCGCAAAAGCCAGGCTCCCTGGGAGCCGCAAAGGTGGTTTAGCATCTAAATTTAGACGCTAAAGCGCCTGGATTTAGTTGGGTGGAGGGGTACATCTAAATTTAGACGCAAAAGCATCTAAATTTAGCTGGGTTTAGGGGTACACTATTAAAGCCCGTCCACAGTGGCAGTAGTCGACGCAACAGCTGTCGACTGTGTAAATCCCACTATCCACGCCCACCCGAAGCGTGGCGAGCGCAGCGAGCCCCGCGAGGGGCGGCGGTACGCGTCCTACGACCTTTTCATACCCCCACTATCCACGTCGGCGTGGAGTTGAGAATAGAATAGTGTGGCGAGCGCAGCGAGCCACCGAGCCCGAAGCGTGGCGAGCGTAGCGAGCCCCGCGAGGGGACGCGGATACCTTCACAGGTAAACGCGTCCCCTCGCGGGCTTCACAGGTGTCCGCAGCGACGCGGACACCTGTGAAGCCCGCGAGGGGACGCGTTTACCTGTGAAGGTATCCGCGTCCCCTCGCGGGGCTCGCTGCGCTCGCCACGCTTCGGGCTCGGTGGCTCGCTGCGCTCGCCACACTATTCTATTCTCAACTCCACGCCGACGTGGATAGTGGGGGTATGAAAAGGTCGTAGGACGCGTACCGCCGCCCCTCGCGGGGCTCGCTGCGCTCGCCACGCTTCGGGTGGGCGTGGATAGTGGGATTTACACAGTCGACAGCTGTTGCGTCGACTACTGCCACTGTGGACGGGCTTTAATAGTGTACCCCTAAACCCAGCTAAATTTAGATGCTTTTGCGTCTAAATTTAGATGTACCCCTCCACCCAACTAAATCCAGGCGCTTTAGCGTCTAAATTTAGATGCTAAACCACCTTTGCGGCTCCCAGGGAGCCTGGCTTTTGCGCCTAAATCCAGGCGCCCCCCTCCTTCTTAGCGGCTCGCAAGGCGCCTGGATTCAGAGGGTTTTGCGGCTAAATCCAGGCGCCCCCCTCCTTCTTAGCGGCTCGCAAGGCGCCTGGATTCAGAGGGTTTTGCGCCTAAATCCAGGCGCCCCCCTCCTTCTTAGCGGCTTGCAGGGAGTGTGAATCCAGGTGCATTAGCGCCTAGATCTAGGCTGCAAGCCATTGGATTTAGCGTGTACATGGGGGATACTGCGCTGTGCCGGGGTGAGTACTTTACAAGCCCCGGCACGTCAGCGTTGTGCCCGGGGTGTGTCCACTTGCCCCCGCTGTTGTCAGCGCTGCCCAGGCGCTGCCTATTTCACTGTGGAACTACAAGTACCACAGTGACCTGCCAGCGCCTGGGCAGCGCGCTGCTGCTGCTGCCCGGCCGCCACGCTGTTTACGTAGCTGTCAGTACAGCTAGAGCGGCGCGAGCACACTCTGTCTGAGCTAGAGCGGCACGCGCACGGTTAATCAGAGCCTCTTGGCAGTCTGCCAAGTTTCTGAGCCAGAGTGTGCACGCGGCGGCGCCGTGAAACTACAGAAGTACCAAAAAATGCCCCGGGATTGGCATCCCTACCTAGGACCTAGGTTGACAACACTATGGAGATTATTCTGGTTCACTCCTTTTGGCAAATTCCTTCTTAGATAGACAAAACGATGTGCACTGCAGGGGCGCAGATGTAAAATGTGCAGAGAGAGTTAGATTTGGGTGGGGTTTTACTTCAAAGTGAGATCTATATTGCAGTGTAAAAAAAAAAGCAGTCAATATTTTCCCTGCACAGAAACAAAATAACTCACCAAGTCTAATTCTCTCTGCACATTTTACATCTGCCCCCCCCCCCCCCCTGCTGTGCACATGGTTTTGTCCATCTAAGAAGGAATTTGGGTACTTGTGGAGTATCACGGCTCCCATCGTATGCCATCGTATGCCATATGTAGTGGCATACGATGGCATACGATGCGATGCGATGTTTTACCGATTTTTGAGCATTTTTGCTCAAAAATCGTATGCCATCGCATGGCATCGTATGCCATATGTAGTGGCATACGATGGCATACGATGCGATACAATGTTTTACCGATTTTTGAGCATTTTAGCTCAAAAATCGTATGCGATCGCATCGGATGCCATACGATGGCATCCGATGCGATGCGATGGCACCCGATTTTGCACAGAAATGCATCAGAATGCATTGAAATGTGTATTAAAGTAGTGAAATGCCCCCAAATGCCATTTTTCATAGTGCACCACCCCCACTATCAACGTCAACCCGAAGCGTGGCGAGCGCAGCGAGCCCGCGAGGGGCGGCGGTACGCGTCCTACGACCTTTTCATACCCCCACTATCCACGTCGGCGTGAAGTTGAGAATAGAATAGTGTGGCAAGCGCAGCGAGCCACCAAGCCCGAAGCGTGGCGAGCGCAGCGAGCCCCGCGAGGGGACGTGGATACCTGTGAAGCCCGCGAGGGGACGCGTATAGCTGTGAAGGTATCCGCGTCCCCTCGCGGGGCTCGCTGCGCTCGCCACGCTTCGGGCTCGGTGGCTCGCTGCGCTCGCCACACTATTCTATTCTCAACTCCACGCCGCCGACACATTTCAATGCATTCTGATGCATTTCAGTGCAAAATCGGGTGTGATCGCATCGGGTGTGATCGCATCGCATGCGATGCGATTTTTGGCATACGATCTGCATACCATGCAGGTCGTGGGAGCCGTGATACTCCACAAGTAACGGAATTTGCCAGAAGGAGTGAACCAGAATAACCCCCATGTCTACAGTAGGACCATTATTTCTTTGTCACCAGAACTTTTCTCCTTTTATAAATAAATAAAGCTGACTCCTGTGTCTATTGCAGATAATTCTATATTGTTTTACCTGGGTATAAAAGGTTGTCATCTATCAATAGATATATTAAGAAATTAAAGACAGACAGGGTGTTGATGAAACAATATGCAAAATATTATTTGAATTCTAAGCTACTTAATATTCTCTGCCCTTTTCCTCTACGAGCATATCATACGCAGCAAAGGGAAAAAGTGCTTGTGTAAACATGCCCTTAGAAAATATAATGACCCAGTTCCAACCACCCCTTCAAAAAAATACATTTTTATACATGGCCCAAATACATATATTGTATACATGCGCCAATCACTGGTTTTATGTTTACCTACTGGGTCTAAACATCTGCAGTTTTCACTGTATGGTAACTCCATCCCTGCCAATACTTTCTCACAGGCGCTGCATTACCGACACCAAACTGCACTTTAATAAAGCATCGTTATCTATTTGCTTATGTTTTACTGCAAACTGTACTTCGGCCATTGTTATTGTTTCATCATTTTTGAAGAAGTACTTCTCTATATTAACCATTTGAGTGCCAACACATCTCTGTGCGAGATGCTCAAAATATCAGCTAAAAATGGCAGCGTCATTCAAATTTGTTATATAAAGTCAAATAAAAAATGTTGTGTAAAAAAAAGATTATATTTCCTATGTAAGGCAAACATTACAGGTCATTATGATGACTGAAAAATGTTTGCTTGGCAATTTTCACACCAGTTTTGACAAACTCACTTGGCTCTCAAAGGGTTAAAATCAGAGGTGAAAGTGGGATGGCACGGGCCGCCAGAACACCGTACCACTCATCCCGCCCGTCCCACAGCTGCGTTGTAAACTTTTTAAATAGTAACTATGGCATAAAAGGCCGCTGGTTGGCTGAGAATGGCTGTCTCTCAACCAACCAGCGGCCTGCTACCATGGCAACAGCCGGTGACGAGGTGGGGAAGCAGTGATGTTCACGACTCTCTCCACCGCTGCGCCTGTGCGTCATGGCCCTGTGTCAGTATTTGCTGCTACTGGTAAAGAGGAGCCACCCAGCACCCAGAGTGGCCGGACCCAGGAGAGAAATTACGATAGTCTGAGGGACCCCAGCATCAGCTCAATGATGGTAAGAGACCCCAAACATATGTAATCTACATGTTTGGTAAGGTGATAAATGTGATTCCATTTCAAAGACACAGACTGATGCTGAATTAGTAAAGGATGGCCTCATGTTTGCAGAAAGTAATGTCTGCACTCTGCTCCCTGTGTCCCCCACTCTGCTCCCTGTGTCCCCCAAGCTCCCCCCTGTGGCCCCACTTTCCCCTCTGTGGCACCACTGTATCCCCTTCTCTCCCCTCTGTGGTCTCACTGTCCTCCCTGTGCCCCCCACTCTCCCCATTGTGGTCTCATTGTGCACGCTACTCTCCCCTCTGTGACTGAAATGGGTACTTGTTTCCTATCTGGGCGCCCATCGCGGGCATCGCGGGTACATCGCATGTCATTATAATGACATGCGATGCGACCGACGCGATGCCCGCGATTTTCCCATAGAGAACAATGTTAAATGGCTCAATTTACCCGCGATGACCGCGATTTACCATAGGAAACAATGTTAAATGGATCAATTTCCCCAAATTATCATAGGGAACAATGGGAAATGGGGCAAAAACACCCCTGAACATAAAAATGTCCCCCCAAAAGTAGTTGACGCCACCCCGCCATCAACGTGAACCCGAAGCGTGGCGAGCGCAGCGAGCCCGCGAGGGGCGGCGGTACGCGTCCTCCGACCTTTTCATGCCCTACTATCCACTAGGGCGTGGAGTGAGAATAGAATAGTGTGGCGAGCGCAGCGAGCCACCGAGCCCGAAGCGTGGCGAGCGCAGCGAGCCCCGCGAGGGGACGCGGATACCTTCACAGTTATACGCGTCCCCTCGCAGGCTTCCCAGGTGTCCATGGCGACGCGGACACCTGGGAAGCCCGCGAAGGGACGCGTTTACCTGTGAAGGTATCCGCGTCCCCTCGCGGGGCTCGCTGCGCTCGCCACGCTTCGGGCTCGGTGGCTCGCTGCGCTCGCCACACTATTCTATTCTCACTCCACTCCCTAGTGGATAGTAGGGCATGAAAAGGTCGGAGGACGCGTACCGCCGCCCCTCGCGGGCTCGCTGCGCTCGCCACGCTTCGGGTTCACGTTGATGGCGGGGTGGCGTCAACTACTTTTGGGGGGACATTTTTATGTTCAGGGGTGTTTTTGCTCCATTTCCCATTGTTCCCTATGATAATTTGGGGAAATTGATCCATTTAACATTGTTTCCTATGGTAAATCGCGGTCATCGCGGGTAAATTGAGGCATTTAACATTGTTCTCTATGGGAAAATCGCGGGCATCGCGTCTGGCACATCGCACCCGATTTTTTATCGGCCGCGATGCCCGCGATGGCCCCGATTTTACCCCCGATGCCCGCGATTAAAATCGTGGGCGCCCAGATAGGAAACAAGTACCCTGAAATGCTCCTATTTCCCATGGCGACACCCCTTATCCATATGGCCACACCCACTTTTCGGTGCATGCCTTCAGCGCACACGCACACGGTACCACTGAGAATTTTTTCCTGTTTGCAAAACACTGGTTAAAATTATACTGAGAATGTCAAGACTTGTAACTACTCTTTGTGTATCTGCTAATGTTACTGTATTTACATTTTTTCTTGGGTTAGGTGTATTTGGAATGGTAAACGGGAGTGATCAGTAAACATGAGCTCTTCTATACTGTGTCATTTCTTAGCACCAGAGACATCTAGTGGTCAGTTGTGAAAAATAAATGCAGTCATTCCAGTGATTGATAATATAATTATCTCAGACTGTAAAGCTGTAAATTAAAATATTTTAGATGGTTTTGCAGAAAGAAGTTAAGATGTGCTTATTGTGTCATTGGCACAGGTCAATCATTTGTAAACAACGTATAGACGCAGCATAGTGGCAAACAATATGAAATGTTTTACGGTAAAACATTTCCCCTGTGCTGGTGCATTTAAGGCAAGCATACTCACATGCAATCCTGCTCTTCCTTCCTAATCACAATTGACTGAATTTAATTCTAACATATTTTTACATTTTAAGTACTTCTTCGTGATTCATAACTTATAAAGCCAGAAAATAAGAATGTAGGTCAATGACGAAAGGCAGGGACAAAAATGTAAATGTTGTGGCTGCCCCCTGAACAGTAGACACAGTTGGCATTATAACTTGGTAAATGAAATGAATCATGTTTACAGCTATATAATAATTAAATATGGTCAAGCAATGTGAAAGCTGCAGTGAGAGACCCCTAGCAGCTGCAATCACAGTGATGAAGACAGAAGTGATCATCAGGGGAAGAGAGGAGGGCTATTACACAGGCTTCTGGGTATAGTATACTGTGGAGGTGATCGGACATAGGCAAAGTTGGGGGTAGGCTGGGGTGATCCGGCATAGTCTTAGTATCACTAGTTCATTAATACTTTTGTTACCTCCTACCATCTGTTGTGAGTGTTTTGAATTTATACTGTATTGTGGTTACTGTTGCAGAGTCATCCAGTGACCACAGAATGCAGATGCTCTAAACCAGGGGTCCTCAAACTATTTTGCTCCGGGACCCCATTAGACTATAATAATAATTACGGGACCCTAGCAAGTTACTGCAGAAGGCAGCGGCGTAACTATAGCACCGCAGCCCCCGCCACCGCAGGGGGGCGCTGTGCATGTGGGGTCGCCGGGGGCTACGGTGCTATAGTTACACCCCCCCCCCCAATCCCCTGCAGACTTACCTATCTCGCTGGTCCCGGCGGCTCCGTTCTTCTGCTGAGGACCACCACAAAATGGCCACCCCTATATAGCACACAGTTCTCTGAAACTGTCTGCTGTATGGGGGAGGCCATTTTGTGGTGGTCCTCAGCAGAAGAAGAACGGAGCAGCCGGGACCAGCGCGATAGGTAAGGCTGCAGGGGATTGGGGGGGTTTGCATGGGCGGCGTGGCGGCGGGGGATTGGGGGGGGGGATGGGGGTTTGCATGGGGGGCGGGGCGGCGGGGGATTAGGGGTGCTTGGCAGGGCAGCGGAGGGGGGGGGGCGCCCAAAACTTAGTTACGCCACTGGCAGAAGGTCATCACATCAATTGTGTAGTCAGCAGACAGCACATACATGGCAGCATTGTGAAGGCAAAACATGATGGAAGGAGCCTAAAACAACAGACAACTCAACAGACTTTTCAGACTCCTTGAATCATTGACTGAGATAAGAAAGTCATCAGCCTGATGGTCAGCAACATGGAGTCGGGACCAAATGCTGAGAAGATCGGGACCGACTTTGGGGTCAGGACCCACAGTTTGAGAACCACTGCTCTAAATTGTTAAACTGGTTTGAGATTCAAATGAATTTCACCAGCTTTGAAGGCTTATCCAATTGTGGTATAATCATTAATAGACTTCTGATTCAAATCTGAGATTTGCAACTTTATAAAGATATCTCAGTAGAGGAGACAACGGCTATCCCAGGGTCAAACGGTATTAGAGCTCAGTATTATAAGACCATTGTGACTGAACCCGCCCCCCACTTGAGATCCCACGCAATGCTTTAATTATAAACTGATCCACCCAGGCCAGGGCCGCCATCAGGGGGGGTACTGTGGGCACAGCTGTCCTGGGCCGGGCCACTCTGACAGAGAGGGAAGAGCCCAGGCCGCTCATTCCGCGCACCAGCATCCCTCCGGCACCTGCCTGACCCTCAGCAGCAATCTGTGCAGGTGTAGGGAGAGCGGCTTTGAAAGTCGAAAGGCTGAAACAGTCTCCCGGCGCCCATTGTGTGTCACCCGCCCTCCTTCCAGTCTGAATTCAGTGGTCTGTGGCTCACAGCTGACAGCGCGAGCCACGTAACCCCTCTCCATCTGCACTCCCCCCTCCCTCTGCAACCCTCAGCTTGTAGCGCGCCGCACATGCACACGTCATACGCTTGGAGGAGAGATGAGCCGTGTCAATTCAAATCAGAGCTGTGCACCAAGAAGTAGAAGGCAAATGGCAAAACATTTGTGGCAAATGGCAAAATATGTGTTATCTGCATTCCTTTGTGTTCCACTAAGAATAGTTGAAATGCATCAATGTTTAGTGAATTTTCGAATTTTTTTGTACAGGTTGACAAACTGGTTTGAGAACTTTTTTGTGGATAGTTTGAGCATCTCAGGACAAGAAATTGATCTGAAGTAAAGTTATCACTTATCACCATCATTGTCCCAGTCACTACCCACAATTCAATGTAAAATATTTTATGTAAGCTGTTTACATGGAATTCTTTTATAACAGAAATGATGTACTACAACATCCTGTTTGATGTTCCGACACACCTGCTGTTATAGTTTCCACAATATAAATTTTCCTGTGACATAACTGTTAAATCATCGTGATTCCAGTACTATCACTCCCAACTATCCCGATTTTCGCGTGAGCGTCCAGTTTTTATCCTGCTTCCTGCCTTGGGCTGGCAGTGTCCTGTGGGGGTCAGATGGGAATGCCCCCCATGGCCTATGCCGGGGGCATAGGTCACGCCCCCTGACCGGGAATCCACATCCCCTATGTGATATGAAAAATGTTGTTCAGAAGCTGAGCATACAAGTGGACTTGGACCTGTTCTGGACACTTCCTCAGTTCTTGCTCCCTCCTTTATTAGTAGGCCGGTTACCACTTTTTGTTAGTTGCTGCATATACATGTTTGTACTTTGTGTTTGATTAGCTGGGGTTCATTCCTCAGCCAATATGGCCTCTCTTAGGGTGGTATTCAATCCCCGCCACTATTTCTGACAGGGGAAATACCAGGAGCTGCCTATATAATGCTGCCATTTCCGATAGCATTGAAGGCGGAATTTGACAAAACGGAACCAATCGGATCTGTTTTGTCGAAAATGGCCACGGATTGTTGAATTCACGGACAGCGGACAGATGGTATGTTAAATTCCGCCTGTCGATAAACAGTTGAGCCAGCCAAAACGGGCCAGGATTCCAACTGTTGGTACGTTCCGACAGTCGGAATTCAGAATTCGTCCGTAATACAGGACTCTGCAAACCACGTTTATAAACGTGCCTACTGTGGGTCACATGACAGGCCCTTAGTCAGTCTCTGCATTGAGTCATGTTCTCAGAACAACGGGGCAAAAGCAGAGGATTGTCGATCTGGTAGTTTGGTGGTGGTTTTACAATTCCGAAGTCTATTAGGGCCAGTTCAAAGACAAAAACATAGAAACACACTTTAGAATAGAATAAAATTGTAAGTGACAGCTCTTTCCTACACAACATGGAATACATAATCAAGGGATTTACTTATTGATCGGTATGAGCTGGTTTTCTAATGGTCATAGGAGGACTCTGTGGGTACATGGCTAGCGGTGCACCCTCTGGGCTGCTATAAGTCATGCTGTGCAGCGGTAAGGATCAATACTGGTAGAGTAGAACAGCCTTTGTGTAAACCACTGCAGACAGAAGCTACTGTATATGACTTAAATCTATGTGATTACATGTTGTAAGATCATTTCATGTCACTTATACATAAAGGGTTTTAGATGTCTAATATATTATTTATAAGGTCTGTATAGTTATTGTCTGCCCAAAACTCCCTGCCAGCACATTTTCGGGCGTTTACTAGGTGTTATGATCCCGTTTCTGCGCTACCACGGGCATTACTGTGTCTGTGCTGATTACTCAGAGCATTTCTGTAGAACAGCAGAATTCTGTACGGCACTTATTGCAGTGTTGTTCTCGATCACTTGCGGATGTACAGAACGGTCATTTTAAGGTAGTGCTCATATTTGTTGGAAGCAGAGGCATAGCTACCGTAAGGCAGCCACCGCGGCTGCTTGGGGGAGCAAGCGCCAGCGGGGCGCCCCCTGGTGCCCTGGCACTCTGGTCAGACCCCCCCTTACCCCTCCGCATGCCGCCGCCACCGCATTCAGTCCGGCACCGCAGATAGCCTCTGGGCTCCGTCTCCTGCAGTAATGAAAAATGACACGACAAAATGGCTGCCATCTAATAGCAGACAGTTTTTAAGGATGCTAGAGGAGGCCGCCGCCTTCTCTAACATCCCTAAAAAAACTGTCTGCTGTACGGGGGCAGCCATTTAGTCGTGTCATTTTTCATTACTGCAGGAGACGGAGCCCGGAGGCTATCTGCGGTGCCGGACTGAATGCGGGGCCGGCGGCGGCGGCATGCGGAGGGGTAAGGTAATTTTTTGGCGGGGGGGGGGGGGGCGCCACAATATTAGTTACGCCTCTGGTTGGAAGGACTCATACACGTAGCACATATATGGGTATGGTTCATAGGGTTGACCCAATTAAGGTCGACATGTAATTGGTCGACCACTATTGGTTGTCAGGCCATAGGTCTACACCTTAAAAAGGTCAACATGTCTTAGTTCGACAGGGGAAAAAAGCAATAAGTCAACCACTATTGGTTGTGAAACCATAGGTTGACACCTTAAAAAGGTTGAAATGGCGTAGATCGACAGGGGCAAAAGGTCAACACGTGCAAGATGTTGACACGGTAAGGGTCGACGTGAAAAAATGTCGACATGATTTTTCACTTTTTTTGGGTGTCTATGATGACTTACTTTGACATGGACGCTAAATCATTGTACCACGTCCCCTCATTAAAAAAAGGGAAAGTACTGGGAAAGTTAGAAACCTGGGGTGACATTCTATGGGCTGAGAGAAAAGCGCATATATTTTTCGCACTCCACATCGCCGCTCTTCGCACTTTCAGAAATCGCATTTTTTAGTCATAATTCGCATATTTAATGGGATGCGCATTAGAGGCTAAAAAGTGCGATTGAGTGCGATAATGGGCGAATTTTCGGCATGAAAATGTGAGATTTTTAGGCATGAAAATGTGCGAATTTGTGCTTATGTGCGTTTTTGGGTTTGTATTAAAAAAAATAATTGCGTGGGGTCCCCCCTCCTGAGCATAACCAGCCCCGGGCTCATTGAGCCGGACCTGGTTCCAAAAATACGGAGGACAAAATGTGTAGGGGTCCCCCGTATTTCTGAAACCAGCCCCGGACTCTTGGACCTGTCCTGGTTCCAAAAATACAGGGGACAAAAAATCTGGGGGTCCCCCGTATTTTGAAACCAGCACCGGGCTCCAACAGCCCGCAGTGTCATGCCACAGCCGGGGGACACTTTTTACATAAGGTCCCCCGGCCGTACCATGAGCACCGTGGTACTTGGACGGGGTACCTGGAGGAGTGGGGACACCCCCAATAAAGGGGTCCCCCCCCAAGGCTTCACCCGTCCAGGGCTGAAGCCCGGGCTGTCACCGGCGTCCCTGGCCAGTGGATGCCGGCCTGATGGTGTAAAATCTTTCAATCCTAACATTGCTTTATACAGGAGAACTACAAGTCCCAGCAGACCTCCCCCGCAGGCTGGGACTTGGAGAACCACAAGTCCCAGCATGCGGGGCATTAATGGGCCCGCTGGGACTTGTAGTCCACCTGTAAAAAGAATGTTAAAAGAAAACACACACAGAAAAGTAAAACTTTATTACATACACACACACACCTCACTTTTACAACCACATACTCACCGATCCAGGATCCTGCGCTGGTCTCCCTTCTGCTGCAGAGCCGGCTACCCCCGCACTGACAGTGGGGACAACCGGCTGTCTCCAATGCAGCTAACAGCTTCTGTTGCGTTGTCCCAGCGCAACAGAGGCTGAGAGCGTCTTCGGCTTATGCGTCTCCATGGAGACGCATCGCCCAATCACGCTCTCAGCCTGTGTCGCGCTGGGACAACGCGACAGAAGCTGTTAGCTGCATCGGAGACTGCCGGGGGTAGCCGGCTCTGCAGCAGAAGGGAGACCAGTGAAGGATCCTGGATCGGTGAGTATGTGGTTGTAAAAGTGAGGTGTGTGGATGTGTATGTAATAAAGTTTTACTTTTCTGTGTGTGTGTTTTTCTTTTAACATTCTTTTTACAGGTGGACTACAAGTCCCAGCGGGCCCATTAATGCCCCGCATGCTGGGACTTGTGGTTCTCCAAGTCCCAGCCTGCGGGGGAGGTCTGCTGGGACTTGTAGTTCTCCTGTATAAAGCAATGTTAGGATTGAAAGATTTTACACCATCAGGCCGGTGTCCACTGGCCAGGGACGCCGGTGACAGCCCGGGCTTCAGCCCTGGACGGGGGAAGCCTTGGGGGGGGGACCCCTTTATTGGGGGGGTCCCCACTCCTCCAGGTACCCCGTCCAAGGCTGACCAGCCACGGTGCTCATGGTACGGCCGGGGGACCTTTATGTAAAAAAGTGTCCCCCGGCTGTGGCATGACACTGCGGGCTGTTGGAGCCCGGTGCTGGTTTCAAAATACGGGGGACCCCCAGATTTTTTGTTCCCCGTATTTTTGGAACTAGGACCGGTCCAAGAGTCCGGGGCTGGTTTCAGAAATACGGGGGACCCCTACACTTTTTGTCCCCCGTATTTTTGGAACCAGGTCCGGCTCAATGAGCCCGGGGCTGGTTATGCTCAGGAGGGGGGACCCGACGCAATTTTTTTCTAAAAAAAACACATTTTTTACCGCAGAACCATGCACAGATCTCAATGATCTGTGCAGGGTTCTGGCCAACTCGCATATCAGAACCTCGTCTGAAAAAATGGCGATTATTAGACACCTTAAAAGTGCGATTTGCGAAATCCCATTCCAATAAATAAGCAAATTGTATACTTTTCTATTGGAAAACATCTGGATGCGATAAAAGTGCGGATTTTTACCGCACTTTCAGTACGCACGACTTATCGCAAAAAATATGCGATTTCGGGACCTTTTCGCATCAGATTAAACATGCGAATTCACAGAAAAATGCGAATTAGCCGGTTTTTGGAGTAAAAATCGCCAAAAAACACAACTCTCATTCCATAGAATGTCACCCCTGGTAATCTGACTCATAGATTATTACTTTTATAATAAATATACTGTATGCTTGGAGAGCAATTACAGCCACTATTGCACTATTATTTATGGCAATAAATAATGTATCTGAAAAAAATGAAACAGGTAATACAGATGTCAAGAATGTATCTGCTTTACCTTGGATCACTATTGAAAAGAGAACAGAGGAACGTCCGTGCATAAAAGGTAAATTGATTTAAATGATTTTCTTGCATTCTCATAGATAATGGAAATACCAACAGAACGGTTGTTCTAAACACAAGGTCTATACAGCGGCGTAGCTACGTTTTGGGCGCCCCCCCCCCCCCCGCCACCCATTAAAATCCCCCCTCAGCCTTACCTTTCGCGCTGGTCCTGTCGGCTCCGTTCTTCTGCTGAGGAGAACTGTGTGCTATATGGGGGCGGCCATTTTGTGGTGGTCCTCAGCAGAAGAACTGAGCCGCCGGGACCAGCGAAATAGGTAAGTCTGCGGGGGATTGGGGGGAGGTGTAACTAAAGCACCGCAGCCCCCCGGCGCCCCCATATGCACAGCGCCCCCCCCGCGGTGGCGGGGGCTGCGGTGCTATAGTTACGCCACTGGGTCTATATATTATAAACAATGCAGAACAATGACAAGGAAGATCCAAGTCCACCTCTGTAAATATTAGTTTGAATGGTGGTTTTGCTAGTATAGTTGTATTATGAATTTGTTCTATGTTACTGCTCATAGAGCGAGTCATTTTCAGCAAATTACAGATTTGTTTTAAATCACCATCATTCGTGTCCATTTGACTCCATTCGAGATTGCAGTTTTTTCCTAAAACTGCATCTTGGTAATTTACTAAGCACAGACTTTTTGCTCGGCTACGAATGAAAATCACATCAGAACAGACATGTACGAATCAGCAGACCATCAGCCAAACACATCAGGACTTTCCATAGGCACCAGGACAATACCAGAATTTATTATCATTCATATGAGCAAACTCATGAAAGCTGTGAATTGAGCTCAAAATGCACCTCTCAAAAAGAACTGCTTTTTGCTCTTGGGCTGGTCCTGGTTCCAAAAATATGGCGGGAAAATTATGTAGGGGTTCTCTGTATATTTTATGTAATTCCACAGCCCAGGGAAACACATTTATATTGGTCCCTGCAGCCATGTCATTATATCCCAACTAGCCAGCCCTGCCTGGGGGTCCCTGAGTCTAATAAAGGGGTCCCCACCCCTCCAGGCCACCCAAGGGCTAGAGCCCCTGGATGATGGGTGCCAAGTTGATAGCTTTAAGCATGGGTCTTCAAACTGTGGCCCTCCAGATGTTGGGAAACTACAAATCCCAGCATGCCTTGCCACAGTTTTGCTATAAGGGAGTGTTAAAACGGTGGCAAGGCATTCTGGGATTTGTAGTTCCACAACATCTGGAGGGCCACAGTTTGAAGACCCATGGCTTTAAGTGTAATTTAAGATTTTATATTATGTTTCACATGTAGAACTCATGCTGGTATTAGGAGAACCACAAGTACCAGCATGCAGGTCATTAAAGGTCCCCTGGTACTTGTACTTCCACCTATAAAACAAATATTTCAATACACACACATCTTGAAAGTAAACATTTATTTAACACACATGCACGCCAACATACATACATACATAGATACTCACCTAGAATTCTCTCCTGTCATTTGGTCCTCTTTTCCAAAGTAATCCATAGAGGTACTTGTATTAGGCGAGTATATATATATATATATATATATATATATACAGTTGGGGCAGGTCCTATCTTGGCAGGCGATGGCGACGCCAGCCGCCATCCCCCACCAGCGCCATCTGCATAACGAGAAGGGGACGCGCGCGCACGAGAGACGCGCGCGTCCCCCTCCGACGGCGCTTCCAGCCGCTCCCCTGGGTCACCGCCGGCTTGTTGGCGGTAACCCGGGGTCCCCGCCGCCTGCCCGGACAGGGTTCCCGTTGCCCCGCCGACGGAGATTGAGACGCGCGTGCGCATGAGACGCGCGCGCGTCTCAGTCAGATGGTGAGGCAGGCCGCTGGCGGATCGCCAGTGCTGACGTTCTGGCGATTCGCCAGCAAGGAAAAGGCCTGCCCCATCTGTATATATATATATATATATATATATATATATATATATATATATATATATATATATACTTACCTAATCCAGTGTATATTCAGTCCTCTTTGGTCCAAAGTAGGCAACCCAGGGATTAAAAATCACTGACTGCTGGGCCTCCAGTTCACCTATGTCACTTGGAGACCGCTGAGCTGTAACTCAAATGGAGCTCAGCCGATTCTATGGTTAAAAAGGGTAAGGGTTAACTCAGTGTTTCATTAAGCCAGACTCATGGTTCTGTGCATGCATGAGTTGGCTAGCAGGTTTATCTGCCTAGATGCAGGCTTTTATTTCGGGTGTGGTATGTTTCTCCGACAGTCGGGATCCCAACAGTCATTGTCCTGATGTCGGGATCCCGACTTCCCGGACTCAGACAGCGTGGCCAGCGCAACAAAGCCCACCTGGCCGTCTGTGTTTTAACAGTCGGGATCCCGACGTTGGGTTAATGACTGTCGGGACCCCGTCCGGCACCCTTTATTTCCACATGTTATATAAAACATAGCAATACAAACATAGCTAAAATATATGGGAACAAAAAGATGGGTTACAGTGGTAAGTGATCCATTGCAATCATTGGAAGTTTTTACTTATGGGCTGCAGGGCTGCAGCCCTCCCAGGTAAAATCTGCCACTGTTCTCTGACTAAGTGAAGCCATATGCAGTCTGTGAGACTGCTCTGGCTTCATAGTGACTGGCAGTGACTTCCTATTGGAAGTCCAACCTGCCAGTCACCCAAGGCAGTCCCATTGAGAGGTGTTCCCTCCCTTCAGGACGCCTTTATATGGACAGCTGAGCGGCAGCTCATTAAATATGGATTCCGTGCATGCTCAGAACGAGGATGATACTGCACATGCGCCGGACCGGGGACCTTGATTATGCCTCTGGGGGGCTGCTGCGAAAGCATGTGCAGTACCGTAGAAGCTACAGTACTACATATGCGCCGGGACCGCGATGGGGATTGGGACCGGCGGCAGCTGAAGGGGACCACAAGCACGGTGGCAGCGGAGGGGGGGACCCACATAACGCCAGCCCCCCCTCTTCCGCAGAGGTAAGAGCCACCACTAATTGCAATCCTTTTCCTTTAAGCTTTCCCATGCTATTTACAATATCGAACTGCAATTCTTAGCATTGGTCAAGGTTAACGACAGTCACAGCATTGCCAACCCTGGGGAACCTCCTTTCATAAATATACCCTTTAATTATCTACCTCAGAGAGCTGTGTTGCCAGCCGGCTTTGGGTAATGTGAATCATTGTAGTTACTTGCTCTGATGAACAAAGCAAAGCAAAACATAAGCCAATATAGATGAGCGTTTCCACCCAATTCTCGTTCTAACATCAAGTCAAGAATAGAGAAATGAAAGCTGCTTGCTGGGAAGTGCTCATCTCTCATTTCTTATTGTTTCCCCCAGCAAACAGAATTCATTGACACCCTTCAAATTATCCTATGAAATTTATGGCATGTGGTAATCAAATGGACTGTAGAAAATACAATAGAACATATGGCATGAAAAATCATGTGGGCATAATTAAAATGACTTAAGTTCTATTCTGTTTTGATATTCCTAAAGTACACAGATTTAAAGCGGCCAGATGGTATAATTGGTTATGCAAAGTGATTCTTCCCATCAAGCTGCAGTTGTTCTACTCGTCGGAAAGTAAACAAGTGGAGATAAATATTTGGCGATTACCTGATCATAAGAAAGTTGCTTTTTTTTTTTTTTTTAAAAACAAAGAAACATAGCAACATATGAAAAAGTAAAGAAAAATACTCTTCAAATACAAGATATGTATATGTATATGGAAGTGCAGGATCATACACACAGGATCCAGTTGCGATTGAGATGCACAGTATTAGAAATGTATAGTACAGTATTTATAAGAAAGCGCTCAGTCCAGTGTTATCTACTTTCTAGCTGCCCTCTCTGTAAAGCAGGGGGCAGTGCCACCGGGAGGATGGAAAAGGGGTGGGTTGGGGGCGGAGCCATGATAGAAATGTGCTGTTTGGGAGTTATATGTTATATATGGTAGGTATATGTTCTCTGTGTGCCATTATACTGTCCCTGCTTATATTGTTACCTACCTGGCTGCCTAGGCGCTGTGCTGCTCGGTGGGCATGTCGTCCCCGCATGTAATGTCTCAATGTAATGTATGTAATGCCCCCCCCCCCCCCATCATCCCTGCTGATGCTGCACTGTAAATCCACAAAAAAATTCCTAGTGTGCGCAAGCACACATGGCCAATAAAGTTTATTTTATTTCTTTGAGCCCGGGGCTGGTTATGCTAAGGAGGGGGGACCCCACGCTGTTTTTTTTGTCTTTTATTACACAAAATCGCATGCGCACATTTTCAAGTTTTTTGTAGCGAATTCGCATCTCATTACATATGCAAATTCGCTGCAAAAAAGGTGCGATTTGGTGCGATTTTTGAACATGACCAAAAATCGCCACCTATTACATTTTGCCCTCCAGATCTTTGCAATGTTGTCCAGCCAAGTAAGAGAAAGTTTCTTTTTGACTGGTATACATAAGACTAAATGAACTATCTTATTTACCATGATGTATTTTCAGCCAACAAAAACATCATCAGGGTTATAGAATAGGCCCCGCTGAACCCATTAGCAGCGGTAAAGTAGTGCTGCTTGTAGAATAGACCAGGGGTCCTCAAACTGTTTTGGTATCTGGGACCCCATCAGACAATAAAAATAATTACGGGACCCCAGCAAGTTACTGCAGAAGGTCATCACATCACATAAATAGTCAGCAGACAGCACATACATGGCAGCATTGTGGAGGCACAACATGATGTGTGGAGTCAAAAATAACAGACAATTCAACAGATCTATTAGACTGCTTAAATCACTGACTGAGATTAGAAAAGTCATCAGCCTGATGGTCAGTAACAGGGAGTCGCGACCCCATGCTGAGAAGGTCGGGACCCACTTTGGGGTTAGGACCCACAGTTTGAGAACCGCTGGAATAGAGCACTAAAAAGTAATCACTGCACTACAGGAGACTTGTTATGGTAATGATGTTTTCACATTTTTTTTATGACAAAGTTGCTTGCACGTGTATTTTTCATTGATCGTTCATGTAAGTCGATTGTTGATGACAATAAAGTTGATTGTGATTCTAGTATTATATAGCTATGCAAACAATACCTTCCCTAGCTGTGACATTATTTATTACAGCACTATCTGCTTTTATAGGAGGCCTCTGTTACAGAGCATATTCCGCTCCCTACTGCAGCCATAATTGCATCTTGGAGTATATACCTTGTCAGTATGAATAACTCATTTTGGTGATTTTAAGGGAATGTGATGAGGATAGAAATTGCAGAGGCCCAGGGATCGAACACCCCTTCAGGAATACAGAACAAAGCCGACTTTCCCTCCATTTGTTAGTAAAGAACGGACTTAAACTGCTTAGGAAGTCAAAGTGGAAGGAAGAATATAAAGTACGACTGTGCCGTGTTATTATCCCTGTGCTAGCTCCCCGATCCTTCATGCCAATAAGGCTGCTGTTGTTCCATAATCCAGGCAGCCAGAAGACATGGCTTTCATAAGCAATAAAACAGGAGCAGCACAGAACTTTCTAGGCCAGCTGTATTTGTCAGAGGGTCGGCGAAGACAAAGTATGACATATTGTAAGAGATTAAACCTCCTGTGAGAGTTAGGGCCTCTTGCTTGCATTATCGCTGACAACAAAAGACTCAGACAACCTCTGCTACATAATAAAACATGAACCAGATAAGTTACATTAATATAATACAGCTTATGTATATTATTTCTGCTGTTGTCTAATAGATAATGGAATTTAAATCACTCTATTAGGGTTGTTAGAACCACCAGTTTCACCAACAACCCTACAAATGGTAAAACTAAAACTCACCAGCAGGGGGCTGCTCCTTACTATGTGGAATAATACAGGTTACTAGGGGTGGCCATTGTTGTGTTTGCCATTAATGGTGATAGTACAAATGGTCATCAGCGGCAGCATACTATGTAATGGCTGATCATCGATGGTTTTTACTATCAATGGTCATCCATTTTCTTTGACTGACTGGGCCGCGGGCCAATCAGAACCTGAGGGTGGGGCTTCACTGGTGTCAGGGGCAGGGCTATGCACCGTTTCCTGGCATCTTCTGGAAAATAATTTAAAAAAATATTCGGTTATGATGTGCCATCGATGGAGGGGGACCATCTGGTACCCCCGGTGGCCAGCCCCCCCTCAATTTACTATGTATCACCTATACAAAGCAATCTGGGTGGGATCTTACTGTCAGAAAATGAGGTCTCTAACAAAGTGATATAGTTATGCCTCATTTTCACACTCAACAAAACCTGTTGAATCTATACTTTTTAGCCCCACCTCTCAATACAGTATATTACCATGGGGACCATTTATCAATGCAATCTGGGCGGAATATTACTGCCCAGCATTTACAATGCGATCTTAATGGCGGGATTTATTATCCCCCACTTGCAGGAATAGAGCTCCAAAAGGAGCCCGTCCCTGCGATGTGCTGAGTCGGGCACTGGGGGGTGGGGGGGTCTGCGCATTCGAGCTTAGCACTGACCTCACTGACCACACTGCCCTGGTTTTCACCCATGATAAGGGTTAACACAAGTCCCTATGTAATACTTAAAAGTATAAAGTAAAAATAAAGCAACACTTCTGTTACAAAATGTCTCATCAAATACCATTCCAACCGCTTTCATTTTACTCATTTAAAAAAGCTTTCTTTCACCAAGAAACCACATGTTTTTATCCTGTAGCAGTACAGATGGAAACCCAGATAGACAGGGCAGCAAAGACTATATAGTGCAAATCTAATGTAGATTGTATGAATTGTACTGTATGTAGATAGTACAGAGTTAGCAAAGATTGTATAGCACTCGAATCTTAAGTCGAATAGCAAGGGAATCTCACCATGTGTACACACCATTAAACTAAAAGTGTGCACACACTTGTAAAATTTAGACTATATTACAATTTAGACTATGTATACAATTTAGACTATTTGCATACAATTTAGACTATATAGTGCAGATCTGCACTATATAGTCTATGCAGCCAAGACTTTCTGGCTGCGATACGGGAGCGCGCATCGGGATCGCAAGGGTTAAAACCCATACAAGCATGCATGAGATCCAGATGAGATTTTGACTATATAGTCAAAATCTCATCTGGATCTCACGCAGATTGTACAAGTGTGTACACACTAAAAGATTTGAGTGCTATGCCACTCTGTACTATATACATACAATTCATACAATCTACATTAGATCTGCACTATATAGTCATTGCTGCCCTGTCTATCTGGGTTTAGATTTGTGCTGTCACAGGATAAAAACTTGGTTTCTTGGTGAAAGAAGGCTTTTTTAAATGAATCAATAGAAAGCGTTTGGAGCGGTGTTTGATGAGACTTTTTGTAACAGCTTTATTTTTACTTTATGCTTTTAAGTATTAGCTAGTGACTTTTGCTAACCCTTTATCATGGGTAAAATGTAATAGGATGAAAGATTCAGAAAGTGAGAGCTCTGGTAAGAAATCTCCAGTTTTTTTAAAGCGCCAGATCGCATGCAGATCGCACAAGTTTTTTACTGGGGACCAGCGCGGTGCATCTTAAATCAGCGGGTCCCTGCCTATGCATATCTAATGAGCATTGACCTGATGCAGCGTACAGCATCAGGAGGCAATGGAGTCAGTGCCCCCTTTAAGGCTGGTGCCCGGCGGCAGATGACTCCATTGCCTCCTGGAGATCCGCCACTGTATATACGGCGTCCACTCGCCATGTTTTGGGCACTATTATATTTCCCACTCTATGTCCACTTCAGAATCAGAATCAGCTTTATTGGCCAGGTATACTTGCGTATACTAGGAATTTGATATGGATTGCTTTGCAACAGCTGGGTAGGTAACCATTAAACAGTGACAGATATACAACACATACAGGTATACGCTAGAAGTACCCTGGGGGATATAGATGCAAGGAGCACAAACCCTCTGAGCTGTACAGCGCCTAGGCAGCCATCAGCGGCACCACTGGTCTTTGCAGCAGTCAGCAGCCAGCTAGGTAACAATATAAGCAGGGACAGTATAGTTATCACACCGGGATCATATTCCCGCCAAGCTGCTGTAGGTGCTGTACCTAGGCAGCCATCAGTGGATAGTGAAGTATAGCAAACCACGCTTTAAAAAAATAAATCATGAAAAACTCATGTCAACCTTTTAATTGTCGACCTTGCCCATGTCGACCATAAGCTTGGGCAGTCCTTTTGGCAGTGTCGACCTAAGGTATGTGGACTGTATTTAGGTGTTGACCTAGTCCCTGTCGACTATTAGTGGTGGACCTAGACTTTGTCTATCCGCTGACTGCGTATTGTTAAATTGGTAAAGATGACATAATTAGTGGGCAGCAATATGTTATTTTGCTATCTGTGAATATTAGGATGGCATGACCTTAGCAATTAAGCTGAGCTGGAAAACAACTTTGAAGGGCGGAATATTTCTATAGTGCTCAGTAATTTGTAGTCACAGTAACCAGACTGAAGAGACGCTTTGTAGAGACACCTGGGCTGATGATATATTAGCAATCTGAAGGCTTTTCACTAGGACAGAAGCATTTAGCGGGGACTTGCTGTTAATATGCGGTGTGCACAAGCGGCATTACATAATGACATTACATTTATAACTAGAGATACAGGATGTCTATGACACTTCAGTTTTGTCATAAGACCCCTTATGCAGCCACTACCCATAACTGTCAGGAATAGTAACGTGTTGGTGTGTTCATTTTGTCAGCTGCTGAATGAAATGTGCCCTACAATTAAAACAGGCATCTTCCCTGACCCACTCTGAGGGGTAAATTTACTGATGGGAGTTCTGTTAAACATGAGATGTCGCCCTAGCAACCAATTCGATTTCATCTATTATCTTCCATAAACTGTTAAATAAATAAGAAATAGAATCTGATTGGTTGCTATGGGCAAAATCCCAAATTCAATATAACTCCCCGTTGAGTGCTGCAGTTACCGGTTCTCCCCATGTACTGTATGAATGTAAGGTGTTGTTCTATACATTATGAACACTGCTATTTTCAGTATAGTGCGCTTATGTACCAGGTAATGTATTGACCATTCCATCAGCTGCAGTCATCAATTTATACAGCTGTAGTTGTGGTTGCCACATTCACAGCCAGTGTACTTGGTTGTGGGGGCTGCTAGGCCTGTCTGCCCTGCTTCGAAGAGAGGAGATCGGAACACTGACACCGGGAGGCCCCCACACCCTCATTGGGACAGCTGTGGACGCACGTGCCAGGCTTTCCAGCACATACTATGGGCCCCACAGTGGCTGACTGCTGTGAGTGTGAAGAGAATGACAGTGTGGGTCCGGCCTGTTTTTAATACAGTATGTATTTCTCTGCCTAAGCTATACAAATATACTGTAATTTTTGCTGCAAAGCGGCTTGCTGCAGCAGGCTGTGCCTATTCACATGGGGTGATCGCACAGTCCGGCACAATATGCCGCATTGCAGCAAACAATAATATGGCTACATTCAGTTGCACCACTATGGTCCCACAGACCCCGCTGTGGCTTGAGGGAGCAAGTGCTGGCGGGGTCTGCGAGAAGTGCCGCTGCCAGAATGATTCTGCACCAGATGCAGTCTGTCTTAGCAGTAACGGGCATCAGTGGCGTAAGTTTGTCCAAGTTGCCCGGCGGCAAGATGAATATTGGTGCCCCCCCCACACACACACACAATGTTATTAAAAATATATATAGTCTGTTATGAAATATATATTATATACTCTATATGTATACAGAGCGAGAGAGAGAACACAAAAATATTTCAGAACTCAGCCACAGAAGCGATTGTGATGGCTTTCAATTAATGGTTTTAAACTGGCAGTGGTTAAGAGGTGCCCCCTTGAGAGCAGGAGCCCGGCGGCAGATGACTCCATTGCCTCCCAGAGTTCTGCCTCTGACGGGCATTATGGTGTGTGTACAATGGGAAAGGGGTATTGCGGTGTATCGGATAATGTGTAAAGGGCATTGTGGTGTATCACATACAGTATGTGTAATGGGCATTGCGGTGTGCGCATAGTGGGCAATGCGGTGTGTTGCATAATGTTTATTGGGCATTGCGGTGTATAACATATGTGTACTGGGCATTGTGGTGTGCGCATAATGAGCATTGCGGTGTGCACATAATGTGTAATGGGCATGGCGGTGTGTCGCATAATGTGTAATGGGCACTGCATGGGGGCCCCACTATACATTTTGCTATGGGGCCCACAAAGTTCTAGTTACGCCTCTGGGTGCATCTGTTCCTAAGGACCAGCTTATCAGCTTCTTACCATCAAGGCTGTGTTTGAAAAATGACAGGAACTCCTTGACTGGTATTTTATTTCTGGAGGTTTTTCTCCTTGAGAGGGAGGGGTTATCCCACTCTCTCAAGGGCCCCGGCACTAATGGGTATATATAAAAGATGCAGATAAAGATGGTTCTTGTGTGTGATATAAACCTTAAATGGCTGCTGCAGGTGTAAGGAGTCTGCTAAACTCCAAAAAGAAGGAAGAATTTTCTTCTGACAAATGTTTTGTTTGGGGAATACACACTGCACTGTCAATAAGGAAAATCAATGAATATATAAGAAGTGGTAAAAATCACAAAATATTATTTGTCTATATAAAACATTTTAATTTAAATACAGTGTGTCCTCCATCATTGTGCTCAGCGTGATTCTACCACTTCTTATATATTCATTGATTTTCCTTATTGACATGGGAGGTCAGGGCCGGTGCCACCACTAGGCAAATCTAGGCATTTGCCTAGGGTGCCAGCCACTGGAGGGCGGCACTTCGCCCCTCGCCTCTCGCATGGAGGCTGCAGGGGTGTTCCTGCCGGGTACCTGCGGCACTGTGTGATCTGGCGGCGGGGTCCCTGCAGTGATGCGCGCTATCCGGCAGCCAGGCGGCGGCGTGGGAAGCGCTGCTGGGTTTGAAAACATTCCGCATGCTGATTGGCTGAGATTCAGCCAATCAGCGTGCGGCGAGTTTTCAAACCCATCAGCGCTTCCCGCGCCGCCGCCTGGCTTCCGGATAGTACACATCACTGCAGGGACCCCGCCGCCAGATCACACAGCGCCGCAGGTACCCCCCCCCCGTAGGCACTGGGGCGCCCCCCCCCTCGTCTGGGGTGCTCCGGTGCCTTGCACCGGCCCTGTGGGAGGTTACATATTATGAAGGTTATTGCTGCACTCAGGCACTGAAATAATCTATTTAGAGAATAAAATAATGTTTTGGAAGACATACCCGTTTCAGCTCCCAGTCGGGGTGAGGACCTGTTCCGTCATGTTCTATTCTAATCTTGTACAGTTTCCCAATATTTGATAGTCTTATCTTAAAAGAGATAATCATGAATATTATTATTTTATAACCATGCCTACATTACATCACATTAACATATTTAAACATTAACATCCTTCAAAGCAGCATTATAATACAGGTTTAGTTATACCCCTTTCACACTGAGAAGTATTTCCAGGGTTATTGCACATGAATACATCAACCCGGGAAATGAGTCAATGTGAAAGGGTCCTGGTACATTATCCCTGGGTCCAGTGTTCCAGGATTTCAACCCAGGTCTTGACCAGAGTTGGACCCAGAGCGCTCGCGGGTCCAGGCGCAGTGTGAACGGGTAGGCGCCACAGCTGTCATCTTCCAGCACTGCCCCAGCCCCGCCTCCAGATGACGTCATCCACCCGGCGTTATGCTGGGCCGGGAGGCCAGTGTGAAAGCGCTTGCAAGCCGTCTTGCACCCGGCGTGCGACCAGGCTTGCAAGCGCTTGCGAATGTGAAAGGAGTATTAGTATCGCTATCTGCATAGATGCAGAAATATGTACTTAGACAAAGGGCCTGATTCACTACCGCTGGCTAAGCAGCGGCTTAACGCCATTCACCGCCCCGCCGAACCAGCATGTTATCGAAGTGTGGGGGGAAACCAAAGAACAAACCCCAAATTGGGTCCGAAAAGGGGCGGGGATAAGGGGAGAGTGGGTGGGGCTTAGTGCTGAAACCCCCATTTTATTATTATCGGGGGCCTGCCTAGCACTCTCCTAGTCCTAGGGCAGCCCCAGGGCCCAACCCTGCCCTTCCTCCTCCTTCCCTGGACAGCAATCACCAGTGATAATCTCTTGCTCCTCCCAAATGCCCCCCCCCCCCCTCCTGCAGACATTTCCACCCGCGGGTGGGTCAGCGAGAAAGTCTCCAAATAACAGGACTGTCCCGCTGTAATCAGGACAGTTGGGAGGTATAATCAAGCAAGAAAGCAGTGAAAAGTTGTTAATAGCAACCAATTAGCTTTAAGGAAGAATTTATCAAGTACGTTCTGTAAAATGAAAAGGTAGATGCTGATTGGTTGGCTCTCCACTGGACCACTTCTCCACTCACTGCTTGGTATATCAAAGGCATTCTTTTGGCAAGTTCTTAAAAAGAAGGTAAAAGTTTAAATTAATTAATACTTGCCTTTGCTTGGCGTTTCTATGTTGCCGGGAAGTCGCTCAGCGCCGTTTCTAGGGCCTTATCTGGCATTTTATAGTTTTTACAGCTTAAGGGGGAAAGGGACATCACTAAGTCCTATTTTCCTCAAAAGAATGCTTAAGGGCTGGTCCAGGTTTGAGCCGCCCTTACCCGACAAGAGGCTTTTGTTGGAAAAATTGGTGCGTTCTCTAAAAACGGTTTGCATGTCCGTTTACAAGGCAAAACTGTTAAGCATGGCCTTTGTTATGGCCTATCATGGGGTGTTCAGGGTAGGTGAGCTGGTGGCACCTTCTCGCTCAACAGCTTCACCTATGCTGGCAAACCTATTCGGGCCTTCATCCTAGTCTGCCTGGAGGTTGGCTCATTCATTTGGATGGGTCACTTCTTACATGTTACCAATTTAATGCAGTGTTGAAATGATGCATTCTGCACTTGGGTCTTTCACTGGAGGTTTTTGGGACACACTCTCTCCGCATTCGTGCTGCTTCAGCTGCGGCGGGTTGGTCCGATGGATCTATATGGTCACTGGGTAGATGGAGGTCTGGTGCGTTTCAACGTTACATCAGGTCTTGATCTGTCAGTGCGCCACCCTTGAGAATTAGCCGCTCGCTCAAACACGCCTTAGTGTTTGGGGGGGCCTTGAGGAATTTCTTGTTTTACCACCAGTTATAAATACCTTTTTTCCAGCTGGCGGAAGTTTTGCAGTTTTTTTGTCTCAAATCAAAATGGGTCGACCCAGCACCCTAAACCCCCCCCCCCCAACACCAATTGTCAAATTTTTTAGGCTGTTATATCTCCAGTTCTTGCACAGTTTGAACCTCTACTAATGTTTCCGAAACTTCTTTTTCAGGAATGCGGATAGATCTGCAATTTATATGGTTCATAGGCCATTCTTTTGTCTATTGGCTGTCGGTATCACCGATAGCCTTGGATTATGTGCAATACCCAGAATTACATTTGTTTAGATGGCTTGGGCATCATGATTTACGGTTTGCAAAATGTAGGCAGACTTTTGATGAAGCAGTTGCTAGGTTTGGTTACCCGCTTTTTCTAATCATCCACTTAGGGGGCAACAATTTGACATCCAGGACTTGTCTGGATATTAGATTTGAGATAAGGAATGAGATTTTACATTTGTTGCAAGAATTCCCCTTTTGTAGGATATTTTGGTTGGATATTGTTCCTCTGCAGTTTTGGAGGGGTGCGCTTAACCCTGGGGCAGTTGACCTGGTCAGACAAGGGTGAACTCAGGAGTACTGTAGGTCGAATGGTCTGTCAACATGGCGGATACTCGATCTCACATGCAGGAGTGATGGTGTACACCTTTCAGACGAGGGTTTAGCCTTCTTTTTTAGGGACATTATTGATAGGTTGAGGTCGATATAGGTTAGGCTATGGTGGCGATGCCGGTTCTGGAGGATTGCGGCACGTGGCCAGTTTCAGAACGGTGGCTAGTGGCTAGGTTATTATTGATAATACCCTTTTTGTGATTTCTTTCCCTTGCGGTGCAACTTCTTTGGAGAAAGTGACTTGGGCGTGGTAACAGTTTTTCCTTCAGGGGCATCACTGAACCAGGTGGGCCCCTTAAGTCACTTTAGTTGAGTTGTTACCTTAGTGGGAGTGTGATTTGTGGGGCAGATGGCCCCAATTTTATTTTGAATAATTTTTACTTAGTTTTTATGGACAGGGACTCGGCAGATGGCCAGTCCTTGTTCATCAGGGCAGATGGCCCAAGAATTTTTATTTAAATGCGTTCTGACCTCGCCACCACAGTTAGTTAAAGGTAAATTTTTCTATATAGATTAAATAGGCCACCCTCTTTCAGAAAATGAAAAGACGACCCCATTCACCCCAATGTCAGTTGTCAGAGTCTTTATTTTAGATAAGTGGTATGTGTGGTGTATTGGGCATTGGGACATGAATGACTTACATTGGGACATGAAAGACTTACATTGGGACATGAGAGACTTACGTACCATAAAATCATCTTCTTGTCTAGGTTGAAAGAGTTGATCTTTGTTGCCAGTTGCCAGGACGATAGGACCAGTGTTCCCTTTGGTGCCATATACCCACAGCGTGACATCAGCTGATGTTCCAGCACTGCCCGTCAGGATAGAAACTTTCCATTGATCTGAAGTATAAGTAGGATTTCCACTGCTGCTGATCATTCTAACATCTACAATAGTAAAGTGATCATTAATTTACAAGCATACGTAGTTATATGCGTTATATATAAATACTGCACAGAGTGACATATCATTTTATAATCCATCTTGTTACATTTGTGACAGCAAAATGTGGCACAATATGAAATTGCTCCCAGCCCGACCAGTGGCAGAACTACTTATTGGGCACCCCCCCCCCCCCGCCTGCAATTTCAGACCCCCCTAAAATAAAGGCCCTCCCCCCCTTAAAAGTAAGCCTCAACTCTGCACTTACCCTCTGCTCGCCGCTGCCAGGACCGCAGATCTACTTATCTCTTGCCTGTGGTCCTGGCTCTCTTCCTGTCAGGCTTCTTAATGAAAATGGACCTCCCTAAATGTCCGCCCCCTAACAGTAGACACTTTTTGAGGATGCTAGAGGAGTCTCCCCAAACACGGTCTGCTGTTAGGGGGCGGCCATTTTGGGAGATCCCTTTTTATTAACAGTAACCTGACAGGAGGAGAGCCGGGACTGCAGACAAGTAGATCGTCACCCACACTTAATCAGCGCCTCCCTGCGACCGCAGGGTCTGCGGGGCTATAGTTACTCCACTGAGCCCAACCCAAATCTACATTACACAACAGAATTAGAATTAGAAGCTAAAGTGATGCAAATGTGGAATTTTAAGGTTGCAATACTGAATCTTAAAACCAATGTGAAATGATCTGTTCATTAACGGAAGGTAACCTTAAATGTTGACTGGCAACAATTGTATAACTCAGTGGATCCACATTATACCACAATATATGTCTGATTCTCAGGTGGGAGTTAAGAAACAATTACATTTATTTATTTATTTACAGTGTCTTATATAGTGCAGCAGATTCCGTTGCGCTTTACATTAGTAGACAGTAATAAAACAAACTGGGTAACAACAGACAGACTTGGAGGTAGGAGAGCCCTGCTGCAAGCTTACAATCTATAGATGTAATATATAACTGAAATCTAATGATTAAATGTATAACTGAAACAACCCATGTTACAATTAAAGGGGTACAAATACATTTATTGTGTTTGCATGCAGGGTAAATACCATCTGCTTTTGCATATAGCCGACACACAGCTTTATTTTTATACAGAAAATTCACTTTGACATAACCATTTCCAGCTGTATTTAAATATAAATTTGTCAAGGTAGAAAAACTTGCTCTTTTTTTTGTTTTTTACTCACTCTCCATAATCAGGCACTGAAATTGTAGCAATCTCCTCGATAACACCTTACCCCAATTATAAACAGTGGCAGTTGGTGCGGCCCCTCTATTTGAATTTTGAACTGTGCTGCAGCCCCTCCTCTGGAGCCGCCACTGGTTGTCAGGTACAGTGCAATGATTCCTATGGCTACATGCATTTTTAAGTAAGATTTGTCATGGCCACTTATAAGGAACTTCTTTACAATACACAAGCAATCCGTGAGCAGGGCCCGGGACACTTGTCCCCATGGTCCCCCCCTGATGGCGGCCCTGGCAGTGAGAAATATCAGCACCTTTTCATTAACAAGTAGATATTGCTAACTGCTTTGGGGCTCATTTACCCTTGAATATTAGTCATTTCTATGAAACACCTCTGATATGAGGGTCCTTTCATAAATTTCCATGAGATGGTGCCACAATCCTTTTGGTGATGTGACTCCTAGAAAGTTCCACTTTTCGAATGGGTATGGATCATTTGGTCGACAGTGTCTATGTCAGCAGTCAATAGGTTGACACATGGAAATCTTCGACAAGCATTAGGTCATCATGATCAAAAGATCAACACAAGCAAAAGGTTGACATGGGAAAATTCGACATAGGTAAAGGTCGACATGAGGTTTTTTTCCACACACAAAGACTGCCATCAGTGTTGACTGTTGACATGGACACCATATTAGTAGATACAATGTGCTCCCTAGGGTGCACAGACAGGCGCTACCACGGGTGCTGTGTCAAGAGCTGCCACTTGATAATGGGGTAGTCAGCCCCAAAAAGACCAAGGCAAAAAAGAAAGTGGCGCTGGTTTGATGAAAATATCATGCAAATATTTAATAACAATTAAGAAAACATGACATAAAATTTTGCAACAATCATTAAAAAAATGGTGATTAATATCTGGACCGGAGGCTGAATGGAGTGGGACCAATGAATAATTAGTCTTGGCAGGTGAGAATGCAACTGATATCTGGAATGAGTTGAGGTGCCCAATGGGCTAATAGTTACCACAGGGTTACAATTGATCCGATCCTGAGTTGTCCCCAGATGAATGCGACAATAGGGCCACAGTTGGTCGGGGACCCAAATGATGTGATAGGGCTGGGAGTTGATTCAACCACAGGTTTCTCACGTCGCTAGAGGCTCCAATCTCAGGGGTGGGATATAACAGCAGGTGTCCTCAGGGTTGGTGGGGTTTTGTGGGACCAAATGGTCAGTGGTTTCAAAGTGTCGTGACCAACCTTGATTCCTGCATGGAAGGTGAACCGCCGTGGCAACAAAGATGGTGTACCGCAATTGCGGAGATGAACGATGAATAGATTTATCTCTTGCGGTTGAGAGTGGGCGGCCAAGGGCACTAGAAAGTCCAGATAAAGGGGGTCCAATATCGGTCAGCCTCCGGTCCAGACATTAATCACCATTTTTTAATTGATTGTTGCAATATTTTATGTCATGTTCTTGTTATTAAATATTTGTATGATATTTTCATCAAACCAGCGCCACTTTCTTTTTCTTTTTTACCATATTAGTGGAAGTGGCATTAGAGGAGAGCTTGGGTGCATGAATTTTTTGGTGCCATACCCCCATTTTCGCTCCTGTGGGGGCATGGCCAGCGCTGTATGAGCTGCTGGCCATGCCCCAAGCCTCTACGCCTGAATAGACACTGTGCGCATGTGACCGCCTCCGAACTGGCAGCATTATGCTTGTGGGTTACAACAGGTCAACACAATCATCATGATGACGGTGTATTGCACCTGCCCTGTGGCAAGAGCAGATTTAGAAGATACACTTTTAAACTGCTGCTATTCCTACTCTGCATCATTCCCACATTGTCCAAAATGACTTGATTATGTATGAAGTGTGAGGAGAGATAAACCCCCATCCTCTGCCCATGCATATACCCTATAGCACATACAGTATGAGCTGATATTGGGCTGGATTATACTGATCTAACAACTCACTGTTGCTGGCTGGTGATGCAGATGGACTGTGAGCCAGGAGACCCTGTGTTTCAGCAATAACGTAATCTAGTTTCACGTCCTCTTCCTTTCTATGGCTGAGATTTGCAGATATCCCCATAGGCTTTTCTCTGCCATCTATAGTGGGAGAAAGAAAAAGAAAGACAAATTGTGATGGGGGTTGTGTCACTCATACCCCTTTCACATTGCAAACTGTGGTAGGACCTGGGATTGCGATGCCAGGTCTGACGGGGGTCCGGCAAATTTACATTAAACCTGAGTCGCCCCCTGTTATACAGAGGGTGACTCGGGTTTAACCCTTCTTATAAACAAGGTCGAAATGCTGGATTGCTCGTCCCAGAGTATAAGGTTTGGTGCTTTCACTCTGCACCTTGGATCGGGTCAACCTGCTTTATTTTGGCAATGTGAAAGGGGTAACAGATGTCTCAAATTTACCAATGCGTAACAGAATATAAGTAATACACTTACATTGTCACACTGTGCCCTGATACATCTCTATTACCTATATAATAGAGACTGCATTATGTAAATGTTCTATATGTATTTATTTACAGGTGGACTACAAGTGCCAGTGGGCCCTAATGCCCAGTTATGCTGGTACTTGCGGTTCTCCAAGTGTCGGCATGCTGGTGCTGGCTTGCTGGGACCTCTAGGCTACCTTTAAAGAACAATGGGGGGGGGGGGGACTCTGGTTGGTTTGCAAAAGCGAACTCCTTCTTTAATGAACAAAACCATGGCCCTTATTCTGCTTGGTGCGGCCGGAGCCGCATATGCGGCTCCGACCGTGCAGGCGAATCCCCGCCTTCAATACGGATCGCCACGGCCGTCCGTACGCGGACATGTGGCGGTCCGCATGAAAATGGCGGGGGATACGCCTCCACCATCTTGGAGCAGCCCCCTGCATTCGATGGTCACCGACCATCGAAGGCAGGGCCGCACGCTCCACCAGCTCCCGCACTCATAGACCTCACGGACACTTGTCCGTGTAAAAGCATGTATGGGGCCGGGCAGCTGACATCCGGCGATGTCAGATGCCCGCCCCCAACACATGCGTCACAGCCTCATTACCATGCATACGCCCCGCGTTTGCATGGGAACGCCCATGAAACGCGGGGCGTATGCATAGGGTAATGAGGCTTAGTAGCCCCTCACGCCCCTCTACGCCCCCTTTGCGGCGTTAAAAAATATTGTGCGGCGATTTCGCCTGCACATGCGCAGAGTGCCCTCTGCACATGCGCAGAGCGAAAACATCGGCGGAACGGCCGTATGCGGCCGTTACCGCTTAGATCTGAATAAGGGCCCATGTGCACTGCAGGTGGGGCTGATGTAACATCTGCAGAGAGAGTTAGATTTGGGTGGGGTGTGTTCAAACTGAAATCTAAATTGCAGTGTAAGAATAGAGCAGACAGTATTTACACAGAAACAAAATAACTCACCCAAATATAACTCTCTCTCAGGGCCGGCGCCACCACTAGGCAGCTCTAGGCATTTGCCTAGGGCGCCGGCACCTGGAGGGCGGCAGTTCGCCCCTCACCCCCTGCACTGTGGTACCTGCGTAAAAAAAACTTCTGTCCCCGGCGTCCCTGCTGAGTGCTGGTGTAGGGGTGTCCGTGCCGCCGGGGGAGCCTGCGGCGCTGTTATCGTGTATACGCTTGTCGCGCCCGGCGGGGTCCCTACAGAGCATAGAAAATAACGCCGCGCGCATAGCGCTAGTTATTTTCTATGCACTGTAGGGACCCCGCCGGGCGCGACAAGCGTATACACGATAACAGCGCCGCAGGCTCCCCCGGCGGCACGGACACCCCTACACCAGCACTCAGCAGGGACGCCGGGGACAGAAGTTTTTTTTACGCAGGTACCAACCAAGACCCCCCCCGACCCCCCCCCCCCCCCCCGCCCGGCACCGGGGCGCCCCCACCCCGACTCGCCTGGGGCGCTCCGGTGCCTTGCACCGGCCCTGCTCTCTCTGCACATGTTACATCTGCCCCACCTGCAGTGTACATGGTTTTGCCAATTTTGAGAACCTATTCGTCCTGCGATTGGGTCTAAATTTGGCAGAATGAAAGTGAAATGTTCTCTGATTTGAGTTAATGGTGTCATCCTTTCATTGGCCAACTTAATCAGATTCCGATATTTGCCCATGTTATAAAAAGGTTCAAATTTCTTTTCTGTTATTACTACAGCTTAATTTATCATATACGGAGATACTTTTCTTTCTTCTATAATTAATTTTATTATATTCTAGAACAGTATCATAATGCCATCAATAGTTGGCGTTATGTTTGCAAAAAAAGGCTTCTTTCCTTTATATAAATATCCCACAGCAGTATTAAAATCTATGGAAACTGAAAGAACTAGATGGATGGGTGAAAAGTTGAAGCAACACTGATTTCTCTGCACTTTTCAATAAATATAGAGTAAACTACTAATGGATTTCTCCTGCTACAATGCTATAGAAAAGTATTTTTAAGTTACCTTTTGTACCAATGTAATAAAAAAAAAAACAGTCACACTACTGTTTAAAAGAGTACAACACTATTTGGGCCCATTCGGTCCCCTTCCGATGGTAGGCAGCGCAGTGGCGTAACGATAAAACGAGCGAGCCCACCGCTGGATAGTTCGGCAGTGCCCCCCCCCCCCCGTAAAATAAAGCCTGCCCATCCCAACCCTACCTTACCCTGCTGCTTGCCGCCGCCACTGCCGGATCTGTGGCCAGGACCCGCGGATCTACTTGTCTGCGGTCCTGGCTCTCCTCCTGGCTGGCTCCTGCTAATGATCCACACAAAATGTCCGCCCCCTAACAGCAGACCATTTTTGTGGATGCTAGTTTAGGCCGCCGCCTCCTCTAGCATCCTCAAATAGTTTTGCTGTAGGGGGCCGACATCTTGTGTGGGTCATTAGCAGGAGCCAGCCAGGAGGAGAGCCAGGAGCACAGACAAGTAGATCTGTGGGTCCTGGCCACAGACCTGGCGGTGGTGGCAGCAAGAAGCAGGGTAAGGCAGGGCAGTGCAGTGCATAGAAATATGAATTTATTTTTTTAAATAAATTACAAACTTTTACACATGATGAAACTTGTGTTTTGATTGTTATTTTCTTACAAAAGCTTTGTGTGACTTGTTGAATGTTTTTTGCTTTAATTCATTCATTCCGTTTAATTATCATTTTGTGTCTATGAGTATCACCTATTATGTTCTCATACAACTAACTACATGTTTTAATGGCATTTGTTTTAATAGTCTAAAAACCTTACCTTTGTTGTACAATATTTGAGCTGGATTTCAGAAATCATTATGAACCAAAACCTCACAATACAATGTCATTGTGTGTATGGTACATGGCTTTGTTCAATCAGACTACTAGGTAGGTGAAGGCTTAAAATGAAAAATGTAACTTGAAACATAAAAAGATAATTATTCTTTGTACACAATAAATATGGGAAGGGGCAGAATTTTTTCTCTACCTTTCTCTCACAGGAAGCGGGAACCCCTCTGATTGGCCGGCATGAAAGAAGAGAGCGGGAAGAATGGGAAGTAAGCGGGGAGACAGCAGTCCTCTCTCCTTCATCCCTTCACCAGCCTCCTTACTCTACCCTGAGTTGGAAAATGTGGTTCTTGTGTAGTTTCACGGCGCCAAACTATCTAAAATAAAGTAACTTAACTCCATGCCAACATGGATAGTTCATACCCCCACTATCCATGTTGGCATGGAGTTGATTTTAGATAGCATGGCGAGCGTAGCGAGCCACCGAGCCCGCAGCGTGGGCGAGCGCCGTGAAACTACACAAGTACCGAAAATGTTTTCTGAGAAGTGAAATGGAAAGAAGAGCCCCCATGCTTCTATGAATTGCTCTCCCCATACTAGTGTATGGGGAAGTGATCCTGACATGGAGAAGGGATGACACAGGTGAAATGTGACATTTCTCCATGGTCACCCCTTCTGTGAATGATACAAAGCAGTAAAGAGCCCTGTTATTAGTGATACAGGCCCAGATGTATCAAGCTTCAAAAAGTGATAAAATGGAGAGTGATAAACAGCCAGCCAATCAGCTCCTACCTGCCATGTTACAGGCTGGGTTTGAAAAATGACAGGTAGGAGCTGATTGGCTGGTTGCTTATCACTCTCCACTGTATTACTTTTTGAAGCTGGATACATCTGGCCCGTAGTACTTTTTACTGCTCCATGAATAGACCCCTCTGGGAAATATATTTAGGCTTCAATAGAAGTTGTCAATGGCAACCAATCCTTTTCTAACTGTCATTTCATAGACTGTGATAAATAAATTCTGACTGCAGTAGCTGTGTTTTTTGTCTCATACCTCTGTAGCAGTGTGATGGGGCTCCATTGCTGTGTCATTTGCTTCACCTAAATAGTTGTACATTTAGACTTAGCAGTTGTAGAGGGGAGTGCACTTACCTGCAGGGGCAGATTGGTAACTAAAAATGGCCATGGAAAAAATTCTAGATGGGGCCTCACATAGGCGGCACCAAAACTGTACTGTAGGTGGGACCAAAACCAAAATAGGTGGGATTAATATATCACTGCACCTGTGAGAAAGCCATTGGCAGTCTATTGGTCACTGAGACCATAAAGCTGCTGTGACAAAACACACACCTCCACATTTCAAATAATAGCCCACCTCCCCCACTGGGCACAGGCCCCCAAACCTCTAGACAAAAAACTCATTAACATAATTCCCCAAATATCACACATATCGTCACCCCTCCAGGGCGGTGCCCAGAAACAACCTGGAAATTGTTACACCCCCTTATAGCACCCAATTCTGTCCCTTTAACACAGATGTCACAATAGGCTTCCACCTTAGAGGAGTATTTGCAGTATCAGGTGCTCTGCTCTGTGAAATGCTATAGTTGTTTGTGTGAGAGACCAGAGGGGATGGGGCCACTACTCTGGATAGTGTCCCATATTTTTTTTTTTTTTAAGTCACTGGCTGATAGGTAACCTCGCAAATGTGCCATCCTATCGGGAATCTTCATTATGTGGCCAATCCGTCAAAGCCTACCTGTATGTGTTACCAGTGACCACTGCAATTACTCTGCGCAACTGTGTGTCAGCCATGTTTGTACTGTTATCACAAAACCCAAAGACCTGGTTAAGGAAATCTGTGTGGAATAACATTTCTTTCACAGTACCTTATTAAAAGGTTATATTAATAGCAGAGTGTTGTTTTGCACCTCTGTAGCTGTTTGATGGTCTTTGAGGCATGTGTTTGTGGAATATACTATTTTTGATCAACTCAGGGGTGTGCCCAGCATTTCCATAGATCCTGGGCTGTCCTCAGAAACTCCCCTTGCAATGTGGGTTCATCCGAAGTAAAAGGAACCAGATGCCGCATGATAATGTCACAGTGCAGCATCCGGCTCCCTGTCACTTAGTAAGGATGGCATTTTGGTGTCACCCCACCCGATGATGTCTGCACCCACCTAGTTATACCTCTGGTAGCTGCATTTTGTGAAATTTCCAAAGTGTCCTATTTGGGTGCCCAAAAACGGTGGGCATCCAATGGCATACCGTCCCATCTAAGTGGCAAAATTCAATTATGAACCCCTAATTTAAATAAGTTGACTTGCCCTTATAGATTGTATAGATCTGGAGCATGGGAATACCTACATTTGATGACTTGTGGGTAAAACACAATGTTCTTCTCTCCTGTGTGTATCATTGGCTTGGTGAATCCGTCGGACAACTGTCCGATATATATTCCTTTGCTCCTTACGCTTTCCAATGTCACAGATCCACTTTCGTAGTTTTTTTCCACTTTGAAATGACAATAGTCATCCCCTGTGCCCTGTTATAGAACCAAGATTACGCACATTAGAACAAAGTTATTATGCATTCTACGTGCATTTCCTTTATAAATATATAAAACAGGAGTCACAGGTGATTTTTTTGAGATGTTTACAGAGTTTTTTTTTATCTGGCAGATGATGTAAAAAGATACAATGGCATTAAATATTCATTTTGCTTTAATGGTCTGCTCTAATTGAGGTTTCTCGTCTAGTAAATGTCTACAAAACTTATTTTTAATTTAGATAATAAATAAAATATATTGACGATTGATAGGAGTTGAATGCAGTAAAGGAGTCTTCACGTTATTTTACTGTCTTGCATAGGCTGACCAGCAAGCATTGGATAGATCCTTTGGAATGTAAGTTCTTACGAGCAGGGCCCTCTCTCTTCATGTTCTTTTCGTAGGATCTATGGGGCAGATGTATTAAGCCTGAAGAAGAGATAAAGTGGAGATAAAGTGAAAGGAGATAAAGCACCAGCCAATGAAATGTGTTTGAAATATGACAGTTGGGAGTTGATTGGCTGGTGCTTTATCTCCTTTCACTTTATCTCCAATTTATCTCTTCTCCAGGCTTAATACATCTGCCCCTATATATCTCTGCCACCAAAATACTTGCTTCGGTGTACTGTCCCCCGATGCAACTGTCTTTAATTACCATGTACTTGTCCTAAATTGCCTTGTACTGTTATTCATTATTTTCATGTATAATGCTCCTTTATGTATTGTTAGGCGCTACTTAACCCTTATGGCGCCATATAAATAAACTATTAAATGAATAACAATAATAATGTCCTATAGATTGTAAACATGCGAGCAGGGCCCTCCTACCTCTATGTCGGTTTGTTACTACCCAGTTTCCAGCTGAAGAGCTCATATAAGAAACGGTAAATAAATAAATAAATAATGTGGCACGTTGTCGTCCATGTAAAGAGCTATTACAGCAGAGCTATTGCATTGCACAGAGGACGGTTTCCAAAGTCGTCAGTTTACATTTCATTTTGCAGCTCAATTTGTCATCGGTGTTTCTGCAAATGCTCCTGAGCAGGGTGCCCGCATTTTGTTGGGGTTTATATTTATAGAAGGATTCATGCAAAAATAATCATAATAATGTACAAGATAGAATAAACCTGAAAACGCCTATGAATAGAAGACAGATTAAGGAGGATATTCTGGTTGGTGTGCTCCCAGGCCAGGGGATTTGCCCATGGGAACCGCTGGTCATTCTCATGTTAATACAACGATGACGCCATATGTCAACTGCCCGCCCCCTCCTCGCACAAGACACATGCAAAACTATGACACCTGAAAGTGTCTAAGTTTTGCATGTACGCACCACATCATTCGATGGTCGGTTACCATTGAATGATGTGGGTGTTGCCCCATAGGCTGCAAATGGATGTTTATGCATTCACAGCCGTGCAAAGGGGGGTGAGAGGCAAAGCAAGAATCGGGGGGGGGGGGCTTAAAAAGACACACAGCGCTGCAAACTTTGCAGCGCTGCATATCAACCAGATTAAGGTCCTAAATAAAGATGTAAACATGGGTATGGGTTAGTCTTTATTTTGCATTAATGCCAGGGCCGGACTGGGCCGATTTTTTGTGAAGACTGCAGCGCTGATACCTTCATTGTGCGCTGCACAGTGCACCTCCGCGTCCCCCCCCCCACCCCGGCTTCTGTCCGGCCTGGCCTCTGTCCTCTCCCCGCCCCCGGATCTTCATTAAGCAGCAGCAGAGATCTTCCCCGGCTTCTGTCCTCTCCCCGCCCCCAGGTCTCCGTGCAGCAGCAGCAGCAGTTTTTTTCACTACACGGAGCAGGGAGGAGGAGAAGTTCAGCAGCAAGTGCCACCCCGCCGCACGTCCACCCGTCCCCCCAGCCGCAGCACAGCAGTGAGTACCACTGCCACCAATGTTTATATATATAATTTAGATGCCCACTGCTACCATTGTGTATATATGTACAGTATATGCCACTGCCACCAATGTTTGTGTGCAGTATATATCCATTGCAACCAATGTTTATACATATATTTAGATGCCCACTGCCACCAATGTGTATATATGTACAGTATATGCCCACTGCCCCCACCCCCCTCCACCTTACCCCCAGCCTGCACCAGTACAGACACTGCCCCTGAGACATATTTACCTGGCACTGTGGGGCATGTGTATCTGGCACTGTGGGGCATGTGTATCTGGCACTGTGGGGCATGTGTATCTGGCACTGTGGTGCATGTGTATCTGGCAATGTGTAATATGCATACTGGTGTGTTCCATAATGTGTAATGGGCATTACGGTGTGTTCCATAATGTGTAATGCCTCCTTTTTGTGATGCCACGCCTCCTTTCCATGATGCCACGCTCCCAGGCATTGTGTCGTGGCCCTGTAACCATGGTGACATTTTTCAGGATTTCATCTTTGCAGATTAGTAAGGATGCAGGAAGCAGAGAAGCCAAGTTCATCGTGTTCAACCTATCATACATTAATTGTGCTGGAAGGAAAAACAAAACCCCCTGATGACAGTTGCCAGAACGGTAGGAGGAGTTCCTTCTGACACCAAAAATGGCAACTAGTATATTCCATCGGTCCATTAGATGGCAACTTTATTATATTTTCTTTATACACTGTATATATATATATTAATAAACTTTATTTATATGTTTGTTGAATCTGGAGCTGGAAGCTTGAGTAGATTTAATAAGCTCGGTGAAGTGATGAAGTGTCTTTATCATCGTCCAATCAGGTCTTACCTGTCATTTTTCAAACCAAGCCTGTAACTTCACAGGTAGGAGCTGATTGGCCGGTGATAAAGTACCAGCCGCATTATCACTTCACCAAGCTTAATAAATCTGCCCCTGAGTGAGATTTGCAACTCTTAATGGGTATGAGTCATGAAGGTCGACATGGCTTAAGTAGACACATGGAATAGGTGAACATGGCTATGGTCGACAGGGTTGGAAGGGCAACAGAAGCATTAGGTCGACAAAGGCAAGGTCAACAGTCAAAAGATCAACCATTTGGTAGGTGGCTGCACATAACAGACCACCTGACATGTCACATGTTCCAGGCAATGGCATCAGAGAAATAGGTTATAAATAATTTTCCTGTACACTATTAATATATCGTTACTCACTTCTCCGTCACAATTGCCATTTTTTATCTGCAGAAACATTCTGGGTTGTGTTACACTTTCAAACATACACACAGCAGGGCCTATTTTATGCACTCTCCAGTATGACTCCACATTCTGCTTCCCCGCACTGCTGAGGGTCCCATCACGTCTTAGGCCTAAAGCCTGGCTCCAGCTGGTCGACAGCAGAATTATAGCCCCACTGTGGAAAACACCCTTAAAGATAAAACAAAGAGAAGTAATAATTAATGCTACTGTTATATAATGCTAGTCATACCGTTCCACAGGACAGAAACTGTAAAACTGATATATTGCATACATATTGTTCTGTAAACATGTGATAAATATCTGGTTGTTCTGTACATAAAGATTAACATATTGTTTAATGCATGTTTTGTTTATTATATAACTTAGTTACATAGTTAAAGGTCCACCAGATCCCCCAATGTTAATTTTCATATATTATCCATGAAGGTAGATACATTGGGCTCGATTTAGACCTGATTGCACAAAGTTGCACGCCCCGCTACAGTGAAATCCCACCTTGCCAGATAGCTGAAGGTCTTTCTCATACCTCCCAACTGTCCTGCTTTCCGCTTGAACGTCCCGTTTTTTTGGCCAGCAGTGTCATGCGGCGTCAGGGGGCAGTTGGGAGACCCCTCTGCCACCTGCTGAGCAGCGGTAAATAGACGATGTGCATGTGCGCACAGCGTCTCTTCCCACAGGCAGAGGGGCAGCAGTGGCAAAATAGGGGCATGGTCTTCCCGCTATCTCAGCATTGAAAGTTGGGAGGTATGCTTTCCCATTAGTGTCAGGCTAACTGCCTGGAATGCAGATATTGCAGTCATTTTACTGACTGTGATATCATTGCCCCTGCATATATATAAACCATTCCACACAGTGCATTTCTGCACTGTAATTCTGCCATTGTTTCAGTTGCAAACCTTCTACCTCCTCTTCTTAGTGTCTCCATTCCATTCTAGTGGTAGTTTCCGGAGACTAATGGTAGTTTCTGGAGACTAGTAGTAGTTGCTGAAGACTAATGGTAGTTTTTGGAGACTAGTGGCAGTTTCTGGAGACTAGTGGTAGTTTCTGGAGACTAGTAGTAGTTGCTGAAGACTAATGGTAGTTTTTGGAGACTAGTGGCAGTTTCTGGAGACTAGTGGTAGTTTCTGGAGACTAGTAGTTGCTGAAGACTAATGGTAGTTTTTGGACACTAGTGGTAGTTTCTGGAGACTAGTAGTAGTTGCTGAAGGCTAGTGGTAGTTACTAAAGGCTAGTGGTAGTTACTAAAGACTAGTGGTAGTCTCTGGAGACTAGTGGTAGTTACTGAAGGCTAGTTGTAGTTACTAAAGGCTAGTGGTAGTTACTGAAGGCTAGTGGTAGTTACTAAACACTAGTGGTAGTTACTGAAGGCTAGTGGTAGTTACTAAACACTAGTGGTAGTTATAAAAGTCTAGTGGTAGTATCTGGAGTCTAGTGGTAGTTACTGAAGGCTAGTGGTAGTTTCTGGAGTCTAGTGGTAGTTACTGAAGGCTAGTGGTAGTTTCTGGAGACTAGTGGTAGCTACTGAAGGCTAGTGGTAGCTACTGAAGGCTAGTGGTAGTTACTAAAGGCTAGTGGTAGTTACTAAAGACTAGTGGTAGTCTCTGGAGACTAGTGGTAGTTACTGAAGGCTAGTGGTAGTTACTAAGGTTAGGGGTAGTTACTAAAGGCTAGTGGTAGTTAATAAACACTAGTGATAGTTATTAAAGACTAGTGGTAGTTTCTGGAGACGATAAAGTAGTACTAAAAACTACCGATAGTTTCTGGAGTTTAGTGGTACTTACTGAAGGCTAGTGGTAGTTACTAAATGCTAATGGTAGTTACTAAACACTAGTGGTAGTTATTAAAGACTACTGGTAGTTTCTGGAGTCTAGTGGTAGTTACTGAAGGCTAGTGGTACTAACTGAAGGCTAGTGGTACTTTCTGGAGACTAGTGGTAGTTACTGAAGGGTAGTGGTAGTTTCTGGAGACTAGTGATAGTTTCTGGAGACCAGTGGTAGTAATTTAAGACTAATGGTAGTTATTAAAGACTGGTGGTAGTTTCTGGAGACTAGACAATGTATGAATTGTAAGTTGATATTGTAAGTGAGAACCTTTTCAGCAAGAAATGGGTTCAGATAGCTGCAAGTCTGCACTGGAGCTCAGACATTAGAAGCAGGAGATTGGATTGTGCTTAGTGCAGCTACACTTTAACCTAGGATTGCATCCTTTATCCTTTGTGCAGATTTAAATTAAAATACACTAACATACTGTAGTATCACTAAAATTGAAAGGCACATGAAACATCTTAACCCGACTTTGCCAGTTGAAAACACATTTAAAATATATAGAAGATTAAACTGAAGATACAGTGTACCTTAACATGTGCAGCAAAGTCGGTGGATAATTCAGCATAGCTTCTGATGTTCTCATCTGCTGGTTCTCCATCACTGTTGAAGGAAATGGTAATACCTGGCATCCTGATAGACTCCAAAGTAACACATCGGTTAACCTGAATATGAACTTCCAGCTCACACAGAATACCGCTGTTATCCTATATAAAAGGAAGAGCATTAGGACACAGTACCAACAATATTGTTTAAATGATTTCCATGAAAACTTTGCTATTGGTTAGGAATATTTCTTATATATTTAGTCAAAGAACAGTCATTTCCATTGCCAGTTATTGTATGTTACAGAGCTTCTTCTGTTTTGCCTGATACATTAAAGGGTTACCGTCGGCAATAACAATACATCCGACTGCTAAATTTTGCCAATGCCTTTTTATGTCAAAGTCTATTTACCAAATATATAGTGTGACAATAGCGCAATGTCCATATGTTGGTTTGACATTAAGGGCCTTATTCAGATCTGAGCTCAGTACACATTTGTTTGGAAAATGGGCAAAACCATGTAAACTGCCGGTGGAGCAGATGTAACCTGTGCCAAGAGAGTTAAATTTTGGTGGGGTGTGCTGAAACTGAAATCTAAATTGCAGTGTAAAAAAAAATGCAGCCAGTATTTACCCTATACAGAAACAAAATAACTCACCCAAATCTAACTCTCTCTGCACATGTTACATCTGCCCCACCTGCAGTGCATATGGTTTTGCCCATTTTCCGAACAAAGTTGTACTGAGCTCAGATCTGAATAAGGCCCTAAGAGTAAACTCGAAAAATGAAGCATGTGCACATCACAATAGAACTTCACATAGGAAAATGTACAAAAAGAGTACTACTAAATCATTTGTTCCACCTCTTTTTATAATTGAAATGTGCATTTTTCCCCCCTACGATACAGCCCAATTTTTGGTGATTTTGCACTTAATCGACGTTTCACCCTGGTTTCCTCACTTTTCTTTTCGGAAGACTTTTCTGAAGACTTCATCACCTTTTGCTTTTTGGGCGTGGAGTAAGTTGTACTCTCTGCAGAGGTTCCATAGCTATCAGCGTAGCATAATGTACACGCTACAATTGAGACGCTTTAGCGTCTGAATCCCGAGTCCTTGCAAGCCGCTAAGAAGGGGGTTATCTGGATTCAGACGGTAATGCGTCTGAATTTGGTAGGGTGTAGGGGTAAATAGGGGTGCACTGTGCAAAACACTCCTAAACCTGTTCACAATGACACTAGTCTACATAACTGTAATTAACTGTCGACCTTGGTAATTCCACTATCCACGCCAACCCGAGCCCCACGAGGGGCGGCGGTACGCGTCCTACGACCTTTTCATACCCCCACTATCCACGTTGGCGTGGAGTTGAGAATAGAATAGTGTGGCGAGCACAGCGAGCCACCGAGCCCAAAGCGTGGCGAGCGCAGCGAGCCCCGCGAGGGGATGCGGACACCTGTGAAGCCCGCGAGGGGACGCGGATACATGTGAAGGTATCCGCGTCCGCTCGCCACGCTTCGTGCTCGGTGGCTCACTGCGCTCGCCACACTATTCTATTCTCAACTCCACGCCGACGTGGACAGTGGCAGTATGAAAAGGTCATAGGACGTGTACCGCCACCCCTCGCAGGGCTCGCTGCGCTCTCCACTCTTCGGGTTGGCGTGGATAGTGGAATTAACAAGGTCGACAGCTGTTATTTTGACTAGTTTCATTGTGAACAGGTTTAGGAGTGTTTTGAACAGTGCACCCCTATGTACCCCTACACCCTACCAAATTCAGACGCATTAGCGTCTGAATCCAGATAACCCCCTTCTTAGCGGCTTGCAAGGACTCGGGATTCAGACGCTAAAGCGTCTCAATTGTAGCGTGTACATTACGCTACGCTGATAGCGTAGCGCTGCAATGAGAACAGCTAGAGTGGCACGCGCACACGCTACGCTGGTAACGTAGCGCTGAGAACAGCTAGGATAACAGCTAGTGCGGCACGCGCACAGTTAAACAGAGACTCTGGCAGGCTGCCAAGTTTCTGAAACAGACTGTGCGCGTGGTGGTGAAACTTCCTAGAAAGAAAAAGGGGTATATTCAATGTGGGAGGGAAGGGGGGGGGGGGGGGTGAGCAGCTGACAGTAGGCTATACGGCGAGCAGTGCCAATAGCTCACCCTCAGGGTATTCAACGCAGTGGCGTAACTATAAATTTTGCTCCCCCCTGCCAAAAACTTTGTGGCTCCCCCCCCCCTCCCCCCTTCCAGGCTCCTCTCCAGCATGTTTCTCCAGCATGTGACGTGATGACGTCACATGCATAAGGGAGAGGCTGAAGCAAGAGAGAGGAAGAGAGACCAGCATACACTGCTGCTTCCCTTGGCTCCGAGGCATCCCAGGCCTCCCTAGCACTCCCATCTGCCCGCCCATCCTGTACACAGTAGCCAATAGCCGGCTCTGTGTACAGTCAATTGAATCAGTGGGAGAATTTGTCACCTCTGCCATGGCTCCACCCCCGCTGTGGGGCTGACTCGCCTCCAGTGCTCAGTCATTGGCAGGCAGCAGCATGTCAGTGCGTCGAGTGGGTGCCGGCACCCACACAGACCCTGCTGCTGCTTGCTCCCCCAAGCGGATGCTGGGGCTGCCTTACAGTAGTTACGCCACTGATTCAACGGTGTCCCCTTCACTTGCCGTTTCCACCTCGCATGCTCTCTGAGGTGAGTGCGGCCATCAAAATGGTGAGGTTCATCACTATATGCAGCGGGCTCCCTGCTTTTGCGGCGAACCTTGCCATTAGCGGGAATCCTCACCGCCCACTGACGTAGAGGATTTCCCCGAAACATAGAATACTGCGAGCTGCCGGCAAGTGGGCTGGACGGCAAGGATGGCTTTTCCTCACTAAATAAGCCATCCTCGCCGTACAAACCCCCTCACCACCGCTCGCCCCCCCGCATTGAATACCACCCATAATATTGTTGCCATTTGGTTTCACCCTCGAATTTTACACTAAATGCTAATTAGCATATGAGCCCTGCCCTAATATATTTTTTTAGATTGCTACGAATATAAAATTTTTCCATCACGCACAATTGAATGGCACTGCGCTACATGCAAAAGCAGCCAATGATTACCCTGCAAGCAAAATAAATAAATAAGCTGATTTACAACTACATGTATTTGCTCACCTTGCATTGTAAAACGTAGGTGTGAGTACAAAGTGCACTCCCGCAAATTCTCCAATCCAATCTACACTATTTGCAGCAGACTATCTGCTACATGTGATGTGAGAGGATTGCCGAAAAAGTAGTCTGACATTCCTGATCCCCAACAAAGGGACAATTGCAATTGCAGAGTCATACAGAAGGATGAATTGGTCATAAGAAAAGCTCTGGAGGTTTTTAAACAGTTGGAGATTCAAATTGGATTTGCAAAGCAAATTTGCAGAGACAATGGCATCTCGCACCTAATTGGATTGATCCCATGGATTTTATTTATCACTTTCGTAAGAATAAGACATCCGTACTTCGTAACATGACGTCAGAGGGTTTATGCACAGCTAACTTGATCAAATCAAGTTTATTTTTAATAATTCTAACTTTATGATGAAAAAAATTGACGTCTATATAGAAATCTAATTGCAGAACATGCATAAACATAACACGTTTCACTGTAGACAAAATACATTTATGTTGCATTCAAATGAATTGTTCCTACCATTGCAGTGACTTTTCCCTTGTCAATTGCCAAAGCAAGATGTCTGATGTGATGACTTCTGAAAACACGAACCTTTCCTCTTTTTACTAACACATCAAAAAAACCTGCAGGTTTTTAGAAAAGTTTCAATTGTTTTATGAAGTACGATAAGAGAACAGCTGTATTTGTACAAATACTGGAATACCAAAATTGCTGTCCTATTGCGTCATACCGTACTACCTAAGGGCATACTTGCCTACCCTCCTGGAGTGGCCGGGAGGGTCCCGCAAATCGGGTCCCCCTCCTGGCCCCCCGGGAAGGTGGGCAAGTCTCCCGCATTTTCGCAGGAGCCCCCGTTCCCCCCTTCCCTGCGGTAATAAACTCTGAATTTTGCGGGTCCGTGGGGAGGGGGCGGGGCTGATATGATGCGAATCACGTAATTTTGCGTCATTTTAGCCCCTCCCCCCATCCATGGACCTGCAAATTGATGCTGGTGTCTGTCATGGGGGCGGGGCTTGGTGATGGCAGCCTAGCCCGGCTCCCAAAACGTAGCCTCGCCCTGCCCCCCTTTCACTCCTCTCTGGGCTTCTCCCGGAGAGGAGGTTTACAAAGTCGGCAAGTATGCCTAAGGCAGTGGCGTAACTACTGTAAGGCAGCCCCAGCAACCGCTTGGGGGAGCAAGCAGCAGCGGGGTCTATGTGGGCACCGGCACCCGCTCGACACACTGACATGCTGCTGCCTTCCTGCCCCCCAAATAGGTGGGCAAGTCTGAAAGGGGTGTGGCCGTGATCTCACTGGCCATGCCCCCAAATACAATACTTACTCTATAAGCCCTGCCCCTGTCAAATTAGGCAAGTATGTGACCCCATTTCCGCTGGTGTGTTATATTAACTCTGCCTAAACACCATCTATACACAACAACTGTAACATCATCTTGTTTAAACAGTGTATAATATGAATGGGTCTTATGGGACATCGCTCCATCATCAATTAAAAAAAGGGTGTCACAGGGACAAAGGATACTATTGGCGGCAGCCCGTAAAACAATATTATCCCAATGGATCTCAGCTAATACCTTGAATATAACATTGCTAGAACCGAGAATAACACACCTATTCCAGATGGACTAGGTGGAGATGCTCTTGAACAAGGAAGAAAGAGTAAACAAATTCTTATCTATATGGCAACCACATATAAAAGAAATGTCACCGGGCACAAAAAATTCATTAAAACAAACAATACAATCGACGGCTTGGTATGGCTCAGAGGTTACGCGACTGGGCACAGACCCCTTCTGATAAGTGGGCAACAGACCAGCAAAGAAAAAAAGTGCATATATGGCACAACCATGCATCACATAGATCAAAAGGTCAGATCAAGGTTTAGATGGGCACGAAAAGGTGAATATCATAAACATATCAGAACGACTAAGGGGGGGGGGGGGGGGATAGATAAAGAGTTTTGTATATTATGTATAAATATGAACCTTGTATGCACTGAAGCAGTATGTTATCTGCACGTTTTATATGCGATTTACTTGTTAATTATGAAAAACTCAATATAGTAAAAAAAAAAAAAACCAGTGTATAATAATGTTAGGCAGGTATCTAATATTGCCTGTTGTCTTGGTCAAGGCCGGGTTTCCCATTAGGCAGCTGCATTGGGCACAAAGATCTGGGGGTGCCACCAAGTCTACCTATCACAAAATTAGGGATGTTTTTGAGGAATCCCTGTTGTATTGTACTTAAGGCAGATGGTAACTATGGAACTTCTAAGATGTCACCTCCACACTTTTACTTGAGGGGACGTGGGGTGGGTACTGGTGGTAGTGTTGGGGGAGGGGGGTTGCAGTAGGTTGAAATTTTGCCTAAGGTGCCGAGAAGCCTTACACCGGCCCTGGTCTCTTTTGACATGGTCCATTGGAAAATGTTTATTCATATGAGCCTTAGATTAAAAGTAATGTACCATATTTATCCTTCTTGTCCCCAAGAGCATCTACGTTGCCATCGGGAGTGAGCCGGAGGAATTTCCGTGTTGCCTTGCAGTAGAGCTGTACACAGTTTTCATGTTGATACTTCCATTTCTCAGCATTCCACTGGTAGGAGAAATAACCAACAAACAGATAATTAGCCCAATCCCTAAGCCCATAGAAAACTGCATGATCATTGACCTCTGTCCTTTACCACTTCACTTTTCTTGACTTCAAGTTCGTGTCCTGGTGAATGAAAAAAAAAAATTTCAGTACATACAGCTTTTCTATTGCACATATACAGTAGGGATGTGTGTTCAGATTTTGTTTGGATGCTTACCGGCTGGAAAATCAGCTTCATCTGAGATGGATAGGTTCCTTACAATTTTCCCATCTTCCTCTCCTTCATCAAGCCACCTAGGTAGAATACATCAGAGAAGAACAGTCATCAGTTTAAAATTTCTTCCATGCAACCATGGCATTACTCCAGTGTCTCAAGTTTGTGTAGATGCCTCCTCCGACATATGGGATAATGATGTTACGACTAAGCGGCAATTACCAAAACAGCTGGAACATCAACTTGGGGATGCGGGCATTGGCGACAGTAAAAAGGTTGACAGTTATTAGGTTGAACACTATTGGTCAAGAGTGAAAAGGTCATTACATACCAAAAAGGTCAACATGCATAGACAAAAAGTTCCCAGTAAAAAAGTCAACATGATTTTTTCAGGATTTTATTCATACTTTACCATGCCAGGGGACATGGAGGAGGAACATAAGAACGTGATGAGCCCAGCGAGACACCGTGCCTGAAGCATGGCATGTGAAGCGGTATCCATGTTGACATTTGCCGACATAGACACCAAAAAACCTTGTGGCAACATTTTACATGTCGACATTTTGCATGTCAACCTTTTACTTGTGCCCACCTTTTGACTACGTCGACCTTATGCATGTTGACTTTTTTGTTGTGTTGACCTTTGGCCTGGCGACCAATAGTGGTCGACCTAATGTCGATAAGTTGACCCATACCCTATAATTGGAGATGTTATTTATGGCAGCCAGTCATTTTATAGCTATCATTTATCTAGTGTGTTCTATAGAGTTTTAGATAAAATCTGATTGGTTGCTATGGGCAACACTTTCACTTTTACTTTTTAGTTTAAGTTTAGTAAATATACGAGTCTAAGGGGTACATTTACTAAAGCTTTTAAAAATGAATTAAGGTCTATCGTTTCCTAGGATGCAACAGAGAAATGATAGACAGAATCTGAATGGATGCTGTGGGGCGTTAACTAATCGCAGGGGGCGTTACCTAATCGCAGGGGGCGTGACCACCTCCTGTAATTAGGCCACGCCCCCTAAACGTCTAGGGGGGGGGGTTGAAAAAACACTTTTAAGTCGAGTGGGGGGTGTTATTGTTGCTCCCTCAGCAGCAGCAGTACACACCTACAGCAGGTGCTGTGCTGACAGCAGGCTCAGCATGAACTCTCACACTGTCAGTGGGATGCTCATGCTGAGCCTGCTGTCAGCACAGCACATGCTGCAGGTGTGTACTGCCCGGGAGGGACGGAGGGGTAAGTAAGGGGGGGGGGGGGACCAGGGTCCTCGCCAGCAAGTTTCTTTTTAAATAGAACATATCTCCCAAAATTTGATTAGAGAAAAAGAAAAGCACAGGGCCATTTGCAATGATTACACTATTTTACATGCCAGACTTTGAACAAATGATGTAGCGTGCCAATGGATATAAATCTATGCTGATTTACGGATAACGTCAGAATATTAAAGTGCGGAGCTACAATCCCTGGCAAGATTTCATTAGCTTCGCTCTACGCCGCGCCGGCATGTGAAAAGGTTTTGCAGCTCAAATGTTCTCTTAATAAAAAGTTCACAAGCTCGATGCATTTATTTTGTTCTTTAGTGTTTGCCAACATCTGGAAATAGTGTGTGTAACTCTAAGGTTATATCAAATGAAGACTTGTCCGTGATTGTCTTTCAATCTCTGCATTTCAAACTGAGGCTTTGATACTAGCTTTATACTGACAATCCCTAAGTGAGGAAAATTCATGTCGCACCGATTAAAAAAAGAACTGCAGGCCATTTATGCGCCCAGCAGGATAGTGATCTTTTATATGGGAAAAAACTATAAGAGATCTAAGTGACTTTTTATTTTGTTACAATTCTTTTAGTTACTCTAGACCAGTGCTTATAGTGGTCCTAGGGAGGTGATGGAACTCACCCCCTCTACACCCACCCTTGTGGGCCACACTCTTAGCACCTCCCACATTGCATAAGCCACACCCCACCCCTAAGTCTGTATATATATAATATATACTGTATAGAACCAAAATATATAAATTGCACCAAGAGGTGTGCCACCACCAGCTTTATTATCTCATTTGCATAACAATATATGAGACCGTTTGGAAATGTTAACACGTTTAAAAAAATTATAAAACAGGTAATAATTTTTTTTTTAAACATTTCATTCCATTTGGTCCAGTTTCATGATTCACAACAGTGAGCATCAAAACCCGACACGTTTCGTCATCATGACTTCGTCAGGGGTAAGTATTCATTAGTAAAAAAAAAATTTAATGATGTATAAGCCAAAATAATATATGGGTCCTCTTGGACCAAATAGCATCAAATGTAGTTCAAGAATTCTGCATAATTTGTACACTCGGCAAGGGATCAGTAATTAATCGCGTTTGTCTGACCAGGTAAGTCGTAGACTAGGCTACAAACTAGTGAATCCCTCCAAAGCAGTGTATATCACTATGAATGTGGCAGCGGGCAAACTCTAGTTAAATATAGTTTCTTCACTTGATTGCTAAAGTGCTTAGTTACCTAAATGCACCATATAATATAAGTACAAGGTCAACTCTTTTCTTTAAATGAACCAACCTGTAACAGAAGAAGGTGTATTCCTTGTCTTCTAATTCATCAAAGACCATCACCTTCTCCAGGTACCAGCCATTACCTAGAACATTGTAACAGTAGATCAAGAAAGCAATAAAGTAAGTTCCACTTTATTAAACTCATCCTAATAATGTAATGGATGAATCCATTCAAAAATAAATGAAACAATTCAATAGCTGTTTATTGTAAAAGAAAATTAAACTCGGCATACAGAACATACGGAACAAAAGATTTTTATTGTAGTAAGTAAATGGCTAAATCATAAATGTCATTTATTTAACCCTTAAAGTATAATCTAAAATTGGTACTTATATGTTAGTTAGGCGCCTACTATAGTTAGTACGCTCATACCCCCACTATCCATGTCGGCATGGAGTTTATTTTATATAGTGTGGCGAGCGCAGCAAAACTAAGGAAATAGCTTAGTGGGCACCCAACTAACATATAAGTACCCTAAAATTAACTATTTGTCTTTAGATTCTTTTATCATTTAGTGTGTACCCACTATATTGTTAACAATGCACACTTCACTGGGTCATTAACCACTTTGGGCATACCACAATACAGTATGTAGGTGAGCGCCAGTGGTGCCTCCGAAGTGGCGTGTACCTACATGCTGTTCCCTTTCCTCCTCACCTGTCCCGTCCAGGCCCCTCCGGGCACTCCCAGCCACCACCGATCATCCCTCTCTGCCGCCGTCAATCATCACTCCCCTCTGCCGTCACCGAGAACCACTCCCTGGAGATCCGGGGCTTCTTAAGAGAACTCGGGCATTCAAATGTTCAGGCACCAGAACAAACGAGCGCCCGAACACCTGAGTGCACTCCCCACTGCCGCTGACGGGCACCCCCAGCAACCCGAACTGCTATTGCTGCTTCTTCTGGCTGTAGCACTACCTGCAGGAGATAGTGGCTACAGCTTGAATGGTGGGTTTTCCTGGTCCTGATAGGTTTGTCCTGCCCAAGGAAAACCCACCACTCAAGGGGTTAACAATTCTCCCATCATCTGAACATGCAATCAAATCTGACTATATTGTTAGGAAATGCATATTTGGCGGTGATCCAGGTCATACTTGCCTACCCTCCCAGAATGGCCGGGAGACCTCTGGAAGGGGGCGGGACTAAAATTACCCGAATCACGTCATTTCATGTCATTTTAGCCCCTTAGCCTACTTGCGGACCCGCGAATCGCGGCCTTTGCGTGGATTGGGGGCGGGGCTGATACGGCAGCCTTGTCCCCGCTTCCCGACCTGCACATTTTGTTGTCCTCGGCTTCTACCAGAGAGGGACACTGAAAAGTCGGCAAGTATGGTCCAGGTGTTGTTACTGAAGGATATCATTAATGATATCCTTCAGTGTTTTTACACTAGATCGTTCTTGTGATAGCACCGCTGATATCATATAGATTGTACCTATTTTTAGGGTTCTGTGGTCATCTTAAACATTCAAAATATCTCAGTAAAGCTGAATACACACGGTGCGATATGAGCAATATCGGAAGAAAAAAAAGCACATATCACACAGTGTGTATACAGCTTGCCATGCCGATGTTTACCCCTGAGGGATCGCAAGAAAATATAGACTATGCATGCAGGACAATTCTGACTATATAATGTACAATCTAGTGTTCTACTTATCTATTATAGACAAAGGGCCAGATGCACTAAGCTTCAAAAGTGATAAAATGGAGAGTGATAAACAGCCAGCCAATCAGCTCCTGCCTGACATTTTTCAAACACAGCCTGAGACATGGCAGGTAGGAGCTGATTGGCTGGTTGGCTCTTCTCTTTTTGAAGCTTATCGCATCTGGCCCCTAATCTTCTGGACTTCACAGCAAAATAGCTTTTGAAAAGTTAATTTCGAGTCCATTGTTGCAGAGATTGATGTAAATGCCTTGTGCAATGGGCCTGATTCAGACCTTCGTGTGTTGCATCCCAGCAAACAGATAAACACTGCCTGCCCCCCCCCCCCCCCCACTGCCGATTGAATTGCCTCTCTAACATGCGAGGGGATGTGTACGCTAACACATCCCCTCATGGGGCAACACGGGTGAAAAAACATTCAACGGTCGCTCACCATCGATATGATTTATGACCCGTTCGCTAATAAAAGTCAGTCTATTATGGCCTCAGATAGACGAATCCGGGTTGGGTGCTGACGTCATGTGTCATCTGCTGCCCACCTCAAGCAGGCATAGATACACCAGCATCTGCAGTGGTATGCCCAGCGGTTTTATGGGCACGCCCATAAAACGCTAGACGTTTCCCTGCTTCCGTGGGCGGGCAGTCAGTTTACTTTAAATGTGACACAGGTATTAACCAATCAGAAGCTACTTCTTATTTATTTAGCACTTTCTAGAAGATAATAGAGAGTATCTGATTGGTTGCCAATAGCAACATCCCATCTGAGATAGAAATCGCATCTTAGTAAATTGCCCACGTAGAGCCTGATTCAGATTCGTACACTCATGCAGCTGAGCAGTTATTGTTAAACTGTGTAGCGCTAAGGTCCTCTATTGATGCCGTTTACAATCAGCCGCAAACATATAGTGCTATGGATTGTTTGAGGAGGGCCCCAAACCAGTGCCCATGGGGTCTAAATCCGCCACTGCCCCAAAGTATTACATTTTGATAAATAGAGTTTAGTAGAATTAATTTTCTTTTACCTGGTCCAAGTCCGTCATGGCCGATGATGGCTTTGTGTAAGTCACCGAGATGCACAGCTTCCACATAGAAAGTATCAGTCTGTGCAAAATAAAAAGCAAACAAAAACAGTGTGGAAATTGAATTCATTTCATACAACAATTTTGTTGCTATACTGTGAATGCTTTGGTTTATATGGATTAAAAGGAGTGATACAGTATACAGTATTTTCATATTCTGTTACTATATTAGGCCATGGTTTTGGTTTGGAACAACATCATCCTTCAAAGAACAGCGTGGATTCTTAAACGTTACACAGTCAGATGCATTCACACGACACTCACACCCACTTATCTATAAACAAAGACTCAGAGGACCAAAATAGGGCATGAAATGGGGTCCGCTTTTTATTTTGAGTAGGGGGGCCTATTTATTACTAAACTTGTAAAGTCCCTCCTCTAAAACTAAGGTGGCGGGGAGAAGAATGGTCAACTATATTGCAGAAATAAAACAAATAAAAAATATAGAAAATAAATACATTCAAGGGCCTACTGACCTTATGGCCAAGAAACGTCCTTCTGCCAGTATCTTTATTCAACCAGAAACTAAATAAATGAAATACAGCTATGGGGCCATCTGCCCCTATGGTCAGGGGTCAACCTTCTGTCACTACCCCTGACCAATCCTGCAACTCACAAGGGCAGATCTAATCACTCTTCCCCTGCGAGAATAAAAAATTGGGCCACCTGGCCGCTCATGATAAAGCTTTATATAAAACAAACAGATAATCATAAAGTGGGATATGGGCCTACCGGGACCAGTGATGCCCATACTCTCCACCTCCAACCAAGCCTCACCACCCATGATTAACTGTCACATGAAAACTATAGTACAATTCTGCTAAAGAAAACCCGTTCTAAACCAGCCACCAATAAGCTGACACAAAAAAAATATAACAAACTTAACCCACATGGGACCTTATTTTATCTTGGCTGTTGGGGGCGAGGACTGATGTCATGTGATGTCATTTACATGGATCGCTGGGTGGACCCCAGTGACCACGTCCTGCCAGTCACTCATTTTGCAAATGTCCCGGTGAGTGTAAAATTCGGATAAGGTGTTCACTCTGGTGGTTCACGCATGAGCAACTATGCGCATGCACACACCCCACCATCGAAGAAGGGGCCGAATTCGGACCTGTACGAACAGGTATGAATCAGCCCCTTAGTGCTAAGGGGGGACTATTTAATTTCAAAATTGAGGATCAGGTGGCTGTTACTTGCCACAGAATAAGCAGGTTATGGCACATGACTTGGGTTAGAACCTAAATTTGAGTTGCTTGATATAATATTAGATTTAAACTTAGTCCAGAAGCTAGATTTCAGTTTGTACTGCCTGAGGCTAGTGTAATTACTAAGAATTAGTATTACATTTCTAGATCTGAGGCACAAGAGAATCGGCACATTATGTTTGTTCTTGAAACTCTCTTCATATTGGTATCCGGTCGATAGGTCAACAGTGTCTTGATCGACCACCAGGTTGACCACCATTGCTTCACAGGCAATGGGATGATGCATGATAAAGTTCGACATGGTCTAGGTTGACATTGACAAAAAGTTGACACAAGCAGAAGGTCAACATGTCAATAGTACTTACAGGAAAAGTTTGCAAAAAGTTTTCATGATTTTTTTTTATCGACTTGTTCTTAGTTCCAAAGTGAGCATAGAGAGAATATAATAGTGCACCAAACACAGTGAGGCACCGAGCCCAAAGCATGATGATCGAAGTGAGCAAAGCCAGGGGACATGGTACATTAATGTTGACAAAGTCACCAAAAACCGTGAAAAACTTATTTAGACCATTTGCTAATGTCGATCTAGACCATGTCCACCTTTTTCAGGTGTGAAACCTATTACCTGTCAACCAATAGTGGTCAACCAATTGACTGTAGACCATGACACTGTTGACCTATTAATCCAGCGCCTTCATGTTTCCCTAGGACATGTATAGATTTTCCTCATCCAGACATCGCAAAAAATCTGAAGAGAGGTTGAGTCTCCCATACTTGGAAATATGAGATGTAAAATATTCCAAAATCCAACATTATGAGTGTGACTGAGATAGTGACACTTGATGGTTCAGTGGACACAAACTTATTAAAACTATTGTATAAAATGTCCTTCAGGCTGTGTGTATTTTGGATAAGGGATTTTTTCGGATTTTTGAATATTTTTTTTTCATACTTACCTAGTCCCCTGGTGGTGCCCCGATGGTCCCCCGACACCCTTCAGGTTCCTCTTCAGCAGCATCTCTGGTCCCACGGGTGCATTGCACAAATGCGTGGGTGCACCAGTGGCATCATCGGTGTGCCCGCGCCTCTGCGCAATGCACCCCTGGGTCCGGAGATGCCACTGAAGAGGATCTTGAAGGCCACCATGGACGTCGGGGGATGAGGTAAGTATGAAACAAAATGAATAGAACACATAAATGCATTCTGTGCTTAGACTTGGGTCACACCCCCACGATATCACTGGGAGAAATTGGGGGTATGGCCAACAGGAAAGTGGGTGGATCATGAGCATGGCCATTTGATTGCATCATCGTGGCTTCGCTTACTATACAGCGCAGTAAAAACAGGCACTGTATAGCAAGGATGGGGCTACGATGACGCAATTCAGCACAAATCACATAATCAGGTCCCCCTCGGTCCCCTGCCCAATTGTGTTCTGTAAGGGTGCACGGCTGGGGAGGTATACTTGAACACCTATATGGAGGCGGGGTGGTAGGGCCACCCAATTTTCGTAAGCCATTTTAGGACGGCAAGTATGACACTACTATCCGGCAACTGATCACATATGATCACAATAAGCAATCTACTAACGAGCAATTAACAACCATTTATTTTAAAAAGCAGTTTAAATATTTATAATACTGTGGGTTTGTATTTTAATTATTAAATATTTCTACTTTTATTTTTTTATTCATACATTTTACATAAATAAGTTTGAGTAGGGTGTGAATTCCTGCTGATAACTTTATAGAATGAGTGTTACCCAGTACTCACCTGTCCTTTAATAAAAGGGGTTGGCTTATTGGATCTGAGGAATTGTCTGGAACCCGTGTCACCATATTTCCCATGCAAAGACATGTAGACATTGGCTTCAGTTCCTGCATTCCATAGATCTCCGGTGACCACCCGAATTTTGTACTTTGTAACTAGAAGAGGAAGGACTTCATTCCAACATGTACAGTATTTTGATATTGAGTTACTTAATTACTGAGTTACTTAATTACTCCATAATTACTCTTTCATTAGAGTCTGATGAGACTGGCCTTGATTGGCTTCCTGTCTATAAAGTATGCAGGCTTTTCATTCTTCAGAAAGGTCAGTATACTGTAATTGCCTTTACACTACAGAAAATAATGAGCTTCTCATTCTTAAATAATCTGCAAATATTCTGATACCACCAAGTCGGGTCCTATACAGAGTACTACAAATGAAAAATGAAGAGACAGTAACATTTTTTAAGGGTAAAATGATAAAATTAGATTTTATTTATAAACTGAAAGTTAGTAGTAGCCCTTTTATATAACATACTTAATAGGCTTTATAGGTGGAATAGTTCTTTAAATTAAAAACTTATTTTTGTAAATCTAAACACATTGTGGTGTATGAGATGACCCCCTGACCCACAGTACACGCCGTTTCCCACTCGCTACATTTTTGCAGCAAAGTGAGAACGGCTAAAACAGCAAGGCTTGCGGCTAAATGTAGCGGGCTCCCTGCATTAGCCGCGAGCCTCGCTGTTTGGGGGGATCCCCTCCATCCTCTGACAGCGAGGATTCCCTCAGAACGTAGACTAGGGTGAGCGGCCGGCGCAGGGGTTAAGCGGCGAGGATCGCTAGTTTTCAGCGATCCCCGCTGTTTAACCCCCTGGCCGGCCGCATTGAATACGGCCCATTGGAGTAAATTTACAAAGATAGGAGTTCTATGTCAGACTGGATGTTCTGTGGGCAACCAATCAGAATCTACTTCTTATTTATTTAGCACCTTCTAGAAGATAATAGATAGTATCTGTTTGGTTGCCCATAGCAACATCCCATCTGAAATAGAACTCCCTTCTGGAGGTCTTATTGCCTTGGCATCCTATACAATAAAAGGCTAATGCTGCTCCTTACCTCTATGGTCTTACGAAGCTCCTTTCAGGTGAATTTCCTACCACCCCCTACACCCAGGGCTGCCACTAGGAATTTTGGGGCCTGGGACTAATTTAATCTCCCCCTCTTCTCCCCTCCTCATCTCCCCCCTCCCTCCCTTCACTTACCGCCTGACTCTGCCTTTTCTGTGCTGACTGTGCTCAGTGCACCGACTGAACACAGCAGGTCCCGAAGCACTGGCTTCTTCAATGCAGGCCGGTGGCCAATTATAAGGCAACATTGGCTGGTGAGCCAATCAGAGCTTGTGTACTGGCAGCTGCTTTGATTGGCTAACGGTACACGAGCTCTGATTTGCTCAAAAGCCGGTGCAGCATTTTAATTGGCCACCGGCGTCCTGCATTGAAGCAGCCTTTGCTTTGGGACCTGCTTCCTTCAGTGCACCGAGCGCAGCGCAGGCAGCACATCGGAGGCAGTTGGGGTTGCGGTGGGCAAAATTAGCTGCCTGGACCCTTCCAGAGGCCAGGGCCGGGACAGCTGTACCCACAGCACCCCCCTATTGGCGGCCCTGCACATGCACACACACACACAACTCAGCAGCTATATCATTTGACAGGCTGGTAACTAATGTATATAATTATAAAAACTTTACAGAATATGTTTGTCTATAGTGGCTGATTCAACTGCATTACAGTAAAAGGTCTATCTTCATTTAACTGACATCTCTTGATTGGACAACTAATGCAGCACAATTTTATTACAAATAGATCAGTTATTTATGAAAATAGTGAGAATGCTCTTATATTAATAAAGATAACTGTTCTAGTCCAGTTCAGTGTAATGCAAAGAGCCTGGTAAAAATAGCCTAATTTTTCCCTTTACCTATTGACACAATAAAAATACATTCTAACTGGCCAATTTCTAGCTGGCCAATAACAAAATGCTTAGGTAGAATGTTATTTTTAGCAAATCCTAGCCACAGAGCAGCTGCATCGCACTAAGGCCCTTATTCTGATCGGTGCGGCCGGATCCGAATATGCGGCCAGGACCGTGCGTGCGAAACCCCGCCTTCCATACGGATCGCCAACTCCGTCCGTACGCGGTAAGAAGCTGGCCGAACGGACCGAACGTGTATTTTTCACGGAATACGCCTCCTCCATCTCAGGGAACCTCCCCCATCATTCGATGGTCGCAGACCATCGAATGCAGGACCGAGTGGTCCACCAGCTCCCGCAACCTCAGACCACACGGACATTTTTCCGTGCAAAAGCAGGGATCTGGGCGGGCAGCTGACATCCGGCGATGTCATATGTCCGCCCCCTACACGTGCGTCACGGTCGCATTACCATACGTACGCCCAGCGTTTGCATGGGAACGCCCATGAAACGCGGGGCGTATGCATATGGTAATGAGCCCAAATAGCCCTTCACGCCCCTCTCCACCCCCTGTTCGGAGTGTTCACATTTCATGCGGGATTTGGCCGTACGCCTCGCTCGCACATGCGCAGAGACGCCTCTGCACATGCGCAGACACAAAACATCGGCGGCACGAACGCACGCGGATATTACCGCACCGATCAGAATAAGGGCCTAAGTTATATATTTTAACTTGGAAAATATAAATCAGTTTGAAAATAGTGCAGAGAGCATTGGAAGGTGGAGAGTAGAATTATCGTTCCAGTAATTGGGTTTTCTGGGTAAAATGTAGCAAACATTCATAGAAATGTTCCTACAGTATCAAATTTGAGCTTGGATAAATGAACACTAAGAGTATTTTTTGGTTTGATTTCGCACTGGTGAGGGGGCCTTTGTGTCTATAAAGAAGTATAGAGGGTGGTTTTACACAAAGTGCCAGATATAACTCCAATTCCCAGAAAAACTGTTTATGCAGATTTCTGCCAAGTATTGGGGTGGGTTGGAGGTGCTCCCCGAAGTCAGAGAAACAGTATAAAGAATACACAAATAAAAGAAAACTTTGGTTATGGGCACTGTAACAAAATTATGATCAATATATATATATATATATATATATATATATATATATATATATATATATATATATATATATATATAATAAAAATTAACCTTTATTTACTTTAAAATAAAATAGAGTCCTATAGGTAAGACCTGTGGGGTTTCATTGGTCAGGACAATATTTAGTACTTGAATTGCACTTAACGACACACATACATATAAGACATTAAACACTTATACACTGTAATTGGGACTGTTTCAGTGAAACTAGTCACAGGAAAAATGTCCCCAAGTGAAGCCTTCATTTGGGGGTGGACACTGGCCATTTTATGGGAGTGGCAGGTGTTCCCAGGCCATTAAAGGGAAGTCATGTGACGTTAGCTCCGGCTCCGTCATTTTTCACAAGCCTTGCGCAGCCATTTGCAGGCTTGCACCGGTTGGGATTTCGCTCTGGCTGGGTGGTAATTACCTGTTCACAGGGTTCTGCAAATTAATCAATAAAGAAAGAGCATGGTGCTATAGGGTCCTCTAGTTTTCTGGCACCAACTGCGCTAAAAAGAGCTACAATAAGTCTCTACTATTGCTGTCCTCTTATTACAGAGATGAAGTGGAAGTAGTTATACCTTTCTAGGGAACCATATAAACAGATCAAAACAGCCCAGGGCTTCCTCTTGTTAACGCTCATTTCAGATATTTAGATATGGCATATTGCGATGTAAGCTTCCCAAGGGTCTTCTCTGACTTATAATATTCCTTACATAATATAGCGCTCAGTGAAAATAATAAATGTACTGTATACTAGCCTCACCTGGAAGCTTGGCTCGGCCATGTCTCATCATAGGTAACTCCATGCAGATCTCTCCATGGTCATTGTCCAGTGAAAGCCAGCGGTTTACTTTCATACAGAATTGCTCATTTGAAAAAATGTTGAACAGCTGCACCTACAGAACGTACAGATAACATGGGTCCAACATTCCTCACAGCTTATGTAATAATTAATTTATTCTACAACATGAAATCATGACAGATCCAAGAAGTTCCTGTCTTCTGTCCCTTTATCCACATGGTCTATCTGCTATTGTGTAGATGTAAGGGAAGTACAGGTATATGGGGGAAGATTTATTAAGCCTGGTGAAGTGATAAAGTGCTCCTATCTGTAAAGGTACAGTCTGGGTTTTAAAATTACGTTAGGAGCGGATTGGCTGGTGCATTATCACTGGCCACTTTATCACTTCACCAGGCTTAATACATCTGCCCCTCAGCTCGTGGATAGTGGGGGTATGAAAAGGTTGGCGTACCGCCGCCCCTCGCGGGCTCGCTGCATTCGCCACGCTTCGGGTTGGCGTTGATAGTGTGGGGCCGTTAACAATGTGGGGGCATTTTACATATTTATTACCCATCAGGGTGGGTATACAATTAAAAATTGGGTCTGGAGGTGCCATTTAACATGGGACTCAATGGGAAATCGCGTCGCATCGCATCGCATGCCATTGTAATGACATGCGATGTGACCCGATTTTAAAATTGCATACTCAACCCGGGAAAAGGCTGAAATCGGGTCCATCGCATGCTATCGCATACTTTAATTAGTGGCATGCGATGCGATGGGCACCGTGATAATACACAAGTACCGAAACAATTAAAGAAAGCATGATTGTAATTTTCTATCAAGATCAAATCAATATTATTTTGATCCATTTTTCTGGGGCCCATAAAAGGCATGGGACCCATATGCCAGTTCCTACTCTGCCTATTTGGTAATCCGGCAGTGAGAATCTGAAATGAAAATTTTAATCCTCCTCCATGGAAAGCTGAAGTAGATCAGTTGCTATTTTAAAAACGAAAGCCAGCATTAAAATTAGAATTATGGTCAGCAGTGGGTAAATTGAACCATACAAAACTGGGATAAAGCCAGTGCAACATAAATTCAATGGAAATAAGTTTCAATAGAAAATGAAAACTATCCTGCTCTTGATGAAATGTAAGGATGGACCAGTAAGGATTATGCAATCTGTTTAAGTCTTTGCATCGGTAAAACTGTTATTGGTGTGGATAGGAATTTGCAGGATGCTGGTGGTTTGAATTTGTGTCAAGTTAACATGAATTGTGGGAATACAGAAGTCATCCCTAATCATTGGCCTTTAACCACTTTACAATAAATAAAGATGACCATCTACTACAGGGGTGGCCAAACCTGTCCTCGAGATCTACCAACAGGTCGTGTGTTTCAGGCAACCTGTGGATCTATAGTTGGAATAAATGCAACAGGTTTGAAAATGTGACAGTTATTAATGACTACAGCTGTGCACCAGCTAGGGGTTCTGGGTCATGTGGCAGTTAGTAATGACTACAGCTGTGCACCAGCTAGGGGTTCTGGGTCAAATGACAGTTAGTAATAACTATAGATGTGCACCAACTAGGTGATTTGAAATCATGGACCAATGGTAGATATTGAGGACCGGTTTGGTCTCCCCTGACCTACTGTATCCTTCAAGACAAAATATCAACCATTGTGAGGGTACGAGTTCCTCAATCACTCAGACACCGAGCAGATGAAACCAGAAGAATGGTTTATTTTCTACAGCACGCACAAATAGACAATAAACAGTGGCAAAGGTAAATTGCAGAGTAGAAAGATATTCAGGTAGCAGGCCCAAACAGACAGTCCTTGTATAGTCACAGTCCCAGATCAGTTCCACAGGGCAAACTATCACTTAGCCCACACAGCAGTGATAGCATATAAGTCCACACGATACCTAGACAGAGCATAACCTCTTAGTCCAGGACAGTCCATCAAAATTTTCTCCTGGCTTGTGTGCCAGTCATTTTAAAAACTTCCAATTTCCCACGCTTCTCCATACCATCAGTGGGCTTGCACTCAATCCCTATTGGTGGATTCAAGTCAGGTTTATCCCCCCTCCCAGGTACTGCTGCTGCCCATCTGCTTCTGCCCCCTGCTGGGGTCGGTTCCAGAAAGTCTGGAAGTGGCCAAGATATGCATAGCAGAGTCAACCCAAGATATAAAACACAGTCTGATTACATTATGTGGTGGTCACCCCCTGTGGACAACCCTCCTGTTGATAGTAGGGGAATTTGATCACCCCCTGTGGTGATTGTCCTTCAGCTATCCCCCTCATGTAAACAGCAGGAACAATAATCGGCTGATTACATTATGGGCTGATCACCCCCTGTGGTGGCCGGTTCCACAAAGTCTGCTAGAGCCCAGAGGTTTACAAAGAATTGTAAACCCCCCTGGGGAGATTGCCAATGGTACAATGCTTACATGAATAAAGTCCTGGGAAATACAGACATTACATTTGAGGTGGGATTATACAGCCTAATAATATATGATCTGGAACTACACACACATATAGGGGTATATAGACATATATGGAGAACAAGAGGGTACCGACGGACTAAAATAGTACATTAATTACTACACCTAATAAAATATAGTAATTACAGATTTACAGTGAATCTGATAACCTCACATTCCTTCCCCTACTATTGTAGTCCCGGTACCCAGCTGTTCAGGAACCAATAACAACCTGGAATAGCGGGATGCAGAGCCGAGAATCTGGGGTTTGGATATACCACCTGAGTCCCACAGGGTGACATCATACCAAACCCATCTTGTAAAAGGCGGCTGGTTTGCAGAACCAGCAAGGGCATGATTACAGTCTAAGTCATACATTGGAACTAACAAGGGCTGTAGCAATTCCTCTTCTTCGGATTCTGGGTACCCCCCCTCTGCAACATTGTAACCTACTAATACTTTTGCCTCGGGCACAATGGGGCAGGGACCACTTTCCACCTCCCCCTCTTGCCCAAGGAACAGGGGCCAAACAGCAGGCCAATATAGGGGCTCTGGCCCTGGCACTTCCACCACCCCGTCATGTCCTTCCTCCCCCAAACCCAAACTAGGGGCATGGCACATTTCAGTCCAGCATTTGGTCTCAATGTCCAGGGCTGAGGAGGGACCCTCCATCACAAACAATTCCGCTGGTGGCTGCAGGACAGGCTGTGTCAGCTCTGTCCCCTTAAAAGCCAGATGCTCACCTGCAGCTACTTCTGCGCACACCTCCTTCTCCGCGATAGCCTCCTTCCCCAGCTGAGTATGCTGGGCAGCCCGAAACACGACGTCATCTGTGACTGGTGGGCTGGTGGCCTGGATGTTGTCGGATACTCCTCTAACCACGGCGATCTCTTCTTGGACGCAGTCCTCATAGATCCCCTGGCAGCAGGATAATAGCTCTGCATCTCCCACCTCAGCAAAAGGGAAGCAGTAGTGCAGCTCCTCCCTAAGATGGGGGAGAAGCAATTGCAAACGGTGCCTTTCATCACGCCCCCTGCGACACTGATCTTGCCATGCTGGGGTATCCAGGAGCCCCCGATCAATCGCCTCTTCCTCTGCCACCACGAAGCACTCCTCCAGACACTGCAATTGTTCCCACACACTCAACTGTGCACCGAAATGGAGGATCCAGGCTCGATAATCAGCAAATGCATTTGTAGGATCTCCCTGATCGTGCAGGATCTGCTGAAGGAGTTCCCCGCGAGTGCAGGATCGGATGGGTATACCTCGCAGCTGACCTTCTGCTATCAGCTCCTCCATACTCATTTCTTCAAGGGCAGTTAGGGGCCCCCCTGACAACGACCCTTCTCTTGCGGTAACAATTAATTCTGTGGCAGACCCCTCGGTTGTCTGCCCAGATTGCAGTAGCCCCCTTCTAGACCTTTCCTCTGGTTCTATCTGGGGCATCAATTTATTCTGGACTTGTCCTTCAGCCTCAGAATATTGTCCTCTTTGTAGCATCTGGGTAACTGTAGCAATCACTTCCTCTGTAAATTCTACAAACTCTGGCTCTCCTAGCAGATTCCAAGAAGTGGCCTCACCTTTACAGTGCAGGAATGCATCCCCCAGGTAACACACTTTGTCCTGTATGCTGGATACTCTCCACCCGCTGACCATCTGCTGAGCGTCTTCCCAGTACTTCCAGATATACTGCATTTTCCTGACAATAAATAACAGATCCGGCTTCCCAGCCTGCCGATACACTGAAGAACCTCCATCCCTGAGCTCCTCTGCTACAGGGGTCTTGAGGCATCGATTTTCTTTCCCTGGAAACATTTTCCCTTTCACAGGACTGACACCTGCTCACTTGCTGAACATCACCTTATTGCATTTTCCGTTTCCTTACATATGGTCTGATCCTCTGTTCTCTGTGCTTTCTGTGCTCGATGGTTGGTGTCTGAATGATCCCACTGTCGCTGCCGCCAAATGTGAGGGTACGAGTTCCTCAATCACTCAGACACCGAGCAGATGAAACCAGAAGAATGGTTTATTTTCTACAGCACGCACAAATAGACAATAAACAGTGGCAAAGGTAAATTGCAGAGTAGAAAGATATTCAGGTAGCAGGCCCAAACAGACAGTCCTTGTATAGTCACAGTCCCAGATCAGTTCCACAGGGCAAACTATCACTTAGCCCACACAGCAGTGATAGCATATAAGTCCACACGATACCTAGACAGAGCATAACCTCTTAGTCCAGGACAGTCCATCAAAATTTTCTCCTGGCTTGTGTGCCAGTCATTTTAAAAACTTCCAATTTCCCACGCTTCTCCATACCATCAGTGGGCTTGCACTCAATCCCTATTGGTGGATTCAAGTCAGGTTTATCCCCCCTCCCAGGTACTGCTGCTGCCCATCTGCTTCTGCCCCCTGCTGGGGTCGGTTCCAGAAAGTCTGGAAGTGGCCAAGATATGCATAGCAGAGTCAACCCAAGATATAAAACACAGTCTGATTACATTATGTGGTGGTCACCCCCTGTGGACAACCCTCCTGTTGATAGTAGGGGAATTTGATCACCCCCTGTGGTGATTGTCCTTCAGCTATCCCCCTCATGTAAACAGCAGGAACAATAATCGGCTGATTACATTATGGGCTGATCACCCCCTGTGGTGGCCGGTTCCACAAAGTCTGCTAGAGCCCAGAGGTTTACAAAGAATTGTAAACCCCCCTGGGGAGATTGCCAATGGTACAATGCTTACATGAATAAAGTCCTGGGAAATACAGACATTACATTTGAGGTGGGATTATACAGCCTAATAATATATGATCTGGAACTACACACACATATAGGGGTATATAGACATATATGGAGAACAAGAGGGTACCGACGGACTAAAATAGTACATTAATTACTACACCTAATAAAATATAGTAATTACAGATTTACAGTGAATCTGATAACCTCACAACCATAACTTTCAAAATCTCACAATTCTAATTATTGACACAACCAGTGGTGTAACTATAAATTTTGCTCCCCCTGCAAAGAATGTTTGTGCCCCCCCATGCTATTAATTAAAAAAAAAAATACATGAACATTCTTGAGGGACCCTGCAGCCTCACCCCAGCACCACAGGCTCAGCAATATAATTATAGAACTATATTATGTGTGATATAGTATATTTCCCCATCCATGGCAGGAGCAGCCCCTACCTGAGATGCTGGTGGCCAGCTCATAGCCACTGTAGCCAGGGGTCTCCTCCTCTTCCTCCCCATTAGGTCTGGCCTCCAGCAGCTGTTTATTCATCCTGAGCCTCAGCCCCTCCACCAGCTCCCCTTCCCCTTCTCCTTCCTCAAAGAACGCAAATTCCGTGCCTCAGGCAGCACAGCCTGTCCCCTCCCCTCCACCTGCTCCCCACCACAGGGAGAGCTCAGTCCCACGTCCACCTCCTGGCTAACAGCCTCCAGCAGCAGGACGGGGTGATGGGGGGGCTAGCGGAGAGCAGGCGCTCCACCCGGGGGAAGTGAACCCTTCCCCGCTTCCACTTCCTCCTAATAATAGGGAGAGCGCCTCTTCAGCCGCCCGCTCTCTCCGCTGTCTCAGACGCAGATGCTGCTGCCCAGTTGCTAGGTATGCGGATGCCAGGGCCTGGCGCCCCTGCTGCTGTCCGCTCCCCCAAGCGGCAGTGGGGGCTGCCTTACAGTAGCTACGCCACTGGACACAACATATTATATTTGCATTAGATTGATTTCCCCTTAACACCAGCATTGATTTACAGTACTGTATAACTAATTTTCTCAGTCCGTCCAGAGCTGTGGGCAGCAGCCACTTACAGATTTTGGGGACAAGTGTGTTTCCTACAAAAAGCTTACAAACAAGAAACAAGAAAAACGAAGCAGCTTCTGTGAAAACAAAGACTGAGTACCTCTTCTAAGTGCCAGCCGGGGGTTTCTCCAGAGTTAGTGTGTCCAATGCGGATTTTATAGACCTCACCAATATCTCCTATGTTAACCTGAGGGCAAAGAGTAATACTTTCTATGAAGACATATTGTATGTATAACTATTACACAGATTTTATAGGTTTAAATCTTTATTTTTTTTTTCAGAAGGTGGATTATTAGAAAATTGTAAAGTCCCATTGGTTTCCGTAACAGTATTATTCTCATCCTCTATTTATGTCATTTATTTACCAATAGTTTCTTATAGAGCGCACACAGATTCCGCAGCACTTTACAGAGAATATTTGAACATTCACATCAGTCCCTGCCCCAGTGGAGCTTACAATCTAAATTCCCTACCACATGTACACGCACACACACACATTCTAGGGTTCATTTTTGTTAGGAGCCAAATAACCTACCAGTATATTTTTGAATTGTGGGAGGAAACCGGAGTGCCAGGAGGAAACCCACGCAAGCATGGGGAGAATATACAAACTCCACACAGTTAGGGCCATGGTGGGAATCAAACCCATGACCTCAGTGCTGTGAGGCAGTAATGCTAACCATTACACTGCCATCATTTCCACCACACAGCATGGCCTTGGTGGTTACAACAACGTTGCCCAGTGATCTACATATGCCAACAATGTGAAAGAAAAATTTATTTGCCAAAATAGAATGCTAGAACCTTTATCCAGATTAATGTTGGACTGGGAACTCGTCGATGTCTGCAAGTCACAGGCTATTACTCTGCAGTACATTTACCAAATAGGGGTTTAGATAAAGTACCAGCCTATCAGCCTAACAGGCTGTGTTCCAGAAATGACATCTTGGAACTGGTTGTTTGGTACTTTATCTCCTGGAGGGATATATAACATGGTCTGAGTTTGCAGGCGCCGGATGCTGGGCGATCTCAGACTTTTACTAAAAATGCCACATCCCATTGTAAATACGTCCGAGATCAACTGGAATCCCACACCTCCTGCAAACTTGGAACCTGTTACAAATACCCCCAAGGCTTAGTACCTCATATGGGGAAATTTACTAAGATGGGAGTTTTATTATTACTAGGGGCAACCAATCTGATACCATCTATTATATTCTAGAAGGTGCTAAATATATAATAGGTAGATTCCAGTGGCAGAAGTTCTTCACAGTTGACCGTTGCCACAGTTGCATATATGTATGCAAGTGTGTGTGTGTGCATGTCTGTATGTTATGTATATTATGTTTAATATAAAGTGAGAGTGTAACGTCTATGGAGGGAGAGTCAGCCACAAAGGCGTCATCAATGGCTTTCAATTAACTGCAGGGGAGGAGAGGTGCACCCTTGGGAGCAGGAGCCCGGCGGCAGGTGACTCCATTGCCTCCCAAAGTTCTGCCTCTGGTAGATTCTCATTGGTTGCCCATAGCAACATCCCATGTTAAACAGAACTCCCAACTTAGTACATACCCCCCCCCGTAGTCTTTTGAACTTGTATAAAGACCTGAAAAGGTGATGAGAACAGAAAACAGAATGCTGTGGTAGTAAAAGGGCCCTATATGTGTTCCTATTTGGGGAGGGGGTGGCCAATTCCAGCCGTATGCTGGCACAGACAATATTAGTTTCCCTACAATAATCAGTGCTCAGCAGAAAATAAATAAATAGGGAGATAATCTGTAATATTTTAGAATGTTTTCCATCTATAAGAAAAATGGCACCTGCTTATCTGTATATAATATCTATGCAGTTTTTCATCAGCAGCTTAATCATAAGTGCGACAGGTACCAGAAAAATAAAACAGACGTCTATGAAGTATATTTATCCTTGAACTGTTTTACTTCCAGTCCCCAAAGCTTTCCATACTAATAAGACAGAATATTATATTATATTTTTATATAATATACACAACTAAAACCAACAGCACTGCACCTGAAAGGTGCCTGTGGACAATTGTGATGCCATGGATGCCTCTATGGGCTGCTGCCCATAAAAAAATGGGTTCTGTGCATGCGCAGTCCTGAAGACGGTACTGTGCATGTGCCGGACCGGGAACGTGAATATTCCTCTATGGACTGCTGCCGAAGCTGGTCATAGTGGCTGGTGGCCGCGACCGCAATGGTGGTCGGGACCAGCAGGCACCAGTGGTGGTGGGGACCAGCAGCAGCGGCAGTAGAGGGGGGAAGCCCGGCATTGTGACAGTCCCATTTGGAGCCCCCCTCCTCCTCAGAGGTAAGCATGTTTCCATAGTCACCTCAAAGGTATCTTCATGGCCATTCTGGAATACATCGTCTTCATTACTGTGCAGAAATACGGGCACCGATGCTCTGATATGTCCATAAAATATGATGTACACCTGAGACGTGGTCCCGGCACCGGGTATTTCACTCGTGAAAACTGAGACTTTCCATTTTCCAGCTAAAAGACAAACAAAACCAAAAAAATTAGCAAAACTATTTACATTTTAACTTCCACAAAAATGTTTAATTATGACATAACATGGCTTAATGAGTCCAGTAAACATAGTTGTATGCTGTATCTCTGTACAGGTTAAAAAATAAGTTACGTTTTGAATTTTTTCCTCCATATATCATCTAACTATTCCACCACTGACCACTAGAGGCCATTACCAAATATCTGCTTTGTGTGCTAAAACAGGTCATGACTCATGACAGAAAGTGAAAGCAATTTTTCCAGGAACCCTGATCTGATTCAAACTTGCAGGATATTAAGTGAGGGAACTGTGACAGAGATTGGAGGAAAAAGCAGATAGTGGGGAGTGTGGTGGAGAGTTTGTGGGCTAAAAACTGTAACGGCTCAAAGTGAAAGAACATTGCAGAAGCTGTCATTTTGACAGCAACCATAAGTCAATGGTTTTACCATTGATGGGGGACATAAAGTGGTTCTCTGTCGTCAATGGTAAAATGGCAGTGATGGTGTTTTTATCAGGTGCAGGAGCATAGATCTCAGGTATGATTCTCAGGTGTGCTGCTGTTCATTTTATTAGTTAGCTGTTGCTATGCAACCTGTACTGGGATTTCTGTGCAACAGACACATCTGCATGGAATCCCTAATTAACTGACCCTTTATTAGGGTTTCTGACCAGCTGCTCCCTGCTGGTGATATTTCCTGTTCAGTCCTCAGTGAAGGACGCATGTGCTTGTCACTGTGAAGTCCTCTGAGTTCAGTCTCCAGCCTGTTTCTAGCTGTGTGTTTGCAGTCAAACTCCTTTCCCAGTGCAGCCTGTCCCAGTTTGTTTCCCTGTCCTGTCGCAGCCTGTCAGCAGTTGGTGAAAGTCTGCTGGGTCAGCTCCAGAGGTCCTGCCGGCACCTGCTCCCTGTGTCATCCACCGGTACTCCTTGATCCTGTCTGGTCACAGCTAATTGCCTTTCCCATCTGGTGTTTATGCCATCTTTTACATTCATCTGAGGGGGGTTATATGGCTCTCTTGTATACTGTATGTATTTATCATTCCACACCACATGGGTTGTTCACTTCTATCATTAGTGAAAGTGCTGCATTGCTGTATATGGGGATCTGGCTGTGATGTGTAATGTGTATTAACACCTTCATGCATTGTTGCATTTATGGTCATTGGATGGGAAACAGAATCCCAATTTCCCATCTAACTACCTTCCTGAAATGACCTACTTAAGGGTCACCCTTTGGTAAAAGTTTGTACGTTGGACTGCTGAAGGATCCCTTCCCATGGAGGACAGTTGTGCCACATTTTGGTTTTGTTTCCTATGTTTCTATGGGTTTTAGTTAGTGTTCCTCCTGTCCACTCTGTAGACGGCGAGCACCTTGTTTTCTGACCAGTTCCAGTCCAGGTGGCACCGGAGTTGAGGCGGACTTAGTTTGCCCCTTCAAACATGACTATTATTGGTGAAGCCTTAGTTCTGCAGGTGCCGTTTCTCTCTACTTCATTTGCTGAACCATATAATTGCCATAGGTGATGGTACCTTTATGTCACATTGTACACATTATGCAACACAATACCCAGTATTCACATTATGACATACAGGACCTTATTGTGGTTGGCACGCAGCGCTGCAAAGTTTGCAGTGCTGAATGTCTTTTTAAGCCCGCCCCCAGCTCGCATTGTTGCCCGCCCATCCCCTTTGCAGGGCAAATTTGACAGCACGGATGCGAATGGATATTTTGCATAAACATCCATTCGCAGCCTAGGGGGGCAAGACCCACATAATTTGATGATCACCAACCATCGAATGATGTGAAGCGTACACTAAATCGAAAACTACTGAGTGCCTCCCAGCACGCCTGAGGAATCGCCAGATCCTCTGACCTGGCGCAGGCTGGCGGTCAGGTGCTCAATCGGATGCGCGAGAAATCGCACCCGCCGTGGACTCCCACTACTGCGGATGGGGGGGGGGGGCGTGGGGCGGTGACAGCGGGTAATCGTGCCCATGGAATCACCCAACATTTCTATGAAAGTATAAAAATGTTTATCACATTCAAGTTCGTGGGGTGCTTCCTTTTTCCTCTATGCCCTGCCATAGGCTAAGAGGATTATATATATTTATATATACTGTATATCATCCAAATTCCCTGGGAGGGGAATAAAGGAGGACTCACCAAAATACATACACTATGCAAGTCTACCATGATTATGGTATAAAGTTAACCTTTGATATAAGTAGTTTCAGTAAACTTCTTTAATCAAACAATCCATGTAGAAGAAGGGAAAATATACATTAAAAATTACCAGAAACCAACCAACACCAATTCTCTGGTCAGGGTAGACAGCAACCATCACCCGAATTGGTTGGGGTCAATCCCAGCCAGGGGCGTAACTACCATAGGTGCAAGGAGTGCAGCTGCTATGGGGCCCAGAGCAGAAGGGTGTCCATCTTTACTGTCTAAGTAATATGTTTTACATACATTTATTAGCATCAGTTGCTAAATAGGGGGCCCTTAAAAACTTTTGCTATGGGGCCTAGGAATATCTAGTTACGCCCCTGATCCCAGCCATCCAATTTCAAATGGTGAGAAGAAATTGCTCAAATGATATTGTATTTGAAGAGAAGGTGGTTAATATCAAAAATAAATTTGTGAACAAAGGTTACAAAGAGGAGGATTTACAGAATTCTTTAAAAAAAAGTACAAGGATTAAAGCGACAAGATTTACTATTTGGAAAAAGGGGAGGGGAGGAACACTACTTTTAATGACAAATATAAGAATATAGGAAATGTCATTAATAACCACTTGAAAGTTCTGATGTCAGACCCTGTCCTAAAAAAAGTATTACCAGAAAAACCGGTCATGATTTATAAAAGAGCACTCACTCTTATACTGCTTTCACATTGCAGAAATGGGTAATGACACGGTATTCTTAAATGGGACTTTAAAACGGGTCTGAGCCTTGAGACCTTTCACATTGCAGGTGAAAACCGTTTTAAAAATCATTTACTACCATTCAAACATTCAACCCGTTTAACCCCCAAGGGACACGTTTCAAGCCATTGAAATAGAGCTATTCAAACTGCCAAAAAAATGGCTTTAAAACGTGTAGGACTCTTCTTTTTAACCGTGTTGAAATACCGGTTAACTTTAACCGGTAAATCAACTCTGGCACTTTCACATTGCAGCCTTAAACGTTTTAAAATGGAAAAAAAAAACGGCAATATACCGTTTTAAAAGTGCAATGTGAAAGGGGTATTAGGCCCTTATTCTGATGTGTGCGGCCGGAGCCGCATACGTTGCTCCGGCCGCACAAACCAATCCCCGCCTACATGACGGATCGCCACGGCCGTCCGTACGCGGACGGCTGGCGATCCGCATGAAAATGGTGGGGCGTACGCCTCCACCATGGTGGGAGCTGCCCCCTGCATTCGATGGTCGACGACCATCGAAGGCAGGGCCGCACGCTCCCCCCGCTCACGCAAGCTTAGACCACACGGACAATCGTCCGTGTGAAAGCTTGTATTTGGGCGGAGACATCCGGCGATGTCAGCTTTCCGCCCCCATCACTGGCGTCATAGCCTCATTACCATGCATACGCCCCGCGTTTGCATGGGAACGCCCATGAAACGCGGGGCGTATACATAGGTAAATGAGGCTATCAAGCCCCTCACGCCCCTATACGCCCCCTTTGCGGCGTATAATTTTTGTGTGCGGCGAATTCGCCTGCACATGCGCAGAGTGACCTCTGCGCATGTGCAGAGTGAAAACATCGGCGGTACGGCCGCACGCGGGCCGTACCGCACAGATTAGAATAAGGGCCTTAGTGAGAAGTGCAAAAGCACCTAAAAATCCCAAGGTTTTTATTGATGTGGCTTATGTGTGGCATGTAGGAAATGTACAAATACTGAAGGTAGCAACATAGAGACCATTATCTCTTGTACTACTAAAAAAAAAGAGTACACAATTAAAATCTTTGCAACACATAACAGTAAAAATTGTATTTATCTGCTACAATGTAAATGCAAAAAACAGTACATAGGGAAAACAAGCAGAAAGATATGCCACTGTAGGTGTAGACCACTGGCACCTACAGTGTCATATCTTTCTGTTTTAATGCAATTTAATTGAGGAAGTATAATACTCCATATCCAACCAATTTATTGCATACGAAATTGCGTGTGGATACACACCAGGCGATTTTGAACAAGACACACCAAATCATCATAAAATAAATGTGAGGGGGCCCGAACAGTGGAGATACCTGTGATATTATTGAAGGCAGTGATCAGTGCACCCATCGAGTGTGGCACTGATACAACCACTGTCCATAACTTTCATTAAGGGATATCGAAACACACTAAGCAAGGATTCATTCCTTTTTTATCTTTACCTTGTCAAAAATGTACCCATGTATGTTATGTGTTTTATATGTCGCCATTTTAAGATGTAATAATTAAAAGTAAATTTTTATTAAATCCACCTCTCTTTACCAGTGCGCCACACTAATGACAGCCTTCTCTTTCTCAAAAATTGTAAAGGCAACCGGCGCAAGAAAAATATAGAAACAGCGCTAGCACAGGCGGAGGTACGCTGGATCTATGAGTTAAAAACTCTAAAGGGCCCCACACACAGCACAAGTTTCAGGCATTTTCTGAGAGATTTTAACAAATCACTCAGAAAATCCCTGAAAACGCATGTAAATCGCTGTGTATATAGCCCACACAGTGATTAACATGTTCGCCCACGCCGTTCTGCCCAGGATTCAGAACGGACCCGCCAGTAAATTGAGTGCACTGATGCTCCTGCTCATCTCCCGCATGTATGGCGCAGGGATGAGCAGGGCCATCTGAGCAACTGTCACTGACAGAAGATGCCGGAGCACACTGCCCAGAAGCCGCGCTGAAGCCGCCACACCCGCCCGCCCTCTTCAGTCACAAGCTGCACTGCTGCAGGGAGAGGACGCGATGCTGGACAGACTCCGCAGCTGGTAATTATTTTTTGGTTGCGGCATCACACTACACCACCAATGAGAACTGTTTTTTTTTTTGAGGGGGGGGGGGTACACTTTACCACCAATGCTTAAACTTTTTTTTTGGGGGGGGGCTAACACTGTACCACTGATGTTAACACTTTTTTGGGGTACACTGTACCACCAATGCTTCAAATCTTCTAGGGGGGTACACTGTATCACCAATGTTAAAACTTTTTTTGGGGGGGGGGTACACTGTACCACCAATGTTTATTTATAAGGCCACTGGCCACCACACAGGGGCGCCAGGGACAGCCTCGGGCTTTAGCCTGGGCCAGTGGAGCCCTGGAGGGGGTGACCCCTTTATTGGGGGGTCCCCACTCCCCCAGGGACTTGGCCAGGGCTGATCAGCCACAGAGGTAATGCTTTGGCCACGGGACCTTATATAATAAGCGTCCCCCGGCTGTGGCATTACCCTGATGGCTGTTTGAGCCCGGTGCTGGTTTCTAGAATATTTTGGAAACCAGGACTGGTCCTAGAGCCCGGGGTTGGTCATGCTCGTGGGGGGGACCCCAAGCCATTTTTTATGTATTATTTTAATGCAAGGATTTTATAATGACCCATGATATTTGAAATTTCCCATGCTGAATCTCCCATTATGAATCTCTGACCCAAATCTCTGTGTATGTGACTCATTATCTAAGAGAGTGAAATCTCTCGTGCTGAATCTCCCGTTATGAATCTCTGGCACAAATCTCTGCATATGTAGGGCCCTTAAGTCCTCAGGGTTTAAATGGGGATTTCGAACTCAAGTGGTTTATGTGAAACAAATTTATACAAAAATAGATTTTATTCTGGATGTATTAATGTAATTAGTCTTTGAGCCCGATAATTGTTTTTTTAATACACAGGTCTAAGAAAACCCTGCTACAGGCATACAATATAACTGTGTAAGAACATGTATATCGGATATCCAATGCTTTATTAGGTGACCACGTGACCACCTCCACCTGAGCCATTGACAAAGATCCCTAGCGGATTGAAACGCGTTTGGTAGGCAGCGGGTGGATGTGGTCACCAATACGGTCTTTTAATAATTTTTTTAACCTTTCATCTCCTACCATTCGGATGTGAATCCAGATTGTAACCTATGCCTCAGAAATCTGAAAACTGACTGCTGTCTGAGACGTAAGAGAGAGTGGAAAGCAACCCCCCTGGAAGCCGGGACCACGACTGCAGTTTGGGAGAAACAGTCTTCCTCTCTACACCCTACGTCAGAAACTACAGGCAGTCTAATCACTGCTTGTGTCAGGACACGGGATTGGAGGTAATCTTTTTACTATCTATCACCCAGCCCGGCGCAGCCAAACTTTAAATACAAACAAACTTACCTTTTGTGAGCATGGACTTTTTTAATAAATACAATTAATTTCTTTGTTCTTAAAGAGACCGCTTGGACAATAAATATTTTTTATTGATACTGTTTTTTGTACTATAAATCCCACTGAGTGTCCTTTATTACGCATGCTGCCTGGGGAGTCACTGTCCGGCCTCTCACTCACCACTGACACAGTCGGTGCCATCACCACATCCACTCTGCCCAATGCTGTGCTCCTCTGCACAGGGTCCTTCCCTTCACCGGCTCCAGGCTGCTTTCGGTCAAGACTACTACTCCTGCCACTGACACCCTAGCACCCAGGCAGCCGCAGGCAGAGAAAGCACCACTGCAGGAATATTATTTGGGTTTTATATGTATGTCTTGGTCAGTGACAGTAGATATATAAAGCTCTTTTGCATGGATGTTCCTCCTCTTGACTACTTCTATAATTTGGGGTACAACTAGGCTCAGTGTTAGGCCATTTGCCTATCTCTGTGTATTCCACATCTCTTGGAAAATAAATGAGCTACAGTATTAGTATATTAGTATCATTATATCTATGTGGATAACTGCCAAATGTATCTATTATCTCCAGAGTTCTCTGGATCTATGTTGGCCAATGTTATTGAATGCCTTTCTGCCATTTTGTATTGGATCTCCTCTCTCCACCTCAAACTCAAATGTATGTATTAAAGCAAGGGTACCAAATTCCCAAGCTGCCTTCTTACAGTACATTTCATTGTTCCTTCCTCCTAATTACTACATCTCTAAACAGTTCACATACATTCTACCATATATTCAAATACCTAGTGCAGGAGAGAGGGGGGGGGGGGGGGGGAGGATGCTAAGCACACATAAACATACACGTGAAGATATGTGTCATATATGTGCTGGCAGTGTATCCAAGATCGGCAGTGCTGTGTCTATCACAGCTGCCACAGTGGACCTAGGACTCGGCATTAGGATTCACTCTCTTATACCTGCCTCCAGTCTCTCATTGACTAGCTCCACAGGAGTCTGTGGGTAGATTTAGGAGAATCGATTAATGCGTGCTCCACTAAAAGGAGGCGTGGCTGCACATCCTGACCCTCATATTCATCACTCTGGGGGGCCCAGAGATGCGGCCGATCCCAATGACTGTGTTTTATGTAGTACTGGCTCCTTCACTGTGAAAGGAGCTGGGTGCTGCACATAATGTTACAGTGCAGCACACTGCTCCTATCACTGCGCAGGAGGCAGCATTTTGGGGTGACACCTGGTATGTTCCGCATCCCCATAGGGACATGACTGGTAAGAATGCCCATTTAAGAATCATATTCAGGATCAGCGATACAATATTTAATCTTTGAAACACTAATTTCTTGCTATGAGATATTTATGCCTGTTTAGAGCACAGCAAAGCTGCTTGCAGAATAATTGGTAATTGAGGAGCTACAAATAATTATATATTTTGTCTTCCAGAAGGGCTGGAAAGAACTTTTATGAGTTTTGCCTTTATACAGATCAAGCTGGAACCTTTTTTGGGGACTAAGTAAAACTGGACCAGGACAAGACCCTGATACGCCGGACCAGATCAAACTCTGCATTTCACAGGGGGTGTCTCATCCGGGGGTATCTTGTCTGGAGGGATGCCTGTGTTAGCTTTTACCAGGGAAGGGGAAATTATAGCCTCCCTGTGTGGTCCGGACCTTTCTGATTTTTTGCTATATGCCCGGACCATACAGGGAGGCTTTATTCTCTCCCTCCTCCACTCCCCAGTGACAGCTATCACAGGACACCCCCCAGACCCGATACTACAAGCTCCTGCATGCAGAGTTTGATGTCCGGTCCGGGGTCTTGTCCGGGTCCGGTTTTTACCCATACCCCCTTTCTTGTAGCGAACTGTAACATGAATATTTAATGTCTAACTTTTTACTAACATTGGGTAATCAGAACACATTTGGGATTTTGTTTTACTCACATTCATTGTTATCTTATACCTGGAAAGCCAAGACCAATATAAAACTGCACAAGTAGATAAAATGTAATTTACAAGAAGAAATACCTATAGTAATTACTTGTGTAGATGAGTTCACACAAAACGTTTATTTGCACACATAAAGACATCTCGTAATAAGGGCATAAAATTAACAGTCTGCACAAGAATAATTACAAACCAAACCAAGGGAGAAAATATTTCACATTATCTTTGGTAAATGCATGCGGCATGAAGAGTTTTAGGAGAATTAAATCAGAGTTTAGTGAGCAATGGAAGATGACACTATACTGTTATTATCACCCTATAAAAGTATACTGATTTTTGCTAGCAAATACAGGCAGATATTGCATTTATCTTCAGAGAGATGTAACATATTGTTCTGCACCAGCCAGTGTAATAGTGACGATGTATTGTCACAGTGGGTCTAAGCTCTTATTAAAGCTGATATTTGATGTATGCAAGGTAAAATGTAATCATCAGTACAACCAATCTCCATATAAAGTCCGACCCTTAATAAAGTATTTCATTTTATCTTTTTGTTTCCTAAGAGCTAGAACAGTAAAGGATATTGGAGGCATTCATTTCCGACAGGGTAAATAGCGGCTGCCGCCCATTCAATGCTGCTGTTTCCGACAGCATTGAAGGCAGATTCCGACAAAACAGATCTGACTTTAAAACAAGTCGGATCTGTTTTGTCGGAAACGGCTGCAGATTGTCACATTCCAGGATGTTTTTCATCAATACGTGGCCGTTTTCAAGCAGCAGTTTCATGGACGTTCCCTTGGAAATTTGCCCGTGACGCGGGGCGGGCAGCTGAAGTCAGTAGATGTCAGCTGCCTGCCTTCTTCCTGTACAGGGCGCCACAGATTTAAGGCCAGCGGAGACTGACTTAGATCTGCGACCACTGGGAAATCATTCCATGGTCGGCGACCATGGAATAATTTCGCCCCCGCACGCAAGCTGCGAATAGATGTTTATGCAAAATATCCATTCACATGTGTGAAGGGAGGTGGGCATTCATGCGTGTGGCGGGCAGCAATTAAAAGACTTGCAAAGCTGTGAAATTCACACGTCAACCACATTTGTTTCTCTAGAAACTACACCAAGATTAGCCCTCTTTCTAATAAAAGTGGGATGTAGACTCCTCCTTCATAAAGGGGCCATGTTTTGTACATGTCCTCTCTAATGGTTGGCCAAGTCCCTCTATGCTGCCTGGCCACACCCCCTCTGGTGACTGACCACACACCTTAAGTTTGGGCTCTTACCACTGCATTCTGTAGTGAGTCATTAATACCTCATATGACACGGAGTCTGAGGACATAAAGTTCTCTGAGTTTGGATCCCATTAATATACTTGGTCAGAAATGTTCTTATCCCTTTGAGTGCCAACATCTCTGTGAGAGAGGTGCAAAATATGAGCTAAAAATGCCGGCGTCTCTCACATTTGTTAAATAAATTCAAATAAAAAATGTTGTGTAAAAAAAGATTATATTTCCTATATAAAGTAAACGTTACAGGTCATTATGATGAATAAAAATTGGGGCAGTATGGACGGTGTAATGGTTAGCATTACTGCCTCACAGCGCTGAGGTCATGGGTTTGATTCCCACCATGGCCCCTACTGTGTGGAGTTTGTATATTCTCCCCGTACTTGCGTGGGTTTCCTCCCACAATCCAAAAATATCCAGGTAGGTTAATTGGCTCCTAACAAAATTAACCCTAGAATGTCTGTGTGTGTGTACATGTGGTAGGGAATATAGATTGTAAGCTCCACTGGGGCAGGGACTGATGTGAATGTTCAAATATTCTCTGTAAAGCGCTGCGGAATATGTATTTGATATATATAATAATAATATTATATATATAATAATAATAATAAAAAATTGCTTGGCAATTTTCACACCAATTTTGACAAATTCACTTGGCCCTCAAAGAATTAACACCGTAGACAATAAAATTGATGCTCCCATAACTTTTAAATGATAAACTTGGCCATTTTACCTGAAAGTTTCATAGCATATGTAATCCAATCAACACTTCCCTTTAGGCCCAAAATAAGGTAGAACAGTTGGGAAATGAAGAATAAAGATATCAAGATTTCTAGTGGAAAAAAAAGTGACCCATTTCTTGGGCATAATCAACATCCCAGTGAATGCTGTAGACCGTGTGACACTGGTAGCATTGAGAAAATTGTGAGGATCTTAAATTCTTTAACAAATGTGAGTGTGGCAGTGCTGGGCCAAGTGTGATCATTGATATTAATTAAGAGAAATATATATATATATATTACAAATGAAAGCTAAACAGTATCAGAAAACTTTAATTTAATATAACAAAGCCTATATTATAATCTACCTTACCACAGAGTGTGCATATATTACATACAGTAAACACATTTCAAATAATACACGCTGAATTAAAAAATCTAATAAAGCAGAAATGAGCAAAATTGAAGTGGAATTTCATGACAATAGGAGCTTATGGTGGAACCGGCTGTTTTACAGAGAGACATACATCAATATAGTACAATTCTTTCATGTTTGTCTCAGCTTTGCTATCCCTTGGCATGGCTGTTGTGCTCTGTAAATTCTATATTTGACACATACTTTATATTCAAAAAATAGTCAAAGGGACAATGTGAATTTATTCAATTCTGCTTTTGTGGTGTTGGAGCAGATTGTATGAAGGGCCCGATTCAGACATGATCGCTAGTGAGCGAATTCACACAGCGGCTGATTATCGATACGCTGCGTATGCATCTGGGACACAAATCGCAACACCTTCCAGCAACGAAGTCCTGCTATTTTTTTCCTTCGCAAGCCATTCGCAAGTTGACTGACAGGAAGCCAGCGTCTGGCGGTGGTAACGGATGGATTAATGGAAGAGCAATGGAAAAATTCAGGCTTGACTGAATAGACATAGGTTTTCCTAGGGAAAATGCAGGCGTGCCCAAGCGTTTTAGCAGAGGGTGTGTGACGTCAGCTCTGGCCTCAATTATGCTGATTACATTGCAGCCGCTGAGTAAGTCCAGGGCTACACAGCGGTGACCCGTGGAGAAGTCATTCAATGATGAGCATCTGTTGAATATCTTTGGTAGTCATACACATCTATTCACACTGAGAGCACATTCATGTGCAAGGCTTGATTTACTTATATGGGGGCAGACTCTACCTGATCATTGTCAGCTGCCAATTCGCTGCTGTGCGATCAAGTCTGAATCGAGCTCAAAGAACTTTAGGCGAAATCGCACCAGAGGCGTATGCCATCTTAGGTGGAAGTTATGACATTTTTTCTCATCCCTAAATAATAGATTTCAGCATGAAGGAACTTACAGATCTAAAATAGAGAAAAGAAGGTACCCATTGATTTTTAGATGCTAAAATATGTCCATTACATAGTACCTAAGTAATGTCACCCTTTACAGCTTAAAGCTACTATACAGTATGTTCCTGAGAGCATTTTGAAATACAATAGGTAGTTAACTTTATGTTTCAGCATAAAAATGGGAGTGTATACTGTATAGGCACATAACACATGCAAGTAAAAACATGAACACAAGCAGACTTTTTGCTTTCACTTAATCTGGGTGGCAATTTGTTCTATAAAATAAGTGCCTGCTGTTTAAACTTTCACACAATGGAGCTTATTAAATAACATGATGCTAAGTGCTAACATTTCCTGCAATCATTCAGATGTTTAATTTTTAAACAGCAGTTTTTGAAAGTCAACAATTCTCAAGGGTTTCAACCCTGAAATTTAAAATGGAAAATAAAATGAAATGAAAAACTTAGTAAATCTAACCCTTACAATTTGAAGAGTTGATATTGGTTAGAACACATGTGTGCGCACAGCTCATGTTATTTAATATTAATATACCCCCTTGCTTCTGAATGCATTGTTGCTCGTGTTCCGTTTTGTAATCATTAATATTAATTTGTGTTAGAAGTAATTTGGTGTAGTTTTGTAAACAAAAGAAGAAATATGTGCTGTTACTAAAAAAAGAACTGCAAAAGTAAAATGTAACCAAAACCATGTGCGATGAGACAACATCAAAAAGATACAGTATCTCCCAGGACCCACAATGAATCTAGAATTCACGATATCCCAGACTATGACAATATATTGAAATCTACTGTTTGCACAGGATAGCACCAATGAGAATTGCCTGTGTTCAGTAAAATGATTTACAGTATATACAATTTGAACAGATTAACATTAACTTCCTTTAGAGATGTATACATTTTTACTAAAAATAAAAAAAAATTAAAACACAACATGTTATTTCTTAAAAGATATTACTATATGTACAATAGACCCTTCGGTCAGCACCATTGCTTGTCGAATTAACGTGTCCCTGCGGTGAGAGAACCGTCAGAAAGGCTGGAGAATGGTACATACTATATAGTCTACTAGTAAGGAAAAAAGAAAGTAGAGAGGAAAGTCTTCAATTCTAAGAAGTTTTGCAAGATCATTATGGTTGATAATAACTGAAGAAATGTAATACAATTATAGTTACATATTCCTTTGTGATCATCTGTGGAGTTTATATATGGTGATATAGAACATTGTTATTTTCATCATTTCCCATACATGAAACTCCTTGAAACATATTGCTTGTTTGAGTTTCATTGTATAGTCTAATTATATTCACAATTTGTATAGTTGAAATTGAACATAGACTTGATAAACTTTGCCGGTCTTTTCTCGTATTTCTAAAAGATTCAATATCTTCCAAAATGTCGTTGTAGTCATAAATAAATGACCTCTTGGTATCACTCTTGCTGCAATTAAGGATAGGGAGCTGTATATTATAGTGTATGTTGTTATTCTCATCGACTAATGGAGACTTGTTTAACCAAGGAGTAGATGATTCTTTGGTGGGCACATAATGTAGCATTGGAAGATTCTCTATATCATAGGGTCTTCTATAAGCAAATCCTCTATCATTTTCATTTATAGGAGTAAATAGGGCAGTAAGGATAGGACAGTGCTGTCCACAAATAAACTGAAGCTTGTCCAGTGAGTCCTGTTCCTTTATTTGCCTCCTGCTTGTGCTAGTAGAATTGGGCGGTTCATCATCAGCAGGATTGGTGGCTGCAGCAGCACCAAGGGGCAAAGGATGTACTTTGTTATCAGAGTAATGGAAGTCAACTGTGGCAAATGATGTTAAACTTGCACTTTTAGCCCCACACTTCTTTATGGACTCCAATGAGTCGTGTGTTTTGGTTTTCACTAAAGTATCAGATGATTTGGGCCTGACCTTTGACTTGGTACTGAATGCATCGTTAAAGGGTTCAGAGTCACTCCCATGGGGCATGTTAAAGTAATGGCATGTATAGTGATGAGGCTTAGCCATATCTTCCAGTTCCGAAGACGACACTTCAGCTAGTGTTTGATTAACTTTGCAAGCAAAATGGAGATAAGAAGCGTCATCACTGGTATTGTCAAGTAGTGTGTCAGCTGACGTTGTATCAAGATTAGCATACATTCCAGTTATGGCAGGCGGTGACTTCCTTACTAAGTGATTTTCCTTCAGTAGCCACCTGCCTTTATCTATGAGGACTCCACCGTCTGTACCTGAGACTGTTTCCACATGACCATCTTCTTTTAAAAAATTCTTATTTTGGGAAGACCCTGGCCTTTGGGAAATCAAGTTATTGTGGTTTTCAGCAGCCTCCAGTAGTGGCAATGATGAACTTTTTAAGCTATGTTTTACTATTTCTTTGTTATTACTAGAACTTGATATGTTTTCGTTAGAAATACATTGGTGACTTTCACTTGGAAAACCCAACTGTTTATTATTTTTATTCTTTGGGGATTGTTTAGGCTGGGTTTGGATTACGTTGAGAGGTGATACAGATGCTGAAGCCTTAGGTTGTTTGATTATAGATTCTGCTTTGCCATAAAGTCTTTCAATAGTTCGTTTAACATAACCTGTTTTAATCAGCTTCTTGTGTACCTGCTCCTCTCCACTCTCTGTCATAATGTCACTGGATGATCTTAGGTTATCGCTCATGCTCTCTTCACTGTCTGGTCTGTAGTCTGACCAATCAGAAGACATGGGACTTTGCAAACACTTTTGATGTTCAGAGGCACGAGGGATATTTTTCCTTTGTTCCATTTCTTGCACCATCATTTTTACTTTGGATACATTTTTGGGAGAAACTCTAGTTGTTTCCATGTTCTGATCACTTCTGATATGTGACATGGATGAAGCTGCATATGTCTGTGATAAATCTAGATGACAATTTTCGAAATGATCTATGTTATTTGATATGGATTCATTTACTTCAGTTGGTAAATCAGCAGCCGAAATATTGAATGACTCTTGAGGTTCTACCAGAATGCGTTGTTGTAGATACTCACAGGATTCATTATGACTATGTTCCCCAGAAAGGTCTCTGTATAGTCCAGATGCAAAAGACCTTAAGTTGTAACTGTCACCAGCCAAAACATTTTGCACCTCATTTTTCAATAAATCTGGCTTGTCACATGGTTCCGTTATGCACTGTGGATCCATTTCATCTTGACCATTAAAGTGAGGAAGCTGGTCACTCTCTATACTATTAGTTGAGACTCTTGGGTATTCCAGCATAGGTTTAGGCTCATTAACACTTTGGACATTACTAGTAACTAAATGAAACCTTGACTCTTGCAAATTTAGAACAGCAGCTTTCAAGTCATCTGCTTTTTCAGTAACGGCAATTTGTTTCAGTGACTGAAGTAAGGTGAATACTGTTGAACTACTGTTGGGGCTGGGGGACAAGCCTTCTATTGTTTGGTACATACCATGTTTTAAATGTAACACGATCAGCCAGGCAAGCAGTAGCTGAGATGATGAAGACCCTACTTCAGATGGAGAGTTTGGAAGACTAAAAGACTTTTCCAAATGCCTACATTTTGAGTTTTGGATGTTTTGAGATGACAACTTCAGCTGTTCTTCCAAAACATCTTGCATACAGCTATATCTTATGTAATCGGCTAATGTCTTATTTTCTACCTGAACAGCTGCATCGATGCTTGCCTTTTTTGGGGGCATATTTATGAGTTGCTGGCTTGCCATCCAACTGATTAAATCCTCAGCTTTATTGCTCTCACAAAAGGTAGTGTGTCCAAAATTTGTAAACTGCTGTGCAAAGATATCTGCAAAGTGTTTACTGTTTTCCGTGACAACTGAGACACCGTCATCAGTGAACGATTCAACAGGCTCTATAAACATTTCTTCTTGTGGTACAGGTTCTGTATGAATTGGTTCCACTTGATGTTCTTCATCTCCATTATGCATCTGGCTACCATTTGAATGTCCAGACACTTCACCTGTCATCACCTTAGTTGCATGTGGCTGAGTGCCTGAGTCTTTGCTGGAAAGTGTGTGATCATCCTCTAACTTTGTGGAAGACAACAGCTGAAGCACAGGTAAGGCAGCATTGGGGAATATATTTGTCAGCCAGTTTTGAACATAGCTTTCAAGTGGATTTGGGAGAGTCGGAGATTCACTAACTTCCTCTGAATCCAATCTGTTTGTATTATTTGCAATGTTTGATTCATGTATGCTTTTATTTATTTTCTTCTTTGGAACTTTTTGCTTCTTTGGTGTTTTTTGTGGTCTTTTAGATGTTTCTGATTTTTTTTTCGGTGTGTGTTCATCTGGTACATGGTTATATTCAGTAAGTGGATACTCTGCTTGGTCATCAGTGGAAAGTATGAGTCCATTTGGGACAATGGTGCCCCTATTATCTGCTATTTCTTTCCTCAAAATTATGTCAATCTCTACATTGGGTTTTTTATCTTCACTTTCCGGACTATTTTGATTCGGGGTAGAAATTGTTTTGTCATTTGTTTTAACAGATCTTGGCTTTACCTTTGCCATTTGCTTATTGCCCTTTAATTTCCTTATTGTGCCTACTTCAGATTGATTTGTAATAGAGGACATCTGGGGTGGAAATATTTCTTCAAACATAATATGTTTTGTCTCAGGGTTCATTCCTCCACAAGATAGTCTAGAAACTAACTGTGGAGATTCTAGATTAGATTGTCTATCATTGGGATTATTTGTACGTATTTTCTTGAATGAATCTCCAGTGATCTTCTTCTTTTTCTTTTTCTTTTGACCCGTAGAGGATACAGAATGATTATCATTGCTGTAGTAGCTGTCAGTTCCCGACCCTTTTATGACATTGTCCCTAGAAGCGACTGATGAGAGGTTCTTTGTACCATGAGTTTTGTTTGTAGATTTTGTGGAGGACACAGCTTCCATTGGTGCTACATCATTTTCTTGTGACACCGAATCAAGAAATTCTTTAAGATCAAGTTCTGATTCATTATTTGCATGTGTTGTATCTCTGTGTAATTGGGATGCCTCAGAGTATGCAATGGAAGCACTCATTGTTCTTTTGATTTCTTTAAATTTAAATTGATCCTGATGGTATGTGTACTTTCCTGCGGAGTATGGTCTAGCTACCGTAGGAAGTCCTGTCAAACAAATATAATCACTTCTGTTGGATTTCCTCATACCTTTCTCGTATACAGTGTTTCTATGCAACAGTTCCATTTGAGGGCTCTCTAATATGCGAAAGGTTTCCCCTCCTAATTTGGACAAGTTCTCTTCATGTTTGTGTTCTGTTTCAGTTAGTTTTGGGTTGGTCCCATTAGATCTCAAATTAACATCGTCAGCAGTTGTCAATATTTGATTATTGTATTGATCATCAATATTATTTGCTGCTTGTATGGAGTTGTGCTCCATTTCATTGAAACGGGACATATGTTTCATGTTTTCTTGCAGTTTCCCTTCTGATGACCTCCTGATTGTCAACTGTCTTTGTTGGCCTTTTCTAATCCCTGGTGTGGGAGGTCTGTAGAAACCAATCTTTTCGTTTTTCATTGGGGGTATTGTATATTGATCAGAACTTACATTGTTATCTTGGATTTGATTTTGGACTCCTTCAACACAAGTTTCATTTTTATGTTCTACTGAATCTTGTGTTTCATCATGAATTTTTTGCTCAATGTTAGTGACTTCAGGAGAATCTGTGATACTTACGGCTTGAATTTCTGGATTAACAGTATTACTGAATACCTTGTTTTTGTAATAGGATAAATTGGCTCTACTGACTGTAGTTGACCAATTAATGGTTTCTTCTTCTCTTATTTTAAAACGAACTTTCATTTCTACAGTCATAGTACCATCACAGTTAAGATGGACTGATTTTTCAATATTGTCTCCTGGAGAAATAACTGGCAATTCCTCCCCGGTATTTGGCCACTGTTGTGTGAGGTGTATTTCATTGTCGGGTATGTGGGAAAAATCTACAAGGTCTCTGTCTATATCATCACATAGATTTGCTGAAGAGAGGACACGCTCCTGATCACTGGCAATTGTGATAGGCTCATCCGTCTTCACATCTGACATTCAGAATGAATTCATGACAGGAATAGATGAATAATAAAAGGTAATTTAAGAGTTTAAGTGATCCAGGTGAGACGACAGCATATAGAAGCAAGTGTGAAAGAAAAGGAGAGAGAAAAATAAGAAAGTTAGTAAAAGCAAGTAAGAAAGTAAATAGACCAAATGCATTTATCAGAAACATATTAGTTTTTTTAATAGAGGAAACCATATTATTTGCATAAAAATACAAATGTAACAAACTGTATTTGTATGATTGAGGGTACATTCAACCTTCTTTTCTTGTTTTTGATCAATGCTGTATTACACAGGTTCTCAAACTCGGTCCTCAGGACCCCACACGGTGCATGTTTTGCAGGTCTCCTCACAGAATCACAAGTGAAATAATTCGCTCCACCTGTGGATCTTTTAAAATGTGTCGGTGAGTAATGAGTGCACCTGTTCACCTGACTGGTGACCTGGAAAACGTGAACTGTGTGGGGTCCTGAGCACCGAGTTTGAGAACCTCTGCTGTATAATATCTGTAAAGAGCTTCCTGGAAGGTACACCATAGGCTCTATATGACGAAGATCATATATAACAAAAACAGGAAAAGACAATCTCCTATTGGGCACGTCATTATTTGTAGAGCTTCCAGGTGTGTGATAAGGGGGAAAAAAATAACAGGCTGATCACATGTCTCTCGCAGTGTGTATGCACAAGGTATTTATTAACATTTCAGTTCGTTGACATATCTGTGGTTGGGACTGACTGTGGTGTCTTCTGGCAGGGTCTAATAATAGCCCTATTAGATAAGCTATACTATCCATAAACCATAATGCTATGTAGAGGATCACCAATTTATCAAACACAAAGGGCAGTATTCAATGAGCATTTTGGCGATGTGCAGCGAATCTTGTTTAGGATTCGCTGCACATTCGCCACTGGTCGCCGCGTTCCGGAGCCTCGCCGGCTCCAGTATTCAACGAGTCAAGGGCTCGCTGCCCCTGACCGGCGAATTTTAACTCCTGCGGCGGATGCCACAGAGAGCCTGAGGACGGCGGCAGGCAGGGAGATGGAAGTCTCCCTGCCTGCCCCAGAAAGTTTGTGGGGGGGAGGTGGGCTCCCCGGGTGCCAGGCAGCACAGGCTGCCCCCCGGAGGTGCCAGCAGGGGACCGGGTATATATTAACTACACCCGATCACGCATATGTAATGATCGGGTGAAGTGAATATATGAATATCTAATGAGCGGCTCGGCTCCGACCCCTGCTGGCTGGTCTGTGTAAAAAAAAAAAAAATAATTAAATTAAATATATATTCATGTGCTTACAGCACATGAATAAAAATAGCATGCCCCTCCTGAGAATAAAATTCCTGTAGCATTCAAAGGTCTGGGCAAGACGAAGGACAATGGTGCTGCTACTTCAGGAGCCCCAAAACGACAAAAAAGGAAAGATGGTGACTAAATTAGGGTATTTGGGTCTTTATGACTTGTTGAATCAGATAGAGCAAAACAACTTATATAATTATCCGCACATTAAAGTGTCTTACATGAATTCGCTCTGTGCTGGACCAGAACATAAGTACAGGCAAACTTGGGTAGTTGTTATACTCACTATACTCATCTGCATGTAGAGAAGAATGGTGAGGGAGGGGACAGGAGTTCCCGCTTGGATTGAGTACAGTAAGGGAGAGTTCATACTAACACACGTGGACTATGACACGGCACCATAGCAGGGAACTAATGCACCCTGCAGTGGCCATGCCACCACCCAACATGCAATGTCATGATACTATGGGGCCCACTACGTCCTAAATTACTGACCTGCTAGCTCTTCAGGCTGCAAAGTGCCATTGTAGGTCTTGAGCACTAGACTATAGGACCATGCGCATGCTGTTAATCATGACCCTGGAGACACAGTGGCTCATGTGCCCAAGAAAGTTTTCTTTAGAGTAAATGTGAGTTGTTCACAGATGATGGTGAAAATTCATCAATAGAAACCCACTTGTGATCGCCAGGTAGATAATGCACCGCTGATGCTGATATCTGCTTTCTTCAACGATTTGACATAAATTATGATTTGTGTGTGATTTAGCGATTATGATAATAGCAGCATTGTGTATGTAAGCAATTGCAGTTTTTTATGCTTTTGGTTTTGTGATGTAATTTTGGCCAACTCTGCATTAACCCTATAGTTTTTGATGGGTGCTGGATGACTGCCCGACTGGGGGGATTCTGCCGGTTAGTATCCTGACGTCGGAATCCCAACTGCCAGGAGGGATCCCAACTCACAGGGGCTATTCTCCCTTGCGGGGGTCTATGACCCCCATAGAGGGAGAACAGAATCTGTGGTGAGAACTACCAAGCCCGCATGGGGTTTCTTTGCACTCGCCCCCTGTCAGAGCACAGGCAGTCAGGATTCTGGGTCTAACCTTAGGGATTCCCCATGTCGGAGAGCCACACCACATCTGCTTTTGACATGTGTTTTTATCTTTTTTAATTTCTAAATCGTATTATTATTCCTTAAGGTGAATTATAGTACATGTAGGGTGAAGCATGCTTTGTTTAGAAATAAACTAAATATATAAAGTGGAATTCATGACTTTAGCATGGTCCTGGGTTTATTGCACCTTTGATCCACTGAAGGAATGGGTGCACATTTAGTGATGAACCATACAATAACTAGATATTTTGGTGCCCTGTGCCAGAAAGAGCATTGTTCCCCTTCCCCCCATATTTTATGTAGGGACAGCATGCACCCGATAGGAGGGATGACCATGTTAAGTAGGGGCTTTGATACATAATAGTACTCCCATATCTCACATATTACATGTTATGTCACACTTTAGTAGAAGGGCACCTCAAATGTTATGCCACACAATAGTAGTAGTGCCCCTTACATGGAATGCCATACAGTATTAGTAGTACCCCTTACACATTACACCACACAATAATAGTAGTGCCCTTTACACATTATGGGCAGGATGTATTAAAATACATTGCCGCCCTTCGCGCCCCCCCCCCCCCCCGCGATGCCAGCGCATATGTACTAACATATGCGGCTGGCATCGCGGTGCGGTAACGGAGCCCCCCCCGCGATACCTGTACTCTGGTCTGCGGGGGGTCTCCGTCACCTCCCAGCCGGCTTCAGATGCCTAAACACCGGGGACAGCTAAGCAGGCTGTCCCCGGCGCCTCCTCCTCCCCCCTGCAGCCGGAAGGACGTCCGGCTGCGTTTATAGGGGGAGGAAGGGCTTACCTTCCGGGGTCCAGGAGGACCTGCAAGAAGGTAAGCCCAAGGGAGGGGGAGAGGGGGGGTCGGCGAGGCGGCGGGGTTACGACGACGCGGGTGGGCGGCGAAAAGAAGCCCATAGGCTTCTATAGGGTATTGCCACCCAAAGGTGGCGATACCCTGCCCTGCGATAACGGTGCGGCCCGGTAATAGTACATAGGAAACCCCTGTTTTACCGCATTTTCCCTTTAGTACATTTCGCCCTATGCCACAAATAAATAGTAGGAGTGCCCTTACCTCCCTATATGCAGCCTGGTTAGTGAACTACAGATGGAAGTCGAGGGAGGTCACAATTGAGGCCATTGGCTAGTTTCACATGAGTCTGGTAATCATGCTGAATCATGGGGTAACCATCCAGCACATATATTACATACATGTTCACATGTATATTTATATATGCTAAGGGATCCTCCCCTGCATTACATTGTCAACTCTGTCCCTTTATATGTCAACTAGTTAAAAGCCCATCAAAATGACGGCTTAGTCCCTATCTTGTCCTACCTCCAATCTCTGTCTTCACAGCTCCCTCAGTCATATCCACAAAGTTTGAAACATATCATTTTGGTTTCACTTTCTGTTAAGGAGTAATTTGGTCCATTAAGTGGGCCTCTAGTGGCCACTGGCGGTACTTCACCTCAAAAAGGTGTGGAGGATTTAGGGCCAGATGTATCAAGCTTCAAAAAGTGAAGTGGAGAGTGATAAACAGACAGCCAATCACCTCCTACCTGTCATTTTTCAAACCCAGCCTGTAACATGACAGGTAGGATCTGATGGGCTGGTTGTTTATCACTCTCCATTTTATCACTTTTTAAAGCTTGATAGATCTGGCACTTAGCCTTTTATATATAGTGATATGGAACGCCTTAAAAAGATAATAATAATAATAATAAAAATATGGCATTTTTCAAAATCAGAATACGTGCAAAAAAGAATTCTTAAAACGAACATATAATATGTCTAAATGATATATGTCTGTAATGTCAAATACTCCATAATAATTTATAGCACATGGTTAGAAAGGTCATTAACAGAAGAGTTAGATGTATTCTACTCACGGCTTCTCATTTCTGGTTTTATTCTTGATTTAGGCAGTACGCGTTGGTAGATCCCAGGTAATTTAGCCGGTAGATATTCAGTCTCAGACTCATAATTTACTGCCTTGAAAGGTTCTCGTCCGGATGCTACTATTGCTCCAGAACTCAGCAGGAGAGCATGGGTGCTTAGAATCTGTGGAAGCCAAAAACATGGAATGTTAGATTATTTTAAAAACCGTGATGGAAAAGGATTAATATAATATCAACACAGTCTCAGATAGGTTTAGGCACTAGTTGGCAGACCAAAGGTTAGGCTGCAGGGGTTGGGGGGTTATGTTAAGCTCTTAGTAGAGGGTGTTATGGTTAGGCTGCATGGTGGGGTTAGGTTTAGGTGGCAGGGTGCGGGGGTAATGTTTAACTAGCAGGGAATCTAGACTGACTTTTACTCCAGCCGCTATTCACCAAATTTGGGGCAGGCAGGCATCACCACCCCTGCATTCGCAGGGGAATGTCCAGCATTTTTATGAGGGCGCCCCAGGCCCTCCCTTCCCAGAGCGAGGGGCTCAGCGAATGCCAAAGCGGTTTGCACTCTGGGTTTGCACATGCACATAATCACGCATGTGCAAATTCTGAACATAGGGGGTGGGTCTGAATTCGGACCCAAATGAATAAGTCTGAATTAGTCCCATTGATTGTGGCATAAATAGTCAATACGCGTTAAGTCTAAAGCTGGCCATACACTTATGCTATTATGGGCTATTTTACCGGATTCCGATGGATCGGCTCAAGAAATCAGGGGGAAATCGACCAAATTGCATGTGTTTGACATCAGAACGGATCCAATGTGCAGCCCAGTGCGCATCGGATAGGATCCGGAGATTGAACATCCTGCATAGATGATTTTGAATAGCTCATTGCGGTTTCCCTTGAACTCCCCCGGCAGTTCCTCGGGAGTCCTTTGGTGCTATTTTTAATGATAAATCGTATGTAAAAATGGCACATCAAGTGGCAAATCAGATGGAAGGTCTCACGGGAGCTGCCATTGGGATTTCAGGGAAAATAGGATGCAACTTGCACTTCAGATAAGTCGCACTAATGTATTGGGGCCTTAACAAGCAAACAAAACGTGAGCAATTGCCCCTTGATAAAGCCATGTTGGACGGCATTGGGAAGGGATGTGTTCTCAACCCTCAACCCTCAATCCAAGGGTATTTGTCAAAATAGGTGTGGAAATTTCCAAGCAAACATTTTTATTCATCATAATGACCGGTAATGTTTACCTTATATAGGAAATAAAAACTATTTTTACACATTTTTTATTTGAATTTATATAACAAATGTGAGCGATGTTGGCACTCAAAGGGTTAAAATCAGCATAAAAACAAACCATGCCCAGTAGTAGCTCACTACGTGCAAAAGTAGTCTGTGATTTCCCTGCATGCATGCAAAAATATAAATACTTTTTCACCCCTTGCATTGCAAGACAATTGATCCTGGAACAATTTACTTCTTCGTCGCCATTTTAGCTCCCCTAAGTCGGAATGAAGCACGTGATATGATATATCTATATATATAGCACACGAACAAAGTGTTGTTTTATTTCCATTGCTTTAATTAAAGCAAAACATGTTTTATGTCTCATGATTTTGAGGCAGACGTGTAAATGAACATCTTATGACAGAAAAGCAACACAAATGATGTTTGTGACAAATTTGTGAATGCTTTATCAGGCAATGTCTAAACCACAAAGGGCATGGATACATGTCAGAAGAGTGCATGGGGTACAAAATACCTGGGCTCTCCTCTCTCAGCCTCCCCCACCCCATCCCCCACAACCACCATCTTCCCTTCCACATCCAGAGCGCATTGACATCACTGACCCTCCCTCTTGCACAGCAGCAGAAGGAACAGACTGCTAGCAGCCAGAATGTGAGCAGGATCTTGTTATGGGTAGAGCAGGAGAATGTGCGGTGCAAGGTTTTAGTTTTTATTAGCTGCCAAAAGAGTTTTAAGACCCATAAAGTGACTACATATAGGGGTTTATTCTAGTTCATTCTTTTTGACAAAATCCTTCTTAGATGGACAAAACCATGTGCACTGCAGGGGGGCAGATGTAACATGTGCAGAGAGAATTAGATTTGGGTGAGTTATTTTGTTTCTGTGCAGGGAAAATACTGACTGCATGATTTTACACTTCAATATAGATCTCACTTTGAAGAAAAACCCCACCCAAATCTAATTCTCTCTGCACAAGTTACATCTGCCCCACCCGCAGTGCACATGGTTTTGTCCATCTAAGAAGGATTTTGTCAGAAAGAATGGACTAGAATAATCCCCATAGTTATGTTATAGAGAAATGACTTTATAGTTATATTAACTTGCTCACTTTTGTTGTGGACTGAATAACATTTAATTATACTTTGGGAGTACCAGCAAAATATAAACTATTACCTGCATTAATAAATAAACATAGGTTGTGCTATATAAATGGCAAGTTTATTTTAGGAAACAGATTTCCCATTGTTTCTGCTGAAATCCTCACTTTTTCTACTAGATAAAATATAAGCTCCATTCAGGCTGTCTGAGAGTCGCACAAATATCTTTAAGCCTGCACATAAAAAATAGTTCTAGAGCTGGCTTTTCTCCCTTCCATTGCGGTTAATAAACAAATAGCAAGTGTGTGTGTGTGTGTGTGTGTGTGTGTGTGTGTGTGGGGGGGGGGGGGGGGGGGGGGGGGGGGGTTTGGAGATACCTAATTTTGGATTTCTTAATTTCTTATTTGACATTGTGCCAGGGGTGGGAAGGGGGATATTTAAGAGGATGCAGCAATAGCAAAAAAATCAAGAAAAAACCTTAAATTTAAAAAATTTACTAATAAATGTGGTATTTAACCTCCTGGTGATAGTGACCATGACTACTTTGCCAGTCATCCAGACAGTCCTGAATGCATCTCAGTCCTGTGGTCCTGTTTAACCTCATCAGAGCATTCGGGATTGGAGAGAGAGGCATACACAGTGTTCACCCGTGTCATGTCCGATTGTGTAAGTATTACAGAGGCTGATACGTTTCTTGCACGTGACAAGAGAGAGTATAGATTATTTTTATATGTGCATATGCAGTCTTGTAGTGGGGGTGGGCTGGATGACAAGTGGGGGTGATGTTGACAAGAGTGGGAGGGCCAGAAAAGCTGGGCCTCCCTGTCTTAAGTGCCGTAGGCTTAAACCAACCCTGGCAGTAATAAAGAATATTTCCTCTACCTCCTCCCATGGCAGCCACACACTGGGTTCCTCCCCACTGGGCAGTACACACAAAGGGAAAAGAAAGACAAGTCCCCTATATAAGGCCACTCCTCCCTTGTTCAGTGTATTTTTTTTCCCCTTTCAAACGGGCAGTACGGACGGCTTACCCCGTGAAGAAAAAAGATCCCCGCTGGCATTACCTGTAAGTCAGACGGAAGGGAAGGTGGGAGCCGGCCTTCCACGGGTTAATACCCGGGTGCTGCATGCCGCCCTGAGTGGCTTGAGCGGCGGCGTCCTCAGGCGCGTGGTGCAGCACGTGTTCCTGGTCTCCGTTCATCTGTGGAGAAGGAGGCGGACGTCATCAGCGGGCGCCGGAGGCAGACGGATGAGGCGTTCTGGAAGGGCGGAAATAGTACGCTGTATGGGAATAAAGCCGCAACAGCGTGCGAACGGCGTCCAAGGATTGTGCGGTTTAAACCGGAAATTTTCCTTGTGTCTGTGCAAGTGATTGACCGGGCAGAAAGCTGGAGTCCAAACAACAGTCAGAGAGGCAGGAGCCTGCAGAGACTTCAGGGCCATGGAAGAAAAGTCGGGGTAAGCCTGTGGTTTTTTTCTGCATTACCTAGTTAGAGTTTGTTGTTTTATTTTTGTGAGTAGTGATAAAGTTGTATGCTTCACCTAGGTCAGAGACCAGCAGAGAGAAGGAGCAGAGCAGGCATAAGAAGGTTCACTTGTCTAAGTGTGCAGCATGTAATAAGAAACTGCCAGAAAAGCATGTGGCCGAATTCTGTGAAGCATGTAAAGCGCCACATATGATTCCTATGTCGCAAATGACCAGTATGGTGGATATGTTAAAAACCGCACTAGCAGGCACTTTTGTGACAAAAGATGACCTGGCTAAATTAAGCCTTAAGAGGAGTCGAGCAGTTCTGTCTGAGGACTCTGATGGTTCAGAAGCAGGTTCTACTGCTGGTCCTTCCAGGGAATTTAAGGATCCAGATGAAGAGGAGGCAGCTGATAAAGCAGATGCAGGTTATAATCCAGTTATGGTTGAAAACTTGCTTGAATTGATTCACAAATCACTCAACATAGAGGACAAGCAGGTTGACTTGGCTCTTCAGGAGCTTCTGTTTAAGGACAAAAAAAAGAAAGTTAAAAATTTTCCTCTGTCCGAATCTTTGAAAAAAAAGATAATGTGTGAATGGAAGCACCCAGATAGGAAGATAGCTGTCCCTGCCAAGATAACTAAAATTTATCCTTTTGAGGCAGGACAGACCGCCTCATGGGATGAACTTCCTAAAGTGGATGCGGCGATTGCTCGCATTTCCAGGAAGACTACATTACCACTGGAAGAGGCAAATGTCTTTAAAGACCCGATGGATAGGCGGGTAGCGTTGGGGCTCAGGAAGCAGCATCTCACCTTAGGAGCTGCAACAAGGCCAGAAGCTGCTATGGCAGTTACAGCCAGAGTACTGAGAGGATGGTGTAATCAATTGGAAGCTGATGTTTTGGACGGCATAAGGAGATCCGAGTTGATCAAGTCTATTCAAAACTTGCAATTGGCAGTTGAGTTTATGTGCAAAGCCTCTGTGGACTCAGTGAAACTAACAGCCAGGGCAGGTGCGGTAGCTGCAGTAACTCGGAGAGCACTGTGGTTAAAGCCCTGGGCAGCGGACGTGCAGTCTAAAAACAAGCTGCTGTCACTGCCTTTTGAGGGGAATTATCTCTTTGGCAAACAGCTGGATGAGATCCTTTTTAAGATATCCGGGGGTAAGTCGGTATGGCTACCCCAGGATAAGACAACAAAAAAGCCACCTCCTGTAAAGCCATTCAGACAGTTCCAGGAATTTAGGGATGCGGCCTCTTACAGAACGGGTAGAAGCTACAGGAGGTGTCAGTGGCAGGCTAGAGGTAATTTTCATGGCCAAAGAGGGCGCGATGGGAGATTCCCGCCAAAAAAAAAGACCAGCAATGAGTCAGTGCGGGTAGGAGCCAGGCTGTTGGAGTTTTGTCAAATCTGGGAGGCATCCACAACAGACAAGTGGGTGTTAGAAGTAGTGAAGTCTGGCTACAAAATAGAATTCTCAAAAATCCCAAAAAGTTTTTTCTTAAATTCTATCGTTCCGGTAAACAAGGAGGAAAGAACAGCCTTGTTGTCAAGTCTTCAGTTAATGTTGGAGCAAAGGGTGGTAGAAAGAGTACCAGTAGGTCAGGAGGGGACCGGCTGCTACTCAAGGTTCTTCGTAGTGAGGAAGGCCTCAGGAGGTTTTCGGACTATCCTGGATCTGAGGCGCCTAAACAGGTTCATCCAGGTAAGGCCATTCAAGATGGAGTCGATAAGATAATAAAATATAAGAAAAGGGGCATGTATGGTTTCCATAGACTTGAAGGATGCATATCTGCATGTCCCAATTTTTCCAGGCCATCAAAAGTTCCTTCATTTTTCTGTGGCAGGAAAGCATTACCAGTTCGTGGCCTTACCATTCGGCCTCTCCACCTCTCCAAGGACTTTCTCCAAGGTACTCATCATTGTAATAGAGATTAAGACAAGAAGGGGTGGCTATCTGGGCCTACCTCGACAATCTTCTGATAGTGGGGGATTCGGAAGAGCAGGTAGAAGGACACTTAGACAAAGTAATGAACTGTCTCAAACAGCACGGGTGGCTGATCAACCTCGCAAAAAGTCATCTGTCTCCCACAAAACAGATAAAATATCTGGGGTGCATCATAGATTCTCGGAAGATGACACTGAGCTTAACCGAGGAAAGGAGAGTAAAATTAGTCCAACAGGCAAGGACGTGTCAGTGGACGGTGGTGTCATCGGACGATTGTATGAAAATGCTGGGGCTAATGGCGGCAGCATTAGACACGGTTCCTTGGGCCAGGTTTCATACCAGGAAGTTACAAAGGTGTTTCCTGGAACAATGGAACGGAGACTCAAAAAATTTGTCTCAAAGAATAATAATGTCAAAGTCAGCAAAGAGAGACTTAGTCTATTGGCAAAACAGAAAGAGACTAATAGAAGGAAAGTCAGGCGAACAGGTAACAGTAACCACGGACGCAAGCAGTTCAGGCTGGGGTGCGGTTTATGGTTCTCGAACCGCACAAGGCAAGTGGTCAACAGAATGGGGCAAGAAACACTCCAACTTAAGGGAAATGGCAGCAGTGGTACTGGCGTGCAAACATTTCCAGGAATTACCCTTCAGGAAGGAAGTAGTGATACGCTCGGACAACCGGTCGGTTGTGGCTTATGTGAACCAACAAGGAGGACCAAAAAGCGGATCTCTGACGGAAGAGATGGAAAAACTGTTCAAATGGGCCGAACGTCATGTCATAAACATCAGCTCAGTGTTTCTAGCCGGCAAAGACAATCAGTGGGCAGATGGTCTCAGTAGAGGAGATTGTGTCCCAAGCGAGTGGGGATTCAATGGACAGGTGTTCAACGAGTTAGTGCAAAGATGGGGTATGCCACAAGTAGAACTTATGGCCACCTCAAGAAACAATCAGTTGCCAATTTTTTTCTCAAGATACCGAGACTACAGAGCAGCACAGGTGGACGGGTTGTCAGTTCCGTGGGACATGCAACTGGCATATGTGTTTCCTCCTTTCGGAATAATCCCGAGTACTGCTAAAGATTCAAAGGGAGAGTTTTTTAGTGATAGCAGTGCTGCCATTTTGGCCAAGGAGGGCCTGGTTCTCGAAAGTTCTACAGATGGCAATAGGTGGACCAGTAAGGCTTCCCGATGTACCGAAGCTGTTGTTCCAGGGGAAAATCTGGCGGTCTCAGCCAGAGTCCTGGAACCTGACGGCTTGGTTGCTAAGTCCGAGAATCTGAAAGATCAAGGATTTTCGGATAAAGTAGTGGAAACCTTATTGAGGGCAAGGAAAAGGTCAACATCTAGCTCTTATTATAGGATCTGGAAGAAGTTCAGTTTCTTTTGTAAAGAAGAGGGAAGTAATCCAGAAAACATGGCTACCATATTGGCTTTTTTGCAAGCAGGCTTGGATAAAGGTCTGGCACTGGCTTCACTAAAGGTGCAGATTTCAGCATTGGGGGCCATTCTAGATAGAGACTTGGCTAACAATAGATACGTAAGAAGATTTGTACAGGCGGCTGGGAAGATCAGGCCTAGGATAAGGCAGCCGTTAGGTCCATGGGATCTCAATCTAGTTCTTAAAGTCTTGACAGAACCTCCGTTTGAGCCCTTGCAGGGAATATCAATTACGTTTTTGACACGGAAGATGGTGTTTTTAGTTGCAGTGACCTCAGCAAGGAGAATTTCGGAGCTGCGGGCGCTGTGGGTGGAAGAACCCTTTTTGAATTTTTTTGAGGACAAGGTAGTAATGCGCACAAATCCTCTTTTCCTTCCTAAAGTAGTGTCCACCTTCCATATCAATCAGGAAATAGTTTTGCCATCATTGTGTGCAGAGCCAAAAAATGAGAAAGAGAAGAGACTAAATACTCTTGATGTAGTACGAGCATGAAAGGTCTACATCCAAAGGTCGCAAGAGCACAGAAAGACAAAAAGCTTGTTTGTCCTGAGTGAGGGTAAGAACGCAGGTCAAAGAGCATCAAAAGATACTATCGCAAGATGGATAAGAAATTGTATCCAGAAGGCTTATGAGCTGAAGGGTGTTGAGCTCCCGAAGGGACTTAAAGCCCATTCGACAAGGGCAATTGCTGCATCTTGGGCAGAGAAGGGATCTTCCACAGCGGAAGAACTGTGCAAAGCAGCTGGATGGGCTTCAGTTCATATGTTTACAAGGCATTATCGAGTCGACGTCTGGTCCGCGGCAGATGCAAGCTTCGGGAGAAGGGTGCTCAGAGCTGTCATCTGAGGCATCATTCGAGAAGAACAAGATTCATTCTTTTGGAAAATCATTTTTCGTTTTTGAGAACATTATTTTTTTCTCTTCAATGTTTGTATAGTATCCCTCCCTATAATATTACTGCTGTGGTAACACCCAGTGTGTGGCTGCCATGGGAGGAGGAAGAGGAAATATCAGATTCTTACCCGATAATAGTTTTCCTCTACTCCTCCATGGCAGCATATATTCCCGGCCCTTATGTGGGTTGGGGGTGTGAAATGACTAACGAATTGTGTTTGTTTTAAAGCTGGAATAATGAAGACACTGAACAAGGGAGGAGTGGCCTTATATAGGGGACGTGTCTTTCTTTTCCCTTTGTGTGTACTGCCCAGTGGGGAGGAACCCAGTGTGTGACTGCCATGGAGGAGTATAGGAAAACATATTATCAGGTAAGAATCTGATATTTTCAGGTCACTGGCACCAACGATAAAGGCACCCATAAAATCTATAATTTGCTATATACCATCATTAAAAAATAAAACAATAGACAAGCATAAGAATAGACTAAAATGCAAAGAATAATAATAATACAATAGGGAGCATACATTCGGCTGAGGAAAAATAAACTCCCTCATTGCCCTCCAATAAATAGGTAGGAATGACACAGTTTACAGCACAAATCAAAGACAAAATCATGTTTAAAAATAAGGTTTGGGGTTTTTAACCATTAAATTTCTTTCACCGAGTCAATCTGGGGGATATTTCTTGACACTGGGGTCTAATGAGAGCTGAGGAGCTAGACTTAATACGTTAATACTAGAGAGGAGTGGGTCCGGATCTCCGGGATCCGACAGAGCCGAACATCGCGATCCGAGTCAGGATCCGAGCCGGCTCGGGAGTTCCCGCCTGAATTCCAGACCGAAAACGAGGCAAAACGTCATCATCGTGCTGTCGGATTCTCGCGGGATTGGGATGTTATATAAGACACACGCGCGCCCCGCCATCTTCACTTCATTATAGGAGAGGGAAGAGGGTGGGTGGGAGATCTGTGCTCCGTCCTCTCTGCTCTTTGCTCCGTGCTCCGTGCCCTGTGCCCTGTGCCCTGTGCTGTGATTTATTTTGTGTGATTTTTTTATTTTGTTGTAAACTAGGTGCTGCAGTGCTCACACGCAGGGGCTGCAGTACTGCTGACTGTACACTCAGCGAACAGGGGCTGCAGTGTCCATAATACAAGGGGCTGTGTCCAGTGTGTCAGGGGCTGTGTCCAGTGTACAGGGGTTGTGTACAGGAGCTGTGTCCAGACGCTGTGTCCAGGGGCTGTGTCCAGGGTGACAGGCATGTCCAGTGTCCAGGGGCAGCGTCCAGTGTGACAGCTGTGTCCAGTGTACAGGAGCTGTATTCAGGGGCGGTGTCCAGAGGCGGTGTCCATTGTCCAGGGGCTGTATCCAGGGTGACGGGCTGTGTCCAGGGGCTGTGTCCAGGGGCAGTGTCCAGTGTCCAGGCGTTGTGTCCAGGGCAGGGACGTGCAGTCAGGGGAGGCAGGGGAGGCAGAGCCTCCCCTGTCACTAATGATTAATATCATTAAAAAATACAAAGAAAATACTTATGACACATATTATGTGTCATAAGTATATGTTTTGTATTATTATAACCATTTTACCTTTTTTTTATTTTATTTAGGAGGCATCCAGTCCGGTGCCTCCCGCTGTCTATCGTACAGTAACAGAAACAGGGGGCGGGCAGGGGGCAGGGCTGAGCACTGGGCTGTAAAAGCCCATTAAAAAAAGGTGTATAGGCGGCACCTATAGCGGTGCCTCGGTGACAAGGACGTGCATTCTGCCTATATGAAAGCACACCCCTGTCACTGAGGCAGATGTGATTGGGCACAGTGGTGCTGCCTCAGTGACAGGGGTGTGCTTTCATATAGGCAAAAAGCACATCCCTGACTGTCACCGTGGCTCTTCTATAGGTGCCGCGTATAGCACAGAGCCATTTTTAATACCGGACGAGCCGTACCGCTGACTTGTATTGCTGCTGTCTCCCGGCCACTGGGTACCTGCGTGCTGCTCTTTTACGTTTTTTCCTGTGCACACAGGGTCCTGTGACATCGCAGGATCCTGTGTGCTGCGCTGTACAGAAGTATACAGCAGTTGCCACTCGCCGCCTGCAGCAGCACTGCCGGGCGCCGAGTATATCTTATGGAACCGGGAGTCTGTTTGCAGAGCAGTTCCCCAATAGCGGAAGCAGGGAGAAAGCGGCATGCAGCAATCTGCTAGAGTAGTGGTAAGGACCCTTTTAGTACTGTAGTTTGTGACCACAGTTGATCTCAGCGTTAATGCGGCGGCGGCGGCAACGGGGGTTAGGGGGGAGAAGAGAGAGAGATTTGTATTTATGCACAGAGCCGCACTAGGGTAGTGTTGTGGGGGAGATTTGTATATATGTACAGTATGGAGTCACACTAGGGTTGTATTAGGGGATGGGGGAGGGGGGGGGTAGGGGGGACGTATATTTGATTTGATCATATAAGAGAGGCAGTGTACACTGTATGTAGAAATGTAAAGTATGAGAGTGGCGGTAGGTGCATGTATGTATGTATGTATGAAAGAGACCAGCAGTGTATATATATATGTATGAGAGCAGCAATGTATGTTTGTATGAGTGCGGTTATGTATGTATGTATGTATGTATGTATGTATGTATGTATGTATGTATGTATGTATGTGAGAGGCGGTGTATGTATGTGTGTAGGTGAGAGCTGGTGTATACATTTATATACAGTGTGAAAGAGCAGTACATGGATGTATACTATGTATGTATGTATGAGTATCCGGGGGGAGATATATTGCTGAGCAATACATTGCCCAGTGTCTCCTTTTCATCAGCGACCAGAGATGGTTGCTGATGAAAGGGAACCTCTGCCCGGGGAGCCGCAGAGGTAATTAGCTGCGACCAGCGATTACAATGGGGCTGAAAACAGGAGCGCGCACCCGGCGAATTATCGCCGGGGCACACTTCCATCACTGGCAATATGGTCGCCTGCGACCATATTCCCAGCGATTATAGCCCCTATCGCCCCCGTGTGTACACAGCATAATATTAGACAGATGACAGAGTCCTACCCCTCTGTGGCAGACAGCAGAACAGTCGGTGACTTTCACCATCCTGGTGACTCCCATCCTTAACCCCAGCCCCGCCAGCCACTGCCTGGAACTCAGAGTTTTTATAACGGAGTAATGGCTTGTTTGCTGGGCCAGCATTAAAAGGATTAACAGCGCTAACCACACCTCTTGTGCGGCACTAGCCATACAGACTCTGGGGGAAACATAAGTTGGGGGGCCCCTTTAAAAATGTTGCTATGGGGCCCACAAAGTTCTAGTTACGCCCCTGGCTGCCAGTTTGTTGTTGCGCAGGTAATCAGTGCCTTTGTTAAACAATGCCGTGTGTATGGTGTTTGTGGAGAGTGGGGGCTGTGTTTTTTTAAGTGAGGTGTGTTTGTGTAAAGTGACAGAAGTGCATTTGTGTAAAGTGACAGAGGTGTGTGTGTTGTGTAAAGTGACATAGATGTGTATCTGTGTGTTTGTGTAAAATGCTGTGTTTTTAAATGAAGTATAAAGGCCCAATGTACTGGCCTCTGAGTACAGTGGCTGTGCGGGATGCTGGCTGAACTCAGAGGTTCTTTTAAAGAGGCAGACATCTACAAGACAAAAAATGATTACCCTGTTACAAAAAACTTAGAGTTCAGTCGGCACCCTGCACAGCCACTGAACTCAGAGGCTTGTACATTTGGCCACATGGTTTTTTTTAAGTGAAAGTGTTATGTGGACAGACCCCATGTTGGCTTGGTGGAGCCAGTGACGACGGGGTCTGTGGCGAGCGCTGGTCCGGGTTGCTTCTGCATTGACAGGAAGGAGCTGCTCTGCCGGTCTCTGCTGCTTATGCAGGCGGCAGCTCCTGCACCTACCTGTCAGCACAGAAGCAACCCAGTCCCAACGCTCCCCACAGAGCCCATCGGCACTGGCTCCACCAAGCCAGTGCCTCACCAACCACTAACCTCACCGCACGTCACTGGTCCAGGGGCAGTGTCCAGGGGCTGTGTCCAGTGTGAACGGCTGTGTCCAGTGTACAGGAGCTTTGTCCAGGGGTGGTGTCCAAAGGTGGTGTCCATTGTCCAGGGGCTGTGTCCAGGGCCTGTGTCCAGGCTGATGGGCTGTGTCCAGGGGCAGTGTCCAGTGGCTGTGTTCAGTGTGATAGGCTGTGTCCAGTGTAAAGTAAGAAAAATAAATAAAAGTAATAAATAAAATAAAAACACATTTTTGGAGGATGATGGAGGAGGAAATAGTGGGAGATCAGCAACCTGATAGAAGTGCTGAAGCTGCTACCACCAGTCATGACATGGCTGATACCTCTTTGTATTTTTTTCTCTTTGGAGCATTTCTCTTTTTTTGGGGTAATTTATTAAACTGCCACCATGTCTGCCCCTGCAGTGCCGCTCTGCTTCCAAGATGTGCCAGGTTTGAAGTGTAAGGTCCACATGTATGAGATGCCCACTGTTGTTGCTTAGCTTAGTCATCCAAGTACCTCGGTATAACCTTTTGGCCCAACTACAGTAAATTAAAACAATTTTGTGAGCTGTGAAGTGATCAAAATTGACTAGAAATTAGAGATGTGCAGACTCGGATTCCAGAGATCCGAGCCCCCACGGACGTCATCATTCCGAGCCCGGTTCCGAGCAGCGCTCGGAGATTCCCGCTTGACTCGGGTCCGTCCGCGTGGTGAGAACGTCATCTCCCGGCGCCGGATTTCGCGAGGCTTTAAAAGCGGCTGCCGCACCCGCCATCTTCATTCCAGTCTAGTAGTGGGTTGGGAGAGGGTGTGTTGGTGCTGCTGCTGGGGCTTAAACTTGAGCTTGACCTTGACCTTGAACGCAATATTTTTTAATCGCTGGGGCTGTCTCTCAGTGCTACTGTGTAGTCTAACTGTGTACTTGTAGTACAACTGTCTCCTCTGTGCGGTCTACCTCTGGTGTGCTGTGCTGTAATTAATTATTTTATTCGCTGGGGCTGTCTCCCTCAGTGCTGCTGTGTACTCTGTTCTCCTCTCTGCTTAGGAGAACAGTCTAACTGTGTACCTGTAGTACTACTGTCTCCTCTGTGCTGGGGCCTACCTCTGGTGCTGTGCCTGTAATATTATATTATATATTAGTAATTAATTAATTATATATATAGTCCTCTGGTGCTGCCTGCACTGAAACTGCCAGTATTATTTAGTTACTCAGTCCACTGTTGCCACTGGCAGTGCTACTGCCTACCTAGTGTACCTACCTAGTACATACTAGGCTGCTATATCTAATTTAATTAAAAAATAATACTTGTGCTGTGTGGGACTGTAAAAAAATATTCCATGCTGCTGGTGCACTGACGTGTGCCACTGAGTGCCACTGCCAAGCAGTACCTAATAATAAAATTAATTATTATAAATTCTGCTGGTGCACTGCACTGGTGGTGTGTAATATAATAACTACCTTTTGTGGTGACCACTGGCAGTGCTACTGCCTGCCTGCCTACCTACCTAGTACCTAGTAGTTTATTTTCTCTACCTACTAGGCTGCTATATTATTAATAATTAATTGAATTATATATAGTCCACTGGTGCTGCCTGCCTGCACTGAATACTGTGAATAGAGGTTGCCAGTATTATTTACTCAGTCCACTGTTGCCACTGGCAGTGTTACTGCCTAAGTGTACCTACCTAGTAGTACACGTACATACTAGGCTGCTATATCTAATTTAATAAAAAAATAATACTTGTGCTGTGTGGGACTGTAAAAAATAATTCCATGCTGCTTGTGCACTGACGTGTGCCACTGAGTGCCACTGCCAAGCAGTACCTAATAATAAAATTAATTATTATAAATTCTGCTGGTGCACAATACTAGTATTGCTGACGTATCTACCTGTCTTGTGCCTAGTACTGTCTTATATACCTGTCTGGTGCCTAGTACTGCCATATCTACCGTCTGGTCTGGGGCTCACTGCCTAATACTGGCGTATCTACCTGTCTGGTCTGGGGCTCACTGCCTAATACTGCCATATCTACCGTCTGGTCTGGGGCTCACTGCCTAATACTGCCGTATCTACCGTCTGGTCTGGGGCCCACTGCCTAATACTGCCATATCTACCTGTCTGGTCTGGGGCTCACTACCTAATACTGCCGTATCTACCGTCTGTTTTGGGGCTCACTGCCTAATACTGGCGTATCTACCGTCTGGTCTGGGGCTCACTGCCTAATACTGCCGTGTCTACTTGTCTGGTCTGGGGCTCACAGCCTAATACTGCCATATCTACCTGTCTGGTCTGGGGCTCACTACCTAATACTGCCGTATCTACCATCTGTTTTGGGGCTCACTGCCTAATACTGCCGTATCTACCATCTGTTTTGGGGCTCACTGCCTAATACTGGCGTATCTACCATCTGGTCTGGGGCTCACTGCCTAATACTGCTGTGTCTACCTGTCTGGTCTGGGGCTCACAGCCTAATACTGCCATATCTACCGTCTGGTCTGGGGCTCACTGCCTAATACTGCTGTATCTACCGCTGCAGTGCCACTCTTACATGAGCCACGTGTTTGTGCTGCACACTTGTCTGGCTTAGCATAGTTATCCAGCTACCTTGGTGCAACCTTTTGCCCTAAAAACAATATTGTGAGGTGTTCAGAATAGACTGGAAATGAGTGGAAATTAATGTTATTGAGGTTAATATAGTGTAGGAGCAAAAAAAAAAAAATTCTGCGATTTTAGCAGTTTTTATGCTTTTTTAACAAAAAAATCAGAACCCAAGACCCAAAAAATCCAAACACAAAACACTTAGGGGGAAATTTACTAAAGGAAATTTGTAAAAAAAATAGGTGTATTTGTATCCAGAAATACACTTATTTTTGACATTTACTATCCCGAAAATATGGCAATTCGTAGTCGTATTGATGTGCTGTCAATACGAATACGAACTGCTGTATTTTCGGGATAGTAAATGTCAAAAATAAGTGTATTTCTGGATACAAATACACCTATTTTTTACAAATTTCCTTTAGTAAATTTCCCCCTTACAGTAGGAGGTGTTTTGCCAAAACCCATTAGAACCCAAAACCTCAAGGTAATCAGAACCCAAAACCCAAAACCCGAAAAGTGGCCGGTGCACATCCCTACTAGAAATGAGTGGAAACTAATGTTATTGAGGTCAATAATACTTTAGGGGCAAAAACAGGCCCAAATTCTGTTATTTTAGCAATTTTTAGCATTTTTTCATAAACATCCAGATCCAAAACCAAAAACCCGCAAGGGTGGTTTAGCCAAAACCAATCCAGATCCAAAACACGAAGGGAGATCCAGATCCAAAACCAAAACCCGAAAAAGTGGCCGCCGCACATCTCTAGTTAATACTTCAAGGCAGGGGTGGCAAAACCGGTCCACGAAATCTACCAACGTGGCTGGTTCACAGCTGTAGTCATTACCAACTGTCACATTTCACAAGTCACCTAGCTGGTGCACATCTGTAGTCATTACTAACTGTCACATTTCCCAAGTCATCTAGCTGGTGCACAGGTGTAGTCATTACTAACTGTCACATTTCCCAGGTCACCTAGCTGGTGCACAGCTGTAGTAATTACTAACTGTCACATTTTTAAACCTGCTGCATTCATTCCTACTATAGATCCACAGGTTGCCTGAATGACATTAACGTTACTTTTGGTAGATCTTGAGGGCAGGTTTGGCAACCCCTGCTTTAGGGTATCCTCTTTCCTCTGTTTGAACCTAATAAGCTCAAAGGATAGGATAAATAACTAAGGACAGGATTACCTCCTTCTCACATACACAACAGTGTTCCCCATATGATTTCAAAGAAAGAGATTTTTCTCTTTTTTCTTTGCGTAAGTACCAAAAATCTTGTTTTCGCCTTTGTCTGGAGGACACTTCCAGATATCCCCTTGGAAAGGTATGTTCAGCCTTAGCTAAATTCAATACTTTCCGTCCAAGAAATATGTCTGGACACAAAGCATGAATTCATAAAACCCAGTCATTCAATGTAAGAACCGGGATCGATGGTACTTATCTGCATAACTGTACTGTGGAAGCTCTATGCCAATGTAGCACCAATAGTCAGTAGAATGAGTTAAGATCCTAGCTGGAATTGTCTGTTCAGCCTTCTCATATGTCTGCTGAAATGTGGCCTTAATCCATATGGCTGTAGTCCACCTGGAAGCTGACCAATTTCTTTCATTAGTGTCATTGGTCCAAATGTATTAAAATGGAGAGTGATATGCCCCGTACACATGGGGTGTTTTCAGCCGAAATCACCCAGGTATACAGTATGCTTGCTGAGCGACCATATCCCAGTGCGTACAGGGGGTACTGTGCGTACTGGGAGTGTGCTACCGTGACCAGCCCTGCAGTGGTCACTGGAGCACCCAGTGGCTTTCCCCGACAGTGTCTCCTTTTCTTCAGCAAACATTGCTGGTCACTGATGAAAATGGGACAGTCAGCAATGTGGTATATAGCGTGTGTATGGAGCTATAAAGAACCAGCCATAATCAGCTCACAACTGTCATTTCACAAACACAGCCTGTAACATGTCCGTTGGGAGCTGATTGGCTGGTACTTTATCACTCTATCACTTGTTAAGGCTTAATATGTTTGGCCCATAATGTCATAATATTAAGTAAACTCTTAGTTTGCCTTATACTGGTTGACTAGATATATGCTTACGTTAACAGGGGCACTGATGCTAACCCGGTGTTATTACAGTCTCCTGATTAATGAGAAAATGGCCGCTCATTTGGATATATAATACTGGTAGTGTATATAACTCTTATAGTCCAGTTAATCACTTCCACCTTCTGCAAAATGTAAAAAGGTTGGTAGCTGAAGTGCTAAAACATATATCCCACGGCTATATGCCTATGTGGTGAATGCACCTGTAATACAGCTATAGGGGATGCGGTAAGAATGCCAGTGTTCAGTATACCAACACAGAATGCCAGCATTCAGTATACCAACACAGAATGCCAGTGTTCAGTATACCAACACAGAATGCCGGCGTTCAGTATACCAACACAGAATGCCAGCGTTCAGTATACCAATACAGAATGCCAACGTTCAGGCCCAACTGCCTTCGGAACATCAGTGCTGGAACTTCAAAAGAATCAGGATGCCAATGCAGGACCAACAGCCAATAACCCAAATGTAAGCGTGGCAACGTGGGTTAGGGTTAGACCAGGGAAGGGGAGAGGAGGGGTTAGGTTAGAGTTTAGCTGGCCATACATCTACAGATTGATTGTCATTTGCCGTGAAATGCTGGAAAACTGCCAAAAACTGTCACTCAGATATTGCCAGGTTTTTGTCACAACCAGCCAGATCTGACAGTCAATCTGTAGATGACCAGCTTTTCACTAGTGGTGAAAGTTAGGGTCAGTGTGTGTGTGTGTGTGGGGGGGGGGGGGGGTGGTGGTGGTGGAGGGTTAGGCTGCTACAAGTGTGGGGTTTGGATTACAAGGGTGGGGTTAGAGCAAGGGTGGGCAATAAGCGGCCCTCCAGCTGTTGATGAATTACACATCCAAGCATGCCTTGCCTTAGTTTTGCTATTTGGCCATGCTAAAACTGTGGCAAGGCATGCTGGGATGTGTAGTTAATCAACAGCTGGATGGCCCCTTATTGCCCACCTCTGGGTTAGAGGATAGACTCCTTACGGAGGTCATGCTGGGATTCTCCGTATCAGGTGCCGGGGTCAGTCTTTTGTACGCCGTGAACCCGCATGTACCTCTTCTATAGTATGATTTTACTTATGGGAACAGCAAATCTCTTTGAGTAAATAGGAAACAATGATTCCTTAATACTGGGTATAGGAACCAAAGAGCGCTTAATTCCTAAGTGGTTGTCTTATAAAGCAGCTGCTGGGTAGGAGATGGTCAGTCCCCTGATAATAATAGACAAGACAAAAACGAATAGCAGCTCTTAAATGATAAAAATAGGTGAATCAATTAAAATAGAATTTTAATATGACAATTAATAGGCCCAATGAAATACAGAAATAAAATTATCAAGGTTTATCAAGGTGTGATAAACCTATATAAGGTGTGATAGACACCTTAATAAAACTGGCGCTGAGTCCAGTGAAACGCGTTGGTACCTTCCAGAACCAGTTTTGTTGGACCCTCCAGTAACGTTGGACCCACCTGCTGATTTCTCTGACCACCCGGTCCACCCAAGTTTGGATGTCTTTGGCTAAATCACACCTGGCTTAATTGGATACAAATTGCTGAGAGGTTGTAGCCCCAACAAAACCATTTAAAAGGGACTCCCTCATACAGCACTCCAGGAAAATACGCTGTGTGGACTCCAACACCAATCGGGACTGCTGCTATTATGGACAGTGCAGGTTATATTCCAACCCCACTGTGGGTCATTCATAATTCCTTACAATCTGGAATATTCTGATGCTGTTTTTAACTATTTAATTTTATTTCTGTATTTCATTGGGCCTATTAATTGTCATATTAAAATTCTATTTTAATTGATTCACCTATTTTTATCATTTAAGCACTGCTATTCGTTTTTGTCTTGTCTTTGAATAAATAGACAGGACTGATATATACTGTATATACAGTAATGTCACCTAACTAAAGACTGTAATTGAGGTTTTGCTTTAGGAAAACAAAGTATAACCATTAGCATTAGGATGCCAACCCCAGAATACCGGCATCCTGATCGGAAAGTACTGGGGACTAGGAACAGAAGCCAAAAGGTGAAGACCAAACTTGCAGAGGATGGGGGAGGGGACGGTGGGAGGCGCATGCACAGATGGCCAGTGTGAAAGTATACACAGCGCTCGCACAGAGTAAATGCTAAAAGACCTTGGTTAAAAAAAGCCTATTGCCATAAATTCTTATCCCTCTCAAAATTGCTGCCAAAACAAGAATTTGACTATATTTTACTAAACCATCAACTGTCTAATGCATCCACTTCCGTAGAATGTTATTAAATTATTTAGTAGTCAAATTTATTTCCGTGTACTCTTACCCTTCTTCCATCAACACTGTATAGTTTGTAGACCGGAAACTGCAAAGCCTCTGAGATTTGATCCAGAAAGGCATCAAAGTTTTGTATAGACTTCTTATTCAGCACTAAATTATGTTTAAACTCTTTATCTCCATTCTTGTATACAACAAAGTTCTTTGAGCTTCTAAGTACAATAGTGTTTTCCCTTTGAAATGGTGTAACCTCTCTTTGCCGAGCCCCCTGCATAGCTCGACGACGTGCACTGATTGGTCTACTGCTCTGCCACAATAAAGGTTTCTTGCTCGCTCGTTCAAGGTTTATTGGCTTAACCTTTTTTTGATGGGAACAAATATAGGATTTACCATCTTCAAGTTCCTCTAGAGTGGTTATGGGATGTATACCACGTGGAGTTGTTATATTCCTTACTCCAAAAGGCAGGGGTACTTTTTTGGAGAGGCTGTCTAGCAATGCGTCAAATGTCTTGAAAGATCGGTTGGTCACAACCATTTTTATTCCATTAAATCGTGGGTCTCCACTTTTGTAGAAACATATTCTTTTGGTGGATCCAGGACCTGACATTTGTGAATGTCTTGTAGAAAAAGCTTGTATGCTCTCTGTGGAGTTGGCTGGAGCCACCGAGATATTGGTAGATGTTGTTTCACTCATATCTGCCAGTAACCTAAAATGCAATAATATATAGTTTAATTCCTTTTTATGGAACAACTTTATAATAAACAGTGAAATAGATTTCATAAATTGGTTACAGTTTTGCTAAAAAAGGTATGATGGAAGGATATTGGAGTTAATCACGTTGTCACAACTTGGAGGTTATTGGATTGTGGAACACCCAAGATGTTCCTGTACGGACATCTGTTCATCAGCCACCCAGCACTGTTTCATCAGTAATATGAATCTGCCATATGGGGTTATCCCCAATTTGCTGCATACAGTTGAGACTCTGCTGAGGAATCTGGCTCATTAGCAGTGGCGGCTCCAGAGGAAGGGCTGCAATACAATTCAAAATTCAAATGGGGAGCCACACCAACTGCCAGTGAGTCAGTTTGGAAAGGCAGTTGGTGGCATTTGCTGTGCCTCCCCTCTTTGAATTTTGAATTGCGCTGCAGCCTCCCTTCTGTAGCCTTCCCTGCTCATTAGTTATTATTTTATAGGAACGTGATCTAGGGTACTACTATGGTTAAACTATGGTATTACTATGAGGCATAACATTAAACAAGGCTATAGTTCAAAAAATGATTGGCACTGCTAAAGGGCATATAATGAACAATATCTGCATGTGATGTGTCTCTAGAAAAGGCCTGGCCAGAACTTCGATCTACTGATCGATCACGATCTACCCTTTAATTACCTGCTGCAGGAAGCAGAGCCTTCCCAGGGGTGCATTTGAACCCATGCACCACTAGTAAGGAGCTTGTCTCAACCATTATGAGCCAGTCAGCGGCGGTTAGGCTCAGCAGTGGTGTGAAGGCTGAGGGTTGGTAGGAAGGCTCAGCGGCAGCCAGGGCCGCCACTAGGAATCGCGGGGCCCTGGACTGACCTTCAGTCCTGGCCCCCCCAGTACCATTACAGCTCTGTGTCCTAGGCTCAGCACTCTGCAGGTTGCACTGTGTATTGTGCATGCCTGGCTGGGGGGCCGTCGGGTGGGGGAGGCGGTGTTCCGCCGGTCGGTATCCTGACGTTCAGTATATGGAAATCTGATTTTCAACGGTCGGGGTCCTGGCCAACAGGGGCTATTCTTAGTCGTGAGGGTCCACGACCCCCATAGAGTAAGAATAGAACCTGTGGTGAGCGCAGCAAGCCCATAGGATACTTTTTTGCACTTACCACCCAGTCGGAGTACCGGCATCCGAGATTCTGATGTTGGTATATTGACCGTCGGGGTCCCAACCATAAGCCAATCATACCACACCCCGTGGGTCCCGGGGCAACTGCCCAGAGTGCCTATATGTTAAGATAGCCCTGCTAAAATGCTCTGTTCCGCCCTTGATGTTGGTATAATTGCGCTACTTTGATGCATATTCAATTTAAAACAGACCGCAATTGACCATGATAATTAAGATGCAATCCTACCATTCATTTCACTTTCACAATAAACTGCAAGAGCATTCAACCAATAAACATTTCATGCATATTAAACACGAATTTCCTTCATACTAAGCATTCAGCATTAGAAGCTTATTTAATTGAAATACATACCAGTAATTACAAGCAGTTTATAGCTGGCTTTTAATTACAATGTTTGCATGTTTAAATAGATAGAACACAACTGTGTGACTTTACTAAGTCAAGCGCAATCTTCCGGGAATGGTACTAGTTAAAAATTTATGGCTGTCTAAAGTGAAATATAAATATATATGCAGAACACAGACAATATTCAGCAGCATTTTGTGGTATTTGGCTCACTGTCAATGATCTATTCAGCTAGAACCATGGCACAATAATGATCATACTTAGCAATATATACTGGTCAAGGACTGCTGTTGTATTTAAATTCTATCTTCCAGGTTTATTGACGAGCCAGATTTCAAGACCCACTACAGTACATCACTTATGATCTATATGACAGTTATTTTGTCAGTTTGCAGCTAAATCCTGAAGTACAGATGGAGCCGGCCTTATTCATCGCCGGCGCCCGCCAGATCCTCTCCTCTGGTGAGCGCTGGCGATAGGGACTGGGACGCATATGCGTCTCATGCGCACGCGCGTCCCAGTATCACGGCGGCTGGGCAGTGTCTCCCTGCTCATCTCTGCTTCAGGGAGATGGGCAGGGTTCAGGGGGGGGGGGGGGGGTCGGGGCGGTGAGGGGGACCTGCGGTGACGGCGAAGGAGGTGGCGGGGACCCAGGGCAAGCTCCGTTGGCATGGGGCGCGCAAATATCTTGTGCGCGCGCGACCATGGTGGGAGCTGGCCACTGGCGGGGCGGGCGATACCAGTCCCTGCAAGAACTAGGCTGGCTCCATCTGTATTGTCAGAATTATTGTGTAGAGTGTAAATAAATACCCTACTTTTTATAAAGTATAGGTAGCTATGAAGCAATGGTGAATGTAGGGACCCAATCTAGTGTAGGGCCCTTTTAGAAACATATTGTGCTGGATTCAGAGATTAATGAATCTAATGGCCTAATTTAGATTTGATAGCAGGGCAAATTTATTCTCAAAATGGACAAAACCATGTGCACGGCCGGTGGGGAAAATATAACATGTGTAGAGTTAGATTTGGGCGAGGTTTGTTAAAAACTGAAATCTAAATTGCAGTGTAAAAATAAAGCAGCCAGTATTTACCTGCACAGAAAAAAAAATAACTTACCCAAATCTAACTCTCTCTGCACATGTTACATTTGCCCCCCCCCCCCCCCCCCCCACTGCAGTGTACATGGTTATACTTTGCCCATTTTGAAAACAAATATGCCCTGAGAACATGTTTAAATTAGGCCTTAACCCCTTCGGTGTTCGGTGACACTCCCGAGAATTTTCCGGGTTATGCTCCAGTGTGCAGACTGGCAAAATTTCTCGGGAGTGCCTCCTGCCGGGCAACGCCGCTGAGCACTGAAATCAGCGATGCGCTCAGCTTCAGCAGCTGCCCAGCCCTGCCTCCTTCGCCCAGCTGTGTGCGGCATGACCTTGTAACGTCACGCCGCACACAGCCAGGTTGCAGGGGGGCAGGGCCAGGCAGCAACTGATGGAGTGTTTAGCGGCACTGCCCGGACCCGGGAGTTACAGTGATAGGGTTTTTTAGGGAGCACTCCCCAGAAAAACTTGCCCAGTGGGGAGCGCTCCCTAAAAAAAACCCTGATTAATTTCTGCCTTTGCTCATTTGCTTAATTGGAGCAACTTTACAGCAACGGGGTGCTTGCATGCAAACTAAGTAGAGGAGAGGGTGCAGGATGAGGGGGCAAATGGAGAATGCAAATGGGCCCCCTACTCTCTTAAGCCACCACTGTGATTTTGACTAATTTCACAAGCCAATGAATAAAGGTGACTGGATCACATAAGTCCTATTACATCACCTATTGATACATTCCTGGCTAATAGTACCCCTTTTACACCAGAAATTGTAGGGTCTTACCTGGGAATACAGTCCAGTAATCAAGCAGGCACATTCCTGGGTTGACCCCTTTCACACCAGCCTAATCCCTGCATTTTCTGGTGTGAGGGGGCAGAGATAGCACGGGCAGCGGTTGGCGGGCAGCTGGGTCTGGGCAGCAGGTGGTGGGCAGCGGTGGCTGGGAGCTTGTAGCGCTATTTGCCGGGAGGTGGGAAGCGCTGCTGAATTTTAAAACATTTTGAAAAGACTGGCCGGAAGCTGATTGGCTGAGAGCATCCAGCCAGTCTTTTCAATATGTTTTCACGTTCAGCAGCGCTTCCTGCCCGGATCCCCGCTGCCTGGACCTCGCTGCCCACCACCCGCTGCCCAGGTCAGTAGCTTTCACACCAGTCAGTAACCTGGTCTGGTCATGGGAGCAAGCAGGGTTGAAATGCCAGCAAATGTTCCAATTTATTTGACCTTTCACACCGACGCTAGTCATGGGTTGTTCCCGGGGCCAACCCAGGAATTTTGGCTCGTGTGAAAGGGGTATAATGGAAATGCAGAAACAGTGTTGATCATAGTCATGGCAATTACTGTACATACAACATAAATTCTCTTCTCCTGATATCTAAACACTCTGCTGAATAGGATCTCTGTGTACTCTGACACAATTAAACCATTTATTTTAAAGTCTAATAAATGATGCATTATCCAAGGCCGGGATTAGGGAAATGGTACCGACTTAAACTCTTTGTACCTATATTAGTGCAGTTATACATTGAACCTGTGGTTCCCGAATGTTTTTGAATCACGGCACCCTAGAGTATCAGATTTTTTTTCATGGCACTCCTAGGCCAAATGATTCATATTACATTAAGTAAATTGTACTTCTTCTGTATGTCACACTTGGGTTCAGTTATGTGATGAGGGACCCGCCATCAGACAGTAGGGGGGCGCACGCACGAGCTGCTCCTGTTCCATCTGAGCCCACCGCCACCTCCCGCCTCTTTCCTGCTGCTCACCCTTCGGTGCCTGTAGCCCCCCGACTGAAGCGGAGCTGCCGCCGAGTGATGGGGACGCATGTGCATGTGAGACGCTCACAGGTCCCCATCAGGTGGAGCGCCTCTCCGCCAGCTCTCGCCAGCGGAGGGGATCTGGCGAGAGCTGGCGCAGAATGAGAGGCGCTTTATCTGTACGTAGGCAGTAATATGCTCAATCATTTTTGCATATTAACATGTGCAGCAGCAAAGCATAACTGCTTTTCACATACCTTTAGCCATACCATACAGTAAAGCACATTAATGAGGGCTAAAATACTACTGTAAAATGCCATATTATTTACTAACATAGGTTAACCCCTAATATAGTGCATTAACCAATAGCAATGTGCAAAGTACAAGGAACCAACAAAATACTTCTATATAACTCTCTCTCTCTCTCTCTCTCTCTCTCTCTCTCTGTCTCTCTCTCTATATATATATATTGTTTTAATCTAAAGTACAACACTATGAAACATGTTTCATTTGTAGCATGTGAAAAAATCTTGCTAAAAATCTGCCTCTATTGTATAAAGAAATCACAGTAAATATTCCTGTATTACATTTTAAATACTGTACAATGTTTTCTAATGCAAAAGTTTCATCACTTACCTTCCATTTAACGCACCATAAAAATAGAATTTAGATTTTAAATTGCGTTTGAAAATTTCAAGCCATGGCGTTGTGGTGTAAACAGCTCTGATACTCAGAACCTGTGAGCAGACCTGGCACTCAGGACATCAGTATCAATTTGCCTAATACGGATTTAGAAATAATCACTGGAGTCAAATTAGGGAAACCAGGCTGCCAGCCGCCATTCATAGATTACTTTGTGTGCCGGTTATTTCTCTACACAAAACGTGTGCTCAACTTACAGTAAGGTGATGTTTATGTTGTTACATACTGAGCTCAGGATGTTACATCTTTGGTGGAACCAGTAGTTAAAATAAATATATAAGCTCTATTGCTACATTATAAACTATTCTGTTGATCTTTTTGGTAGTATTGTTTAACAAAGCACATTTCCAATTCTAAAAGGGTACTGTTGTCCACCTGTGACACAATATTTAGCGATATACAGTATATATCTATACAACACCCAATTTACTGGATCATCTCCCAGACTTGATTAAAGTATGGGGGACTTCTTTTATACTTTAGACTGTTTATACTTTTTTTTATAGTATAATAGTTTTGGGCACCACAGAAAATTGCCAATGCCCAAAATGGTGGATACAGATTTACACAATCAGCATTGGGACCCACATCTATATATCCCAAAGCTAACTGGGATATCAAAAATACCAGAATTGGATTATAAATTATTTGGTAAGAAAAAATCCGGATGATGCAGTTATCTCTAAACCCCCCCCCCCCAATTTTTTTTTAAGCTGACAGCACTTCTAGGAGATGGAATACTTGATGTCACTTCCAGTTGGACCAGTGGAGCGCAAACGTCACTTCCGGCCGGGGAAACCCGAAAGTAAATTGTTAATTAGAAGTCAATTAATAGTGTATTAGGAAGGGTATAAAGCTCTGTACCTTTGAAATGATAACATCCACACCTGAAGAAGGATATTTTATCCGAAACGCGTTGAGGACATTATCATGACAACAGGAGGTAACACTGCTGTATCCACATTGTTCTCCATACGCTAAGCCTGTGTGGTGGTGCCAAGCTTGCTGCTTGGGATGTACCATCAAGCTACAGTATTAGCAAATAGCCCACCGCAACACCAATCAATGTATGGCTGAGGCATATGCAAGTCTACCCAGGTTTATGTCTTTATACATTTTATATGCACTTAATGTCATTTTTTATGGTCATTGTTGAAATAAATCTGTTTAATATATTCATTGTTTGATACCCTTATATATAACCTAGTCTGGTCAGAAAGGGATTCATTTAAAAGATTATATTGTCGCTGTCCTTGGCCCCCACTTTGCTTCTTTCATTTCATTTCCACATTTTTTAGACTGTGTTTAAACAGTGGCCTGTACTCTTTAACGAGGATAGTTGTATTGCACAGTCCCCTAAATCCACACTCCCATTCCTAGAAGACGATGATAGTGTTTCAGCCTCTTGTCTGCCTACATAAGAAGCACTGTGAGGTGGGGGCGCAACAACTGAGGAGATGGGGAGGGAGCAGAGGGTAACAGGGGAATCTGCCTACTGTGTACCTTTCTACCGGCTTGCACAATACCTTACTACAGTGTAAACTAGGAGAATGACGCTGCTATTCTCTTCTATAATCCCAATATGACAGAGAGAAGGTGATGTCATTAAGGGGGTTATTCTAGTTCACTCTTTCTGACAAATTCCTTCTTAGATGGACAAAACCATGTACACTGCAGGTGGGACACATGTTACTTGTGCAGAGAGAATTAGATTTGGGTGGGGTTTTACTTCGAAGTGAGATCTATATTGCAGTGTAAAAATAAAGCAGCCAGTATTTACCCTGCACAGAAACAAAATAACTCACCCAAATCTAATTTTCTCTGCACATTTTACATCTGCCCCCCTGCAGTGCACATGGTTTTGTCCATCTAAGAAGGATTTTGGCAGAAAGAGTGAACTAGAATAAGGCCCTAAATGTCAATATGGCACTAATTCATATGTCCTGCAACAGGCAGATACATTCAGTTTCAGAATACAATTAATGTTCTCTGCAGAAATTACATTTTAAGCAACCAAATTGATCACCGGAAAAAAAATTACCATCATTATTATACAATTTAAAAAGATGTGACTGTTGGAAAGAACCTTCTGACATTTTGGTTAGACATATCTTTTGTCAGATGCTGTTCGTGCGGCTTAATCTGTACACTGAGACATCCACATATGCCTGCCCTTTCTTGCTGCCAGACCTATAATAAGATTTGTAGCCTCTTCCCTTAATCCAGATTAGAGAAGATTTAATAGCACTGTGGCATAATTAAGTACTTGTAGGAACCTCACTGTTACATATGCAGAATTAAGCAGTACATTTATGCTTTTTATTATTGTTTCGTTCTGGCTTCACATTAGGTGACCATATAAAGATATATAATTTTCTTTATTCACAAACAGTGATATAATTCTATGTTACACAATGTATGGCTACAAAACACCCGAATCTTAGCCCGAACAGTCGAAATGAGTGCAAAGGATTTGTCACTAGTAATTGTTCTAGAATAGGGCTATTAGGTCATGGCGACCAACAGAGTGGGAATTATGTGGAGGGACGGATTACTATATCAGGCATTTAAGGCCAAGTCCTGACAGGAACCAGCGTCAGCTACCCAGCAGAGTACTCCAACCTATTATAGCAGTTCCTGTTATCAGATTCCATTGGCCAGACAACGGTGAATAAAGAAAGAAGCTCAGTTACCGTACAATTTCTTTCTGGCTGTTTATAACTTGGAATGTAAGACAATTTAGGAAATACAGGTTGAGTATCCCTTATCCAAAATGCTCGGGACAAGGAGAATTTTGGATAACGGATTATTCCGTATTTCGGAATATTTTAATATTTCAATGATGTATTTTGAAGTATCTTGCATTTATGCTGTATAAACACATAATATACACACAAATATATTTTATTACCACATAAAATACACACAAATATATTTTATTTGTTCAAAAAAACAAGGTTTCAAAACGTGAAACAAAATGTGTGTACTATCTCAGCACTGAATTTGAATGCCAAGCTATCACTGTCTTGCACATATATAGTGCCAGTTACATATCATGTCCCCAGTGATGCTGTTACATATGTCCCCAGTGAGTTTTTAGCAAAAATATTTTTTTTTTTCACTTTCTGGAATGTATGGTTTTCGGAATAATTCGGATAACGGATATTCGGATACGGGATACTCGACCTGTACTACAAAGGTGGTCATGAATTGGATCAACCCTAGATAGTTTAAGAACTAGGGAACCTAATGAAATCTCAAATAATAAGTGTTAGTAAAAAAGATACAACTGATAAGTTGCAGTTGTTTGCCTAAGGATAGGGCAGAAGAGGCAATTCAGAGCTTAGAAAATGCTGACAAAGACTCAAACCAGACTGTTTAGTTAGGCTTCACAATGAGGGTGCTACAGAGAATCCCTAATGTAATCCCAATTTCCCCCAGCCTATGGCTCAGCTGCTAAAAGGAATTGGGAACACTGACCCTCTGCTCTGGAAAAAACATATAACAGGAAGTAACAGGTGTTCTTTATTAGTAGACTGTGATTCACAATACATTTTAGGAAAACCTGGACTGGATCTCACTAGCCTTGCTGCTGCTCTAAATCCTGGACTAGATCTTACACAAGTAGTTTTGGTTGTTGAATTTGCACAAACCTATTACGTATTGGTGAAAGTATATTTAAACATGCTCCCTCTAAAGCTAAGCCACTTCCACCGCTGAAGTCCTCTAATGATGGTAAGTGATATACACGGTTTGGCACAGGTTTTGATGCTATGTATCGCTCTCTACAGGATTAGAATTGCAATATCTGGTACACATGTATTTGCCAAACAAGTACTATAGTTTGTTTGGCTATGGACATTGCCAAAGGCAAGTGACTATCACCACAAGGATTCTTCTGCTATAAATGGCAACTACAATGGAGCCTCCTCCTCAAGGATGCCGAACTCCAGTCTGGGCCCAGGCAGAGAGGGATCTCAAGACTGAAATTCATCAAATATGAACATTTCCCTTAAAGCAATGAAGAAATAGAGTAGTGCAGCACGGGCTGCAAACACCAGAGGTTTTACCAAGCATGCCAGGGTTTTGAAAAGGTGGAAGGGGACGTCTATTTTGTCAGTCCTGGTCCCCACAATTTCTAATGGCAGCCCTGCTCCTCCTTCACTTTCTCTAATGATCATAAAACATGTTCTTACAATTTGATCACAGGAAAAAAAAATCACCAAATGCAAACGAACAATATTCATAATCAGTTGGAAGTGGGTTTGATTTTCTTTAGGCCAGCACAATGACGTTTGCACTTAGCATTTGGCTTAGTTCTACTAACTTTCAATGGTATAATGGCCCTAATTCAGGTTAGCTCAGTAAACACTGAACATCGCTGTTTACCAAGCACCTGAGATGCCACCCACCACCCGGATGAATATTTTCAAACTTCTATTTCTTAAACTATAAATTTGCAAATATCACTAAACCTGGGCTGTTAGTGTGCCTCGAGGACCATGGTTGGGGAAACCCTGGGTTACATCATTCCCATTAAAAGCTTTCTCTTTCCCTAGGAGTTCACCTTTCCTTTTCCAAACACATATGTACACATGTTGGTCCACAAAACTACCCATGTATTGGTGTGTGCTGTTCAGGGCAAACTTTGTGCCCATAGCCATACCTACTGTAGCAACAAAGTGATTATAAGTTACAAAAAAATAAATAGAATTCACCTTTCAAGTAGCTCAGCTCTTATCTATCATTAACTAAATGATCATCAGAAATATTGGGGGAAATTTACCAATATGAAAAACCTAGTTTTTCGTATTGGTATTTTCCCTACGACTGCATACGACTGTTTAAGTCGTATGCAAAGTTGTGTTCCGGAGGATCAGTTACAAAGCAGTCATATACGACTGCTTTGTAACCCTCCGATGGTGTAATGATTCGTATTAGCGGCCGTATATACGGCTGCTAATACGAATTATTTCTAGCAGTCTGCACGGATCAGTCAGATCCGTGCAGGCTGCATGGTGTAAAAAAAATAGAAAAAAAAATAAATAAAAAAAAAAAACGGCGTGGGGTCCCCCCCACAGCCGAAACCAGCACCAGGCTGACGGAGCCTGGAGCCGGTAATTAAAAATCAGGGAACCCGACAAATAGGGTTTCCCCGATTTTTAACAACCAGCCCCAGGCTCCTGCTCTGGGGCTGGTTCCCAAAATACGGGGGACAAAATGACTAGGGGTCCCCCGTATTTTAAGAACCAGCCCCAGGCAAAACCAGCCAGCAGGGTAATGCCACAGCCGGGGGGAGACTTTTTATGCAAGTCCCCCCGGCCAAAGCATTAACCCTACCGACCAGTCAGCCTGGCCAGGGGCCCTGGGGGAGTGGGGACCCCCCCAATGAAGGGGTCCCCCCCCTCCAGGACTTACCTGACCAGGCTGAAGCCTGGTGCTGTCCTCGATGCCCCTGGGCGGTGGGCATCGAGCTGATGGTTTTGTGTAAAAAATAGAATAAAAACCATTGTTTTTTACTGTGGCACTACAAGTGCCAGCAAGCCTCCCCAGCAAGCTGGGACTTGGATAACCACAAGTCCCAGCCTGCTGGGCATTAAAGGGCCCGCTGGGTCTTGTAGTGCCACCGTAAAAAAAATAGTTAAATAAAACACACTGACACCCGTTTTAAATAAAAGTTTAATACACACATTACATACATACTGATACTTACCTTTCTTGATCCCGTAGGTAGCCCTGGTCCTGATGTCCTGTGTCGTCCTCCAGGTCCATGTCGGCTGTCTGCGTCGTCCTCCAGGTCCATGTCGACGGTCCGTGTCGTCCTCCAGGTCCATGGCGGTGTCCGGGTCCGAAGAAATCCATGTTGGAGCTGTGGAAGGAAATCCTACTCACCTGTTCCTGCGCTGAAGAAGTCTTCTCTTGATCCGACGTAGTCCAGGTAATCTTCCTGCTGTCGCCGGTCCCCGCTGTCTCCGCTGTCCGTGCATCGCGCTGAGGAGAGATGCTGAAGTTTCATATTCGGCGCCTCTCCTCAGACTGAATTCTATTGGCCGCCTAGCAGGCCAATCAGGAGCCGACTTTCTCGGACACCGCCATGGACCTGGAGGACGACACGGACCGTCGACATGGACCTGGAGGACGACGCAGACAGCCGACATGGACCTGGAGGACGACACAGGACATCAGGACCAGGGCTACCTACGGGATCAAGAAAGGTAAGTATCAGTATGTATGTAATGTGTGTATTAAACTTTTATTTAAAACGGGTGTCAGTGTGTTTTATTTAACTATTTTTTTTACGGTGGCACTACAAGACCCAGCGGGCCCTTTAATGCCCAGCAGGCTGGGACTTGTGGTTATCCAAGTCCCAGCTTGCTGGGGAGGCTTGCTGGCACTTGTAGTGCCACAGTAAAAAACAATGGTTTTTATTCTATTTTTTACACAAAACCATCAGCTCGATGCCCACCGCCCAGGGGCATCGAGGACAGCACCAGGCTTCAGCCTGGTCAGGTAAGTCCTGGAGGGGGGGGACCCCTTCATTGGGGGGGTCCCCACTCCCCCAGGGCCCCTGGCCAGGCTGACTGGTCGGTAGGGTTAATGCTTTGGCCGGGGGGACTTGCATAAAAAGTCTCCCCCCGGCTGTGGCATTACCCTGCTGGCTGGTTTTGCCTGGGGCTGGTTCTTAAAATACGGGGGACCCCTAGTCATTTTGTCCCCCGTATTTTGGGAACCAGCCCCAGAGCAGGAGCCTGGGGCTGGTTGTTAAAAATCGGGGAAACCCTATTTGTCGGGTTCCCTGATTTTTAATTACCGGCTCCAGGCTCCGTCAGCCTGGTGCTGGTTTCGGCTGTGGGGGGACCCCACACCGTTTTTTTTTTTATTTATTTAATTTTTCTATTTTTTTACACCGAAGCCTGCACGGATCTGACTGATCCGTGCAGGCAAAAACGCAAATACGACATGAAAATGGTGTTCTATTTTCCTGTCGTATTTGCGTGGGTGTTTTACACCACTAAGCAGCCGTATTATCCATACGGCTGCTTAGTAAATCAGAAACCACCATTCTTTTGAATGGTGATTTCTGTCGTATTCTATCGATGGTGTAGACATTCGTATTTGTAACTACAAATACGAATGTTCCATCTTTAGGACTACGAATTGTTGTATTTTTGGGATTGTAAATCCCGAAAATACAAATTCGTAAAAAAAAGGTGTATTTCTCCCTACGAATACACCTTTTTTCTACGAATCCATTTTGGTAAATGTCCCCCGTTATGTCCACCGACTGCCTGTACACTTGCTGCAGGGGCTGACACTCAGCTGGATAAGAGGTAACCTTTACCGGATGAACATTGATTATACATCTGTGTCCATTAATGATATTTTGATCCACCCCTCATAGAAATAACAATTCAAAATTTCTAATCAGTTTTTTATTCAATACTGAATTTATATATTCATTTAGCATTATAAATCATTTTTATTTGATATTTGTGTATTTTTAGATTTATACTGTGTTGCACACGATAGCACCAGCATATACAAAATATATCTGTGTATATATATTTTAATGGTCCTTTTTAAGAACGGAAGAAGAAGAAGAAGAAGAGGAGGAAAAAGAGGAAGAGGAAGAAGAAGAAGAGGAGAAAGAGGAAGAAGAAAAGGAAGGAGGAGGATGAAGGAGGGAGAAGGAGGAGGTCTTTATTTATCATGAAATGCCACACTTGTCTTATACAGAATGGGGTGATATCTCCTATTTGATGGTAATAAGAAAAATCGCTCTCCACTAGGCTGCGAAGGATCACTCAAAATACTACTCACTTTTGAGAGAAGCCACTTTTCATATACATAATTAATGTTTGGTAGAGCAACCGCAATTATTCTGCTGGCCGTCATTACAACACTCGGAAGGGATTTGAGCTCAGCAGCAATGGAAGGTTCCCAACCATTCTAAAACACTGTAAGTGAGAACTCTCTTAATGACGATCGGAATAAAACTTCACTAGTGCTCCGGATAAACATAATTTCCTTTAAAAAAAAAACATGCGCTGGTGGGCTTTCTTTATTACAGTGTTTGTATGCATACTCCATGAGAGATTTTTTTCTGCATATTTATGGCCAAGCGCTTAAAAGACTCAACTACTTCATCCTCTTGACCATTCAAAACTAATGAGCAATATGTGTCTTGGTGGCACTTCCTAAAGTCCACAATCATTTCCCAGGGTTGCCTACCCTCCTGGAATAGCCGGGAGGGTCCCGGAAATTGGGCGACCCTCCCGCATTTCCCTCCATCACTCGCGTACCCCCTCCCGGCGGGGGTGGGGTCCGTGGGTCAAATGACGCGATGTTTGCATTTTACCGACATCGCACTGTGGGAGGCGAGGCTAAAATGACACGGTCGATCCAGGCACGCCCCCAATAGGGCAACCCGTCATTGGCTCCACCCCTGAACCACCCTTTTCCCCTCCAGGCATTGGCCCCACCCCCCTGCTTCAGCGAGCTGGCTGCCCTCAGCATCAAAGTCGTCAACTATGTAATTTCCTTGGTCCTTATCCACGTTCAGGAGCAGGCCACTGTCCCTACTGAACCTGCCTAGATGTACCTGCCACCTACTGTAAATTATAAGGTCACAAAGAAGTTTCTGCTGGTCGAGAAGTCCAGGGTGACCTACAATATACTTATATATTACAGTCATGGTATATTATTCCCATTATATGTACTTTAAGGCACACAGTTCTACTTTGCGAAGATTAACTGGAAGTGTTGTTTTCTGCAACGATAGGATCTATTTATTCAGCCGCAGTGACCTTTAAGTATTTTCTTCTTTTTTACAGAGGCTTAGAAAAAAAAGTTTACTTGATTTATTTACATAACAGACAACATCTTGGTGCATCCACATTTTTGCAGAAGAAACACATTTATGGTTTATATAGTAATGCCTTTTTGCATATCTCTTGCATATGTAGGAAATATTAACTGAGGTACCTGGTTTGTGGGAAGCAGTCATTTTAATCGCTTTATTTTTTTACTACACTGCTGTCCATCAATTCACGGCCTTCGGTGAAGTCTAGCCAAATCAGAGCTTAATACATATTTTATAGTGTTTTGTTTACTGTTTGAGTGATCACTATATACGCCCCGCAACAGCAGTAACTATGTGGAACGGCTTTGTTCTGCCGTAATGAAATAAACAGATAAATAGAATGTACGCTATAGGACTCGCCGTTGCAATGTGTGCTGTGAACAGAACAACAATAAACTTTATAGGATTGTCAAAATTGCATTTAACAGTCAAGGTCAACCTAGAATCATCATTCACGTTGAGTATGACAGGACAATAGAGCCAGTGCTTGTAGGAAATAAGCATGCATTCTGTGTGCACCTCTCAATCTCAGCTGATAAGACATTCTTGGGACTTCAAATAAATCACTTAAAACAGCAGCAGAAACAGCAAATCTCCGCACACAGATATTTACGCTAGAAGCCGCTAGGAAATAGCGGAATGTCTAGAATGCCGACATGATTCTCTCATGGAATTCAAGTTCACAATTTAGCTTGCGACTGCCAGATAAGTGACATAAGGCCCACACTGCCTTTTCTTGGAAACGGAATTTGCCTTTTAAAAAGTGCTCTCTTTAATGTGCTTATAGGTTAATCATAAGTATTAAAAATTATGCATATATCATTTTTGTTTTTACCTTTCGTACAACTAGAACATTAGTCTGCTTATAAACCACTACTTAAAAGCCTGCATAATGACGGCCGCTACGGCAATGTACTTTCACTTTGAGCTGTGACAGTTTTTAGCCTACAAACTCTCTACCTCACCCCAGTCCTTATCTGTTCTTACCTCCAATCTCACTTTCATTCTGAGACTGGAGGTAGGAGAAGTTTGCCCTCGAGTGCCCCCCGGCAGTTACCCGGGAGGCTCATGCGCAATCTGGCACTTAAAGTGTAATTTTTACATGCAATAAATCAAATGCAAAAACTCCTGGGGTGCTGGCAGTGGCAGGGGGCGGGCAGCTGGCATCTCGTAGTTGCGGGCAGTGGGGTCCATCTTAGCAGCGGCACCTGGAAGTTACAGTAGTGGCATTTGCTGGGAGTTGGGGCGGGATGCTGAATTTTTAAATGACTGGCCGAATGTTCATTCATGTGCTGCCTTCCACCTGATTGGCTGGGAGAGAATTCTCTAAGCCAATGAACGTCTGTCCAGTCATTTCATAGATGTTTACCAACCTCTGTAATTTGGTTATGAATCTTTGATTCATCTGCTAGTTTTGGTTTTGGAAAATCACCATCATGTGTTTTTGGATCTTTTGTTTTTTTAATTGCTAAAAACAGCTAAAATAATGTAATTTGGGGTGTGGATCAAAGGGTTTACAGGGAGGACAGGGGGCACCAGATTTCTGCTTACACCGGGTGCCGTAAAAAAAAATTCAGTCCTGGATTCTGATTGGTTGCCAATAGCAACATCCCATGTGAACTAAAACTCCCATCTTAGTAAATTTCCCCCTATACGTTAATAAAAGCATCTTTAGAAGTGTGCTTATAAACCAATACAATAACAAGTGTCAAGTTATCGGTGTCTCAGACAGCAGCACATCCTCATTCCTCTGTGCAGGCTATATGAAAAGATGCCTGGGGGTGAAGCATCTGGTGTACAATAAGGAGCATTGAGCAGAATCTCTGATGTTTAAAGCTGAAGTAATCTATAGTGTGTGATACAGGTTCTCTATTCACTTTAAAGAAGTAAAATGACTGAAGCGTTAGCTTAGAGATGTGCTCAGTTGTTTTAAGGAACAATCCCTATTAGAAGCTTACTGTATATTTAGTTTTACATAGGCATCATTGGTCCATGAAACAAAATTCTGAGTCAAACTACATTTAAAAACTATAAGCCTGATTCAGAGTTGTACACTATGTTGATATTTTCACAGATGAGCGATTATCGGCAGACTCTTCATGTGCTGCGATTGCACTGCACATGTGTGATGATGCCTTTCTGAGTCCGCTTACAGTGATGATGTCATTGCAGAGGGCTGACAGGAAGTGACCGTTTAGAATCATTAACGGGGAGTGCAGCCGCATAACTATAGCACCGCAGCCCCCGCCACCGCGGGGGGCGCTGTGCATGTGGGGGCGCTGGGGGCTGCGGTGCTATAGTTACACCACCCCCCCCCAATCCCCCGCAGACTTACCTATCTCGCTGGTCCCGGCGGCTCCGTTCTTCTGCTGAGGACCACCACAAAATGGCCGCCCCCATATAGCAGACAGTTCTCTGAAACTGTCTGCTGTATGGGGGCGGCCATTTTGTGGTGGTCCTCAGCAGAAGAAGAACAGAGCCGCCGGGACCAGCGCGATAGGTAAGGCTGCAGGGGATTGAAGGGGGGGTTTGCATGGGCGGCGGGGGATTGGGGGTGCTTGGCGGGGCGGCGGGGGGGGGGGCGCCCCCCCTAACGGCGGGGGGGTGCCCAAAACTTAGTTACGCCACTGGGGGAGTGGTGGGAAATATGCAGGCATGTCATGGCCATTTATGAGGTGTATATGGTGAATGATCTGGTAACTGCTAAGTCTAAAGGCCATTACTCACTGCTTATTCTTCTAGATCTCTCTGCTGCTATTGACAATGTTGACCATACTCCTCTCATACAAATACTATAATCGCTAGGAAGCCCCAGTGTCTTCCTATAAAAAAAAAAATATTTAAAAATTTGACAGATTGGACAGATTCATCTTTATGTGCACATACATTTTTTTGCTAATAATAGATCTTTAGTTAAACATTTGTGTATTTAGAGTATTCGGTGCCCATAATTATTTGACTAATGGGTACTTATGTATTATCTGGACTCCCATGTTAAATGCACGCCATTTTTTCATACCCCTACTATCCAACTACGCATGGAGTTGATTTCATATAGTGTGGCGAGCGCAGCGAGCCACCGTGCCCGAAGCGTGGCGAGCGCAGCGAGTCCCGCGAGGGGACGCGGTCTCATAAGAAAAACGGGAGTCCAGATATTACATAAGTACCGACTAATGCTGTAATGTTATGGGAAACAGCACATCCAATAAATGCTGGTAATGCCAACAGATTGCAGACAGTCCAATTTTCACAATAAAATAACATTTAATACACCAAAAACATACATATATGCTTAGGAATGAATTCACAGAAGGTCAAAATAAATAGCATTTGGAATTTATTGCATTTATTGTGTATTGTGTTCAGTGAGAAGAAAATAAATACCACAGCAAATATTCAACCATAAGTTGCGAGCAAGAAACCCCATATTGCAAAAAGCATTGTAAGTATCAATACTTTCAAAACTTCCCACAATATGTGACAGCTGGATAGCCAATGAGATCCCGTTTTGAGATCCGGGTAAATCCGGACCTGCACGTCTCTAATTGTTACTCATGTTATATAGAAATATCTACACCCATATGTTGCACTACTGTAGACACACCCTTTGGACAGAGGGCCTGATTCTAATCAATTCGCTTCCCCGTTTGTTTTCACAGGGGAGCGATGTTTTCCTAATACGCATTTCTGCACATGTGTATATAATGGGTGTGAGCAGGCATGGCGACCTACTAGTTTGCCATCCTGTTTGCACCCACCAGTGTGGCTGGGGGCGTGGGACGGCGGCGATGGGACGCACCGATGGGAATGCCCAGGATTTCATGGGTGTTCCCATGAAAATTCTGGTCGTTCCCATGGAAATTTGGCAGTGATGCGGCTGCCGGGGGGCAGGCAGCTAAAATCACCGGATGTCAGCTGCCCGCCCTCCCATACAGGTCGCACGCAAATTAAGGCACCTGAGAGTGTCTTAGTTTTGCGTGTACGTACCAAATCATTAGATCGCCGGCTGCCAGGGAATTATTTGGTACCTGCACCCAAGACTGCGAATGGATGTTTATGCAAAACATCCAATCACAGCCATGCGAGGAACTCCTCAGGTTATAACCACAGGCATCGCTGCGAAAGGTCCAGAGTGGGATTCTAAGTTGGCAAGTATGAGTTGGGCACATCTTCTGACATCATGGGCGTGAGCCAAATGTAATAGGGTGTGAGGATCAGAAAGTGAGAGATTTTGGGAGAGTTTTCCCATTTTTTTAAGCGGCATAAATTACATGGCAAAATCAACCTGGTTTTTCAGTGTATGTGATTGCTATTTTTTAAAAAAAAAATTGGGGAAACTCTCCCAAAATCTCTCACTTTCTAATTCTCACGCCCTATTACGTTTGGCCTCATATTGGCGTCATTACATTTTTGAGCATAAATTATGTTTGTGCATCCAAATCAGTTTTGGCCATCGCTCCGGGAGATGCTTGGCGAGAACAAGCACGCAGGCTTTGATAGGGGCAGAGGTGGAGAATTTGCTTAACATAGAATCTCATCTCTAGGCCCCCGCCACCTCCACATGGACTGGACTATCGCAAATTTCCCACACAGGCTCTGAGAGAGGGACTGGGTTGACACCTTGAAATGGCCGACATACCCAAGGTCGACATTCACAAGAGTTCATTACAAGCTTATGGTCGACATAAACATAGTCGACATTGAAACGGTTGACGTGAGTTTTTTCTAATGCAGCAAGCCATGCGAAGGGTTGCACACGCTTATGTCGACATATGTTGACATAGACACCAAAATAATGTGAAAAATGGTACTTGTTTAGTTTCACGGCGCCCGATATATCGGATGCGATATCGGCCGATATATCGATGTGATCCAATGCGATTTTTGACCTGTTCATAACCCCACTATCCACTATGTTGTGTGGCGAGCGCAGCGAGCCACCAAGCCCGAAGCGTGGCGAGCGGACGCAGATTACTGCGCTCGCCACACTATATAAAATCAACCCCATGCGTAGTGGATAGTGGGGTTATGAACAGTAAAAAAATCGCATCGATATATATCGGCCGATATCGCATTCGATACATCGGGCGCAGTGAAACTAAACAAGTACCTGAAAAACTCATATTGACCTTATTCATGTTGACCATCAACCATAAGCAGATGAACAGTTTTCCCTGGGAACGCGCATCAATGCTCACCGCTCGTAGCCGGGCCGTACATACTGGGCGGCTTTGAGCTGAAAGCCACTCAAAACACCAGGTTTGAGCGGCTTTCAGTTTAAAATCTCCCAGTGTGTATGGGCCTTAAGTAAATGCATTAGAGTTGATAAGATCTTCCTGGCAGCACTTGAGTACAGAGTGCAGTGTTATGTGAGCTGTATAGTCAGTATACAGGCTACGCTTGGCATACACTGCTCAGCCAAGCTTGTTTGCTTGAGAAGTTTACTAGACAACGTTTCTAAGGACGCATTTATTATCTATGTTTTGTTAATGCCATTGGTGAGTGTATAGCAAATAGAAACAGAAGTAGTGCAAGATTGCCATGGTGCTAGAGATACATAATTCACACCGAGGCTGGGAAGTACCGTGTGTTGTGTAAAGCTTATTGGTATCATTAGTTATGAATAAATTTGTCTGCCATTCAGCAAGGACAAGGCATGTTCCCAGTAGCCTGCAGAAACTTGCACAGCTTTTACTTTAAAAAAATAAATAAATGAGAATATTTGTTCTGATCTAACAATGAATCCAAGTAAAATAAGTCAGGTTACTGTTCCCTTCTACCACCGGCATCAGCATCCCAGATACTAAATACCTGTCTGTACATGTTCCCCACCTGTTTATATCAGGGTTGCCTACCCTCCCGGAATGGCCGGGAGGATCCCAAAAATCGGGTCTTCCTCCCGGCCCCCCTGAAAGGTGGGCAACCCTCCCGGATTCTGGGGGACCCCCACGCCACCCCCTGATTGAAGCATCTCACTCCTGACTTGATTTTAATGCAGCAATCTGCGGGTCTCTCAGAGGAGGGGGCGGAGCTAAAATGTCCACAATCGCATCATTTTAGCCCCGCCCCCTACACTGAGATCCGTGAATTGGGGTATTTTACATCCTGGGGCGGGGCTTAATGATGTCACGCTCAAGCCCCGCCCCCAGAACTGCAGCTGAAAGTCTCCTCTCCGGGCATAAAGTCGGCAACCTGGTTTATATTGTTTATGGTTTATACTGTATACTGTTTACTTGCTACCCACCTGGCTGCTGCACAGCAAACTGAAAACAAATTCTTTGTATACACAAGTATACCTGGCCAATAATACTGCTTTCACATTGTAGAAATGGGTAATGACACGGTATTCTTAAATGGGACTTTAAAACGGGTCAGAGCCTTGAGACCTTTCACATTGCAGGTGAAAACCATTTTAAAAATCATTTAATACCATTCAAACATTCAACCCGTTTAACCCCCAAGGGACACGTTTCAAGCCATTGAAATAGAGCTGTTCAAACTGCCAAAAAAATGGCTTTAAAACGTGTAGGACTCTGCTTTTTAACCGTGTTGAAATACCGGTTAACTTTAACCGGTAAATCAACTCTGGCACTTTCACATTGCAGCCTTAAACGTTTTAAAATGGAAAAAAAACGGCAATATACCGTTTTAAAAGTGCGATGTGAAAGGGGTATAAAGCTAATTCTGATCATTCATATTTATAAACAGGAGTCAGGACCCGACCAATGAGCACATACACAGAGCCTATCTTCTTACCCTGTAGTATAAGCATTACCTTAAAGAGATAAATAGGGGGAAATTTACTAAGGTAAAAATCGTATAAAAAAAATCGTATTCGTACCTAATTTTTTTAGGTGTATTCGTATTTTCAGGATTTACTATCCTGAAAATACGGTGATGTGTGTTCGTATTCATGGTGTAAACATGGCGTATTTGTATTTTTGAATACGAATACGAATGAATATGACATCGATAGAATACGCCTATTTTTAACATGAAAACAATGTACTTTAGTCATTTACTAACAATTCTTCTTTGTAAAAATTTGAATACGAATCGTAAACGCATACGAATCATAAAAAAAATGCACCAAAAAAAATACACCTTGATTTGGAAGTGTATTTCACATCTTAGAATTTTACACATGAGAAAAAAAAATCAGAAAATAACCCCCAGATGATCAAAATCACAAATGTGTGACTTATAAAAGGCCACTAAGCACTCATACACACTTCTCAGCTTCAAACATGGCACAAGGTTTACATTCACAGACCATGTCAGTGTGGGCTATGAGATACCTGGGCTGAGATATAATGGAATGTGAAAAAAAATTTCATTTTCCGAAATCGCACCACATTGCACTTTTTTTAAATTGCTTTTTTTTCCTGCTAATTTGCATATTTAATGAGATGTGAATTTGTGGCAAAAGAGTGCAATATGGTGCGTTTTTAGTCATGAAATTGTGCAAATTTGAGGACATGTGGGATTTTGTGTACAAAAAGGTTATAAAGAAAATGGCAAGGGGTCCCCCCTGCTGAGCATAACCAGCCATAGGTCAATGAGCTGGACCTAGTTATTTATTTTATTTATTACCAGTTATTTATATAGTGCACACATATTCCGCAGCGCTTTACAGAGTATAGTTGAACATTCACATCAGTCCCTGCCCCAGTGGAGCTTACAATCTATATTCCCAATCACATGTACATGCACACACAGACATTCTAGGGTTAATTTTGTTATGAGCCAATTAACCTACCAAGAAAATTACTAACAGATCAGGCGCAAACTCACAATTAATGAAATACTCTATACTATACTCTATACTATATGTAATACAAATTAATAAACAGTGCTTAATTTGGTATATATGTGCAGCTCCCAAAAAGACACTGGTGGTCAAAGAACAAAAAAATAAAACTAATTAAAGAGAGCGCATGTATACCAATAAGTATGATTTTATTAAAAAATTGTCATTAATTAAAAATACATTTGATAATAGTAACCATAAAACAAATCTATTAGGTATTATGTGCCCCTTGGGAATAGTCCCTTTATGTAGACTTTTAATTGGCAAAGTCCAGAGACATATTAATAGCAAAACGTCACCAAATCACCAAGTTCCAAAAATACGGTGGACAAAAAGTGTAGGGGTTCCCCCTATTTTGGGAACCATGCCCGGCCCTGGGGCTGGTTTAAAAAAAATCAGCGGAGCCCTATTTAAATGTTTTTCTGATTTTTTTTTAAACCAGGCCCGGCTCTTTGTGTCTGGGGCTGGTTATGTCCCTGGAGGGGGGACCCCACCCCGTTTTTTTTAATTATTTATTAATTTTTATATTTTTTTTACACTGCAGCCTGCACGGATCTGACTGATCTATGCAGGCTAAAACCAATACGAATTTGTATTTTAAAATATGGATTTGTATTTAAAATACGAATTCGTATCACAAAAAATACGAATCAATACGCCATCGGATAATACGAATCAGTCAAATATGACTGATTAGTAAATTATCCTCCAGAATACGAATGAAAATATGACTACACCAGTCGTATTCATTCATATTCATTCGTAGTAAGAATACCAATACGATTTTTTGTATTCGTATTCTTAGTAAATTTCCCCCATAATGTTTAATAGTAAACAAAAAGCATACAAGCACATTTACAAATGTTGAATTCCTAGAGCCGGATTCAAATAGGATCGATACTTAGCGATATGGGTTATTGATAGGTTCATTCTATTTTTGGGCTTCCATTTCACAAAAATGAGCAGGAGAGGGTTCTTACCAGAACCCTCCCCAGCGATGGTCACCAAACGTAGATGGCCTTCTTACCTGGTGAAGGTGCAGAACGGCCATGATTGAATATAGTCCTTAAATAATTTAAATGTATTAAAATGGTAAAAATGTATTTAGTTTGGGGAGCATTATAAGTAACTAGGGATGCACAGTACATGAGAGGATCCCTGATATTCAGTATCCAGTATATACATTGTAGTTCATGTTACAAGCACGAGTGAACAGGATCAGAATTAAGCAGAATTTACCTGCTTTCCAGTGAGCTGGATCATCGGTCTTCATTCACCCTGAGGAATACTAGATGTGATAGCAGTTAGCCTGTCAGCTGCTCTGTTGTGGGTCATGCAGCTCAATAATGAAAACGTATTTATTTAAAAACTCTCTGTTCTCCATTGAGGCTTTACTGTAGCAACAGTAAATAAACAGCAAATAAAGGCTTGCCACACCTAGGAATCCTTCCCACTAAGGCCATGGATTAACTCACCGTCGCTCTGGGTCTTAATCACAAACAGACAATGTGAATGTTGTATCACTGTCTAGATTGGAGGACAGGTTATTAATATTAATAATATTTATAGTGGACTAGAAGAGAAACAATGCTTCAGTATGTGTTGTGGAGGAAACCTGACTTGTTTTATTATTGTTTCTATGTCAGATCACTTTTGCTTTATTAAGAAAACAATTCAGAAGTTACTGTTACATTCTAACCACAGGCTACTTCATAACTGCCTACTTTTTAGCACTCCTCTCCGGGAGAAGCCAGGAGAGGAGTGAAAAGGGGGCGGGATGAGGCTACGTGTTGGGGGCTGAATGAGGATGATGTCATCGAGCCCCGCCCCATACAGTCAACCGTGTTAATTTGTGGGTCCACGGATTGGGGGAGGGGCTAAAATGCAGCAAAATTACGAGATTCGCGTCATTTTAGCCCTTGCACATAGACCCACAAAATTTGGGATTGTATACAGTAGGGGAAGGGGGGATAGGAGGCTGTGGCGGTGATGCGGTAGACTTGCCCACCTTCCCGGGGGGGGGCCAGAAGGGGGACTGGTCTACTCAGCATCCTAAACAGGGCTGGATTAAAGGCCTCAGTCATAGGTCCGGTGCAAAACTTGTTCCAGGCCAGGCCTGGCTAACCTGTGACTCTCCAGCTGATGTGAAACTACAAGTCCCAGCATGCCTTGCCACAGTGTTGGCATTAGGGAGTGTTAAAACTGTGGCAGCAAGGCATGCTGGGATGTGTTGTTTCACTACAGCTGGAGGGGGGATGCAGTTTAAATCACGGCGGTCGGGATCCCGGCGTTCAAAATCCCGACGCCGGAATCCCGAACGCTGAAATCCCGACTCTTTCTCCCCCCATGGGTGTCCATGACACCCTCGGAGGGAGAATAAATTAGTGTGCCGAGCATAGCGAGGCACCGGGCCCGCTGCGTGGCGAGCATAGCGAGCCCGCAAGGGGGGGCGATCCACGTCCCCCCCTTGTCGGGATTTCGGCGTTCGGGATTCCGGCGTCGGGATTTTGAACACCGGGATCCCGACCGCTGACTTTTCATGCCGAATCCCTGGAGGGCCATGGTTTGGCCAGGCCTCTTCAAGGGCCTATTATGAATAATGGAACTGTGGGCAATGAGGTGTGGCTAGTGGCATGTGGTGGGCATGTACACATGGTGTGCTATCAGCCCCAATGTTTAACTATGTTAAAGTAGAAGGATTGTATCATTTTGTTCAGATAATAGAAATATAATTGTGTTACTTATGAGTCAGGGATAACATTGCAGCCAGCTGTGCAACTTACCATCATGCTTATCCTCATGGTAGCCATTGTTCACCTAGACATTGGTGACCGCATATACCACACCCACCTGACTGTTGGGACACTACTCCTAGCATTTTGTGTCATCTCTTCCGGGCATGGCCAGAGGCGGATTTAAACCTCATGGGGACCCATTCAAGATACCAGTTTGGGTCCTCATCTAACAATCCAATACTATACTATAAAAATACTATATTTTTGCTGCTGATTGCAGCCGGCATCAATAGAGTACCTTGGCGTCTGCACGGTCTACTGATAAATACTCATTGGCATTGCGTACAAATCTGAATCAGGCAGGTGTGGGATAATGTCACTGCATTATTCTCTTTAAGAGCTGGCAAAGATGACAAGGAGGAGCTTAGGAAAAAATGGAAGCTCAATGTAGGCTGAGCTGAATACACAGCAGAAGGAAACGAGCAGGTGTGGGATAATATCACTGTGTCTTTCTTTGTAGGAGCTGGCAAAGACAACAAGGAGTAGCTGAGGAAAAGAATGGATGCTCAATGTAGGCTGAGCTGATGAAGATGTACTAGAGAATGATACTTGCAGGTGTGAGGTTAGGTCACAGTGTCGTATCTGGCAATGCTCCAGAGAACCCCTCCCTCATGCACCTGAGTAATATTACTGAACTAATTGAGCATCTACCACTATCTGTGTGAATGCTCCAGAGAGCAAGATGGATTTGTCCTTGGTCCCTTCCTCCCACCCTTATATTGTATGAACAGGACACTTTAACAAAGCAATATTTTCAGCGACAGGGTCTGCCACATGACTGTGGCTGAAATGATTGGTTTGTTTGGGCCCCCACAAAAAAAGAAGCAATTCATTTATCTGTCCTTGCGCAAACTGGCTCTACAGGGGCAAGATGTCCACCTCATCCTCATCGACACCCCCTTCAGTGTGTACATCCTCATTCTCACAGAGTATTAATACAAACCTGCTGTAATCCACCATCACAGGTCCCTCTGTACTTTCTGGAGGCAATTGCTAGTCTTCCTGGAGGAATTTATAATTAATTTTGATGAACATCATCTGCTCCACAATTTGTGGAAGCAACTTCCTGCACGATCAATGACAAGGTTCCGGGCTGCACTAAAAACTCTTTCAGAATACACACTGGGTGGTGGTGGTGGTGGGTGATAACTTAGGTCATATAAAGCCAGTTTGCGCAGGGGCCTCCAAATTGCCTATTTTACTGCCAGTATAGATACAGATAGTCTGACATGTCTACTTGAATGCTGTCACCGATATATCCACCATTCTTTCAATGGTGACAGCATGATATGCAGTGACAGTAGACATGTCAGTAATTTTAGGCAGATCCTTCAGTCTGGACCAGATGTCCAAACTAGCTCCTAACTGCCCTGCATCACCGCCAAAGGTTCTGCTATAAAAAATACGTTTTTTTCCTTGCAGCCCCAGTTGTGGGAGAAAATTAAGGAGGAGCTGTTGCTGTGTCACGTTCCAGCAGGTCTGTGCACCTCTGCAGACTTGTGTCCACCAGAGCTATAATGTAAGCTAAACCTAGGATCGAGTCCTTAAATCAAACCTAGGATCGAGCATGGTGGGCAAAATGAATCCTGGCAAAGAGAATGAAGGGCTCCATTAACAAGTCCCACATACTTGGCAGAATCGCTTCATTTTAGCTCCTCCTTCACTTTCTCCAGCTGATTCTGCAAAACAAAAATATTTCTTAAGCGCTGGTTGGATGTACCCATTTTAGCCTCTGTTTAAATAGGGATACTCAGTCCCCATAAAAATTACAGAAGCTAGATAATAAACAGTGATAAAAAGCAGGTCAATCAATAGAAATAGACATATATGTCTATTTATATTGATTGACCCACTTTTTTGTGCTGTTTATTATCTTGCTTCTGCAAAAGCCTAATAATTGGCATGACCTGACTCAAGCTGGCAGTGTCTGAACTGACTTCATGTGTGGCAAGTTGGAAGGGTTGGGGAATCATTCTCCACTGTGCTTGAGTCAGGTACATTTCTCCTCCATTGCCAAAGTCATAGTTGGATGTATAGGCATGATTGGCCTTTTAAACAGAAAAACACACAAGAGGAACAAATTAAAAATGAGTGAATCAATTGAATAAAAATTTGTACATTTAATATTTAAAAATTAATACATTTAGGACACTAATTAAATTGACACTTTTTGCATGATATTAAGACACATGTCGCTTTTGTAGAAAATCAGTTAAAAGATGATATATATCAATGGCTAGGTGATCAGATCTCACGTGGGTAGGTGAACCCCAAACGTGGTGAGAGTATGTCCTGCACTGTCCACAATGCGATGGTCCCAATTGGATGGAGTCCTGTAAGTGTGGCAATGGATTGTCCTGTGTGCCCACCAAGGGAGTGGCTGATGTAGTGAGCCTGACTACAACCTCGTGGCACTCTGTATACAAGATGACAGGTATTTAGCCGAAGACTTCCACTGATTGGGGGACCCGTGGTCAGAAGAATGAGCAGGTAAGTGTTCCCACGTTCTCTCTGGATCAGAATAACCAAAAACAGCACCACCAACGCGTTTCCCTGGACTAACGCCAGCTTTGCCACTCTAGCAGCTGCTCACATTTAAGCAAGCAGCTCAGCACAAGCGCTCCCGGGGGACAACATTAGGTGTTGACCCCATCTTACATACTTATGATTGGCCTTTTGCTGCTCCTTATTGTAATGCACAAAATAAATGAACTATTAAAGGGGGTTGTATTTAAATATTAAATACTCAAGTAATTTGCAGTCTTGTGCGATTGACCATCACACAATTACATATGCTGCTCCTTCATCATCTGAAGCATTTAGAGGGTAAAATTCCACCTCCTTACCGCCTCGTGCATCAGTTGATTGCAGGGCAGGTTCAAGAGGGTTTGCAGGCACTCCAGTTTTCGACTCGAACGATATTTTTTGGGACAAGGAAAGTGTTTCCTGCATGCCCCTATCATTTTTCAAAAAAATTCTGCACCACCAAATTAATTGTGTGAGCAAAACATGGGATGTGCTGGAATTTACCCAAATGTAATGTTCGCACAATATTGGTGGCGTTGTCAGATATTACAAATCCCAAGAAGAGTCTAATGGTGTGTACACACGGTGAGATTACTTTGCTATTCGACGTAAGGACTGTACACACGGTGAGATATTGTTTTGCCTAAGCAATTTTGACTAAGCAATTTTGCCTAGATACACAAGAGATTTTGATTAGATGCACTGGAGATTTTGACTAAAGGCCCATACACACTAGAAGATTTTCATTTCAAAAGACTTTGCCAAAATCTATGATAGATATATCTGTCACCAAAGTAGTGCGTACACACTGAGCCATTTTCCCCAAAGAGCAAGAGATTTTCAGGAGGCGAAAGACTTTGCTGAAAATCTTTCATATAAAAGGATATTTACATAATAGGTGGGATTTATATATATATATATATATATATATATATATATATATAAATATATATATTTATTGCTGGCACAGGCCAGTAATGTATACGTTATCGCAGACACTGTCCACCAATGTTTATTAGAATAGGCACGGGTGGTTTGTGACCAATTGATATTGGCCCACTAGACAACAGTGCCATCTAGCGGCACAAGAAACATATGCACTGTAGAAGTCTTTTATATAAAAGTTTTTCAGCATGGTTATGAATAACATTAGCTGCAGCCTGTCATGTTTATTTATAACAAGCAATCACATTTATGTTTCACATTTTGTATTTTGCAGTGTATTGGCTTTTTGTAACTCCCAGCCTGTACTTCAGTCTCATCCGGAGTGGCTATATGTCAGTTCCGGCTGGGTACCGGAAGGAGACACGGACAACGCCGGACTGAGGACGGAGCTGCAGGCGGGACCCCCTGGTTCTGTGAGTATGTTTTTTAGTATTTATAAGCCACTTGTGTATCCTGAAGAAGGGCAGTTGCCCGAAACGTCGTTGATTAAACACAGCACTTTATTTCTAATTTGGAGTCCCGGAGTGACGCTCATTGTCCTGACCTGAGGTGTGAGAGAGAGAGAGAGAGAGAGAGAGAGAGAGAGAGAGAGAGAGAGAGAGAGAGAGAGAGAGAGAGAGAGAGAGAGAGAGAGAGAGACAGAAGGATGCACTCCAGGGACTTAGAAAAATGAAAAAAGTGTATTACACTGTAAAATACAAGGCCAACGTTTCGTGACTACAATGCCCCTTTGTCAAGGCATACAAGTGGACAAAAATTACAAGACAGGGCATCTGTAGACGTCTTCACAGCTCCAGCATCAGTATCCTGATGCTGGAGCTGTGAAGACGTCTACAGATTCCCTGTCTTGAGAAAGGCCACCTAGTGGCCGAAACGTAGACTGACTGTACTATAGAATTGTGATGTACCTTGATTAAATTCTTTCATTATACAATTGTGGTGAGTGCCCTCATTGGATCAATATCCTACACTGCTATATAGATATAGATAGATAGATAGATAGATAGATAGATAGATAGATAGATAGAGAGATAGAGAGATAGATAGAGAGATAGATAGAGAGATAGATAGATATAGAGAGAGATATAGAGAGAGAGAGATAGAGAGATATAGATATAACAACCTGTAGCCCGGCATTTTGCCGAGACGAGACACAACATTGCTATGCTTCACTACCATATCATCGACCACGTACCCCCATTGAAAAGAGGGGGTGATCGTTCTTTGCGGCTACTCCAATTGGAAAGCCGCTGGATATTTACATTGGATACCCTAAGTACACGCGGTTTAAATTAAAACTTAGGTTTATCATGTTTCTTGTAAGTCTTTAATCAGCCTCCTATATGGAGGAAACAAGGCTCTCGGATAATAGTGTAAGTTGTATTGGACAATTGATTTATCTATGAGGAAGAGATCATAAGTATACAGTGTTGATTAAAAATTGTTTGATATTTGAATGTGTTGTTCTGTAATGTGGATATGTTTGTATATATATTAGTCATGATAAGGTTTTAAACGTTTTTTGTATTCACAGCACTTTTGAATATCCCGGTCCTTGTAAGCCATAAGCTGTTTATGGCAGTTGCTGGGCAACGTTAATGCACGGTATCCCTCCGTGCATCCTGCAGCATCTTACAGCGTGTGCCGTCATCAATGGGCGGCAGCTGAGGAGACGGCGGGCGGTATGAACGGACTGGTGAAGAATAAATGTTCTTTACTGTTTGATGTATGTGTTCTTCCTGCACCTTGATAAAAGAGCCGCTGGGCTCAGAAACGTTGGTAACATACAGTGTGTGGACCTTGTTTATTTGAGTGCCGCCATCCCCCAGGAAGTTATATTATATATATATATATATATATATATATATATATATATATATATATATATATATAGTCAACAGAACATGCGGCAGGATGAAGGGGTGACTCGACCCCGAAACGTAGATCTGGCATTAAACACTTGTTTTCACCAAGTCGCAGTCTCCGAGTGCCGCATGTTCTGTTGACTGTATACCACGCTCCTGACGGGAGCGATCAAGAGGGCACCGGAGCAAGGGAGTCCTTGGGGACACACAGAGTGCCGGAGTATTGTCTCCATATATATATATATATATATATATATTGGTGGCGCAGGCCAGCAATGTATACATTATCACTGACACTGTCCACCAACATTTATTAAAATAAAGCCAACAATATATATATATATATATATATATATATATATATATATATATATATATATAATGGCCATTTAAATAAATACATAGGTGGGCAGCGAGCATTTAAATAAATATACATTGGAGGCAGTGGGCATATAATAATATACATATTGGTGGGCAGTGGGCATATAAATATTAAATATTGGTGGGCTGTGGTCATATATATATATATATATATATATATATATATATATATATATATATATATAACATTGGTGGCAGTGGGCATATAAATATATAAACATTGGTGGCAGTGGACTGGGCATATACCTAGATAAACATTGGTGGCAATGGGCTGGGCATATACATAGATAAACATTGGTGGCAGTGGGCTGGGCATATACATAGATAAACATTGGTGGCAGCGCTACTCACTTTTGTGCTGCGGGCGTCGGAACAGGCAGACATACTGGCGGGACTGTGCGCTTGCAGCTTCTTCTCCTCCTCCTCCTCCCTGCTCCATGCAGTCAGACAAAATGAGCTGGGGGAGGGAGCGGGGAGGGAGCAGGGAAGGTCAGCCCCCAGGCTGTCTGTATTGCTGCTGAACGGGGCGGCTGCAGGAGACCGGGGGTGGAGAGAGCACAGTCATCCGGGCTGAAAGTTTATCATCTTTCAGCCCAGCAGCACGGGTGAGCATACACACTAAGCGATGATGGCTCAGATACCAGCCATCATGATGGTCAAACCAGCTGACGTGGGATCTTTTCAGCGATGATCTGCAGTCGGTGGCCCATACACACTGATCAATTTTTCAGCTGAAAATCGTTAAGTGTGTATGGGCCTTAAGCGTTTTCTTCTAAGTAATGATAGTCTATGATCTAGTCAAACCTATGCTAAACAATCACTGCTAGACAATATTGACTAAGCAGGAGAAAAATATCAAAAAACATCACCACTGGACTTTTATATGGCCGCACAGAACAGCGCTACTCAGGGCCAGCACCATAAATCTAGGGGCCCTGTGCACTGATATTTCTGCCCCCCCCCCCCCCCCCACACACACACACACACCTAATCCCAAACCCACACAACCCTCATCTTCAAAGCCTTCAATAATACTCATGTGGCTACACACTGCCTGGCTCTCTCTGCAGAGAAATGAGCTCCAGGCAGCTCCTTGCCTCCTTACCTCCTTGTCCTCCTCACCTATACCATCGAGGGGGACCCTTTTAGATTTCAGTTGGGGACTTTGTTCGCTTCTCCAACTGTAGAATCTCCTGCTGCGAGTCTGCGATGATGAGAAGGCACTAGGCAGCATGGCAGGACTCGGAGGCAGCCACAGCACAGAGGCCCTTATTCTAGTTGAATCGGACGGATGCGTATTTTTGGATAGGAACCAAGTGTTCTTAGCCCCGCGTTCCGTACGGATCGCTCACACCGTCCGAATGCGGTAAGACGCTGACCAAACGGGGCGCGAGTGGATTTTTTATGTGAACACCTCCTCCATCTGTGGGAACCTCCCCCATCATTCGATGGTCGCCGACCATCGAATGATGGACCGAGTGGTCAGGCAGCACCGAGTGCTCCAGACCACTCGGGCATTTCTCTGTGCAAAAGCAGGGATATGGGCGGACAGGCTATGTCATATGTCCGCCCCAGACACGTGCGCCACGGCTGGATTACCATACGTACGCCCAGCGGTTTCATGGGAACGCCCATGAAACGCAGGGGGCGTACGCATATGGTAATGAGCAAAATCAGTCCTTCACGCCCCTCTTCACCCCCAGCTCGGATGGTTCCGTACGATCCTTTTCTGCACGGACCTCACGCCGTGTTCGGACGTGTGAGGCGTTTCCACATGCGCAAATACGCCTCTGCACATGCGCAAACACCAACCATCGGCCGTCCGTCCGCATTCGGAGCCATCCGACTCAATCAGAATAAGGGCCAGAGTGCGGAGCAGAGATTGTGGTGCTGCATATGCGCAATAAGGTCCGTGCGAAGTGCAGCTAGGAGACAGCCGACCCAGCCTCCAAGCATTGAGAGGCTGCGGCCTGGCACTGTACACAGTGGATGGGCGGGACGGACACTGAGTGTGACACATACACAGCAGCGCAGCGGCAGGAGAGACCCGGCAGCATGCGCACAACAGTCGGACAGACACAGCCAAGCAGCCAGCACACAGACATGGGCTGCAGACTGCACAGCAGACGGCCGCGGGGGTAACACAGACGGCCAGGCTCTAGGGCCCTTCAGATCGCCGGGGCCCGTCACACATTTCCTCTCCCTGACATTCTCTCTCTCGACACTCTCTTGTTTCTCTCTTTCTCCATGATTCCCTAACTCTCTCATTCTCCTCATATCTTTCTTGCTCCCCTTATATCATTCTCCCTCTCTCTAGCTATCTCTATCTATGGGGAGGAACTTACACCACTGCATATGTAGTTACACACATATAGGCCCTTATTCTGATTGACGCGTACTTTTCCGCATACTTTCGGATCGCGTCTTTACGGCGTCTGCGCATGCGTGGAGAACGCAACGCGCATGTGCCACGCCTTGACTCCGTACCTGTTCGGGCAAATCCCGTACAAAACTGTTCACCGCAATCAGTCGGGAAATATGGGCGTATTATGGGCGTCATGCGGAATGACACATGGGCGTAGTTTCAAAGTGGGAAAAACTGGGAGGAAACATGGGCGGACACGGGGGAGTACACTTATGTTGGGGGGCGTACATTCGGATAGCACTCCGAATGCACGCGACCAAAACCGATAGAAATGTGCGGTGTCCAAAAGGCTACTATTGCTTTGCGGACACCACTCGTTCCTGCGGTAGGCGAACGGACCGCCTAATGACTACAAGCATTAACACCTGAACCCAATACAATCGACTCCTTTACTCATTACTCACTAATAGGACGCTTGTCAGTGCTTTAATTGAAACCATTGCTGCTTCAATTGCTGTAAGGGTTAATGTGTGCAATGCATGTGTTAGGCATGCTTGTAAGGATATATTGGCATCTAATTGATTCCAATTCCAAATATGCATTTTTGTATGAGGATAGGTAATTGAATAAGTGGGTCATGTGATGTATTGCAGAATAGACATAATAGTGGGTTTTTTGGCGTAAATACACCACTTACGTGCGGTAGCACCGCTTGGCTCCCGTTCGGATGCGGTATTCCCGTGCATACTCTGTAATACCGTGCAGAATCGGAGTGTTTCTCCCGCACACGCATGGTTTGTATGTCGTCCGTAAACACGCCCTGTTCTTAAAGAGTGAGTCCGTCCGAATGCGGAGGACACGTGGGCGTTTCTACGGACGATGGCCGCACGCGGCAGAACACCGTGGCGTGCGGGCCGCACCGTAAGAATTCGGGAATATCCGCACCGATCAGAATAAGGGCCATAGTCACACAAATAGCACAACACATATAAACATACATAACATACATACATACAGTTACACACATACTGTACACATGCATACCTCCCAACTTCTGATGACATGAAATAGGGACAGCGCCCGAAAAGGGGGCGGGGTGTATGCAAATGAGGGCACGGCTTATGCTAATTAGCCGCGACCTCATTTTCATACAAGAATAGACGCTGTGCGCATGTCATCAAACACCACTTTACCTGCAATTCTACACACATTGTGTATCTCATCACCTGCCCCTGCAGTATGTATTATGTGGGGAAAACAGAACGCAAACTGAAAGAACGCATGGCGATGCACAGGCACTCTATACGCAGTGCCCTGACAAGTGGGAAAAGCGATCAGCCGGTTGCGAGGCATTTCGCTGTTAAAAAACATCCCCTGTCCAGTCTCAAATATAGAGCCATAGATTGTGTTCCAGCTTCCAAAAGAGGAGGCGACCGTGCGAGAGCACTGTTACGCAAAGAGTCCTGGTGGATTCACCAGTTAGACACGATGTCCCCTCGGGGGTTAAATGAAATGCTACCTCTTGGAATATTTCGTTAAACATGTTTGGTCATCATGTTCTGTGCATTTTTTGTTCATTTTTTGCTGCTTATTGATTATATATCTCTTGTTTTTTACAGTGCTGGATCATTCCCCGTGTGTTTGTTTTGTATTCATGTTGTTATGGTGATGGTGATGTCATCTGAGTGCGTCCCTAGTGAGTGATGTCATTCAGGCTGGACTGAGGGGCGGGTACCCAGCCCCGCCCACAGGAAACAGCATTTTCCACATGGTGTGTATTCTCTGCTATATTAAGGTCAGTGTTACATGTTATCTTTATCCTGATGACAAAACAATAAAGTTTTGAAACGTTGATCGAACCTCTGTGGCAGCATATCGTTTATTGTTTGACTGATCGTGAGTGCCGCACCTTCGTTTGTATATCACAGCAAGTCCCTGCAGTGAAGGCACCGATCGCTGAGAGGTACTGTTACTGGGAGTGCCGGACCGTCTTCCCTATATATATATATATATATATATATACTGTCACACACATATATAGTACCTCACCACACCACACTATTACTGGGTGCGCCCAGTGTCTTCATTGCAGCTGCCTCCTCCTCACATCCAGGCTGCCGTGTAGCTCCGCCCACCTGCTTGATGTGGAGACACTCCCATCCAGTTTAGCCCCCTACAGCTGGCAGAGCACTGGAAGAGGGGGATTCTTCATCCAGCTCGGTGTGGACAAACAGGACAGCCCACATGCTGTCTAGCTCCGCGGTGGCCATCTTTAACAGGAACAATGGCATCATGGGATTTGTAGTTACTCTTTGACTGCTCAGAGTCTGAGCAGTAACAGTTAAACTACAAATCCCATGTGCCACTATTTTTCCTGCTCTGGCCAGTTGGGTCCTCCGTTCAGGCTGATGGTAAGTGAATCAGCCTGAATCCGCAGTCTCCCTGCACCTCGTTTCAGACGTGCAAGGTGACTAGGTGTGGGCGGGGCCATATCGCTGTCTGCTGCTGGCTTTATTGAAAAAGCAAAAAGAGAGGGGGTTGGAGTAAATTGCGCTGCTGTTTGAATAGTTTCAATATCTGTAACACATTGGCTGTCTAAAAAGAAATGACTTGTGGACACACTGTTGCTTTTAGAAAAATGTTTTATCACAAATAGGTAAATAAAATACAATACATATAAATATACAGCATCTAAAAAACAAGACAATTATTAAAAAGAAGAGAATGGGATCCCAATCAATTAATTATAATCTCATTGGTGTATTTATCAATGATAATTCTTTACTGATGGAATTAATGAACATCAATCTCCTGCCAAATAGAAAATATATTTGAAAAAAATCGGGCAAAGTTCCGGTTTTAGATGAAATAGTATCTCATTATTAGCTGGCTGATAGCTTACAAATGAAAACAGTCACGAAGTATATATTATGCTCACCCGTATAGCAGACCTCAATCCCCTAGATGTAGTGTGGGGAGAGGCAGATAGTGTCCAGCAGCTGGTGGCCGGCAACTCAGATGGAGGGAGAGCTGCTCTTCAGCTGGGGTGTATAGTAAATCAGCAGATGAAATTTAACGGTGGGCATACACTTGTGGCAATTTATCCTGCGATTCTCAATCCCTTTGAGGTGGATGGGGAGAGAAGCAGAGTATAGTTGCTGATGTCCGGCGGCTCAAGGTAATAGAAAGCCGCACTTCAGCAGAGTAATGTAAATGTACCTGTCCGGTCGCTGGTAATAATGTGCCACAAAGGTCTCGATCCCCTTAGCACAGTGTGGGGGGAGAGATGATGCAGACCCGCTGATGTCCGGCGGCACGTAGGATTGGAGAGCCGCGCTTCAGCGGGGCGGTAAATATATACCTGTTGGGTAACTTGCAGCAAGGTGCCGCAGAAGTCTCAATCCCCTCGGTATAGTGTGGGGAGAGGTGCGAGGTGACGCGGCTGATGTCCGGCGGCTCGGGAGATGGGAGAGCCGCGCTTCAGCAAGCGGGTGAGCGTACACCTGTCAGGGAGCAAGAAGGTGTTTCTATTCAGCCGGGTAGTGTAAAGCGGCTGGTTGCCGGTATTTAGCGAAATCCCAAATTTTCGCGGGGAGGCAGGAGGCAGATGGAAGTTCTGTAGATGGGATCTCCGTCTCAGGTAGGTAGATTACGTCAACGCGTTTCGTTCCGTGATGAAGCTGGGAACTTTATCAAGACGAGTAACTGTGTTCACTGAACAAACTTTATTTATAGGGCTGTGATGAATTGAATCATTAATTGATTGATTAAATGATTCTGATAACCTGTGTCAGCTTGCGCTGTGTGTCTCACATTATCAAGCAGATAGTACTTTCCTTTAAAATACATTTAAATTAAGCATAGCACAGTGTGTCCAGTAAGAGCTTTAATCTGGACTAGTACATGTATATACGCAAAATTGAACTTATACAACTAAATAACAAAGAGTAGGATCCAAGTGAGGAGTCTTTAATTGTTTTATATATATCAAATAACCAAATATATTGGATTCTTATGCGCTCAATGTGGCGCCTATATTAAACCAAAAATATTTATGAACGGGCTTAGTGTATTTAATTTGGTATGCTTAAATAAGCATCCAAAAAAATATACATATTTAAACATGTATATTTTAAATTTAACGATGAAAAAATATATATATATAATAATATTAAACATAAAAAATATACATAATAAGAAAATACACATGTTAGTCGATCTCAATTGAGCAGATATATTGCATGCAGAGTCTCAAGGAGTATATGCGTATTAATATCTGCACACGTCCGTAAGGTGTGTCAAAAATATACACATATATATGATACTAAATATTATAAAGAATATATAATTAAAATGATAATATTAAATAAATAAATATAAAAATAATAACAGAAGGAGAAAAATAATTAGATCATTTGATTATTTAGTATTTCTAATATAGTTGAATAGCAATAAAATTATAATAAAATAGAGGGCAAAGTTGTATGAAAATTTTATACAATTAATAGTAACCCAAAAGAGAGCCGATAGAGAGCAATTAGATTCATATATTTTTTGTAAATATGGATAACAGATTTATTTCAACTCTTTGTAAGATTAATTACTATGAAATCCTTTTTTTATTTTTATTAAGCTCAAATTTTTCATTTTAATTGTATTTGTAATTTTTATATTTTTATTGTTAGTAAATGGTGTCAACTTCGAATATAAAGTTATCTTTTCGTATTTCCTATCACCAATATTCCCAGAAATGTTTTTTTATTTATTATTATTATTATATTCAATGGATGAATTAGTATTTATAATATGAAGAGAAAGAGAGGGGGGGGGGGGGGAAGGGGAAAGAGTATAAGTATATATGGGTATATCTCCCACATACAAAGATATATGTCCCACAAAATATAAAGGACAAAAATAAATATAAATATACACATATACATATAAATATAGATGGATGAATGGCTCTCAGGGGGTGGGGGGAGAGTGGTCTGCAAATCCGGGGTGTCGCAATAAAATTACGCACGCCGGATAGATCACTGTCTCTCCAACCCGTGGGAGAAATGGTGTGTATTAATCTAATGAATTTTTAGTCCAGACATGAAAAATCTAGAGCTTCATTTAGTCCTTGGGGGTTTAGGGTGTCCAGTTTGAAAATCCAGGCTGATTCTGCCAAACACAGTTTTCTAAATCGATCACCCCCTCTTTTTGTATTCTGGATTTGTTCAATTCCTGTCACTGTTAGGCCACTAGGGTCACCACCATGTTTTGTCAGAAAGTGGCGTGGGACACTGTGATTGTGTAATTTTTTCAAGATATTGTTCCTGTGTTCTCTAAATCTGCTTTTTAGGCTCCTAATTGTTCGTCCCACGTACTGGAGTTTACATGGGCACTCCAGTACGTAGACACAGTAAGTTGTTTCACAAGTAATAAAATGTTTTATTGGGAAAGTTTGTTTATTATGAGTAGAACTAATGGTTTTCATTTTATTGGATGTGTATTGACATGTTAGGCAGATTTTTTTATTACATTTAAAGTTACCATTCGGTTTGGGGGGAATCCAAGTAGATACTGTGTTATTGATTGATGGTAGCAAGCTAGGGGCTATATGGTCTTTAAGGTTTCTATTCCTTCTAAAGGTAATCTTAGGCTTAGTTAGTATATTTCTTAGGATTTTATCATGAGAGAGTAATTTGAAATTTTCTAGAATAATTTTCTTTATTTGTTGAGATTTATTGTTAAATTTTGAAATAAATGCGATTTGATTTGATATTTGGTTGTCTTTTATTGTATGTTCTTTTGGTTCTAGAAGGCTAGTTCTTTTTATTTTATTTACCTGTACTAGGGCATCCTGCAGAATTTCCTTAGGATATCCTCTTCTCTCAAAATTTTTTATCATTATTTCTGACTGTTTTTTGTATTCTGAATCAAGTGAACAATTTCGACGAATCCGCAATAACTGATTTTTAGGGATATTGTTTATCCAGGGTTTATAGTGTCCACTGGTAAAATGTAGGTAGTTGTTAGTTCCCACTGGTTTAATATAGTTAGCAGAGATTAATGAGCCATTGGAGGTGGAGAATGCGATATCCAGAAAGTTTACCGATGTGTAACTAAAAGTGTGAGTAAATTTTAAATTAAAAGTGTTTAGATTAAGAAAATTAACAAAAGCAAGTGCCAAATCGTGTCCCCCTTCCCAAATAATAAACAAATCGTCAATGAAACGGCCATAGAGGACCAGATTCTCTCTATATGGACCGCCCCATATAAGTTGTTCCTCTAGGCGGCCCATATAGAGGTTCGCGAAACTTGGCGCAAATCTGGTCCCCATGGCCGTTCCAAGGCGCTGTAAGTAGTGGTGATCTTCAAAAATAAAATAATTGTGAGTGAGAATAAGATTAATTAGATTAATACACACCATTTCTCTCACGGGTTGGAGAGACAGTGATCTATCCGGCGTGCGTAATTTTATTGCGACACCCCGGATTTGCAGACCACTCTCCCCCCACCCCCTGAGAGCCATTCATCCATCTATATTTATATGTATATGTGTATATTTATATTTATTTTTGTCCTTTATATTTTGTGGGACATATATCTTTGTATGTGGGAGATATACCCATATATACTTATACTCTTTCCCCTTCCCCCCCCCCCCTCTCTTTCTCTTCATATTATAAATACTAATTCATCCATTGAATATAATAATAATAATAAATAAAAAAACATTTCTGGGAATATTGGTGATAGGAAATACGAAAAGATAACTTTATATTCGAAGTTGACACCATTTACTAACAATAAAAATATAAAAATTACAAATACAATTAAAATGAAAAATTTGAGCTTAATAAAAATAAAAAAAGGATTTCATAGTAATTAATCTTACAAAGAGTTGAAATAAATCTGTTATCCATATTTACAAAAAATATATGAATCTAATTGCTCTCTATCGGCTCTCTTTTGGGTTACTATTAATTGTATAAAATTTTCATACAACTTTGCCCTCTATTTTATTATAATTTTATTGCTATTCAACTATATTAGAAATACTAAATAATCAAATGATCTAATTATTTTTCTCCTTCTGTTATTATTTTTATATTTATTTATTTAATATTATCATTTTAATTATATATTCTTTATAATATTTAGTATCATATATATGTGTATATTTTTGACACACCTTACGGACGTGTGCAGATATTAATACGCATATACTCCTTGAGACTCTGCATGCAATATATCTGCTCAATTGAGATCGACTAACATGTGTATTTTCTTATTATGTATATTTTTTATGTTTAATATTATTATATATATATATTTTTTCATCGTTAAATTTAAAATATACATGTTTAAATATGTATATTTTTTTGGATGCTTATTTAAGCATACCAAATTAAATACACTAAGCCCGTTCATAAATATTTTTGGTTTAATATAGGCGCCACATTGAGCGCATAAGAATCCAATATATTTGGTTATTTGATATATATAAAACAATTAAAGACTCCTCACTTGGATCCTACTCTTTGTTATTTAGTTGTATAAGTTCAATTTTGCGTATATACATGTACTAGTCCTGATTAAAGCTCTTACTGGACACACTGTGCTATGCTTAATTTAAATGTATTTTAAAGGAAAGTACTATCTGCTTGATAATGTGAGACACACAGCGCAAGCTGACACAGGTTATCAGAATCATTTAATCAATCAATTAATGATTCAATTCATCACAGCCCTATAAATAAAGTTTGTTCAGTGAACACAGTTACTCGTCTTGATAAAGTTCCCAGCTTCATCACGGAACGAAACGCGTTGACGTAATCTACCTACCTGAGACGGAGATCCCATCTACAGAACTTCCATCTGCCTCCTGCCTCCCCGCGAAAATTTGGGATTTCGCTAAATACCGGCAACCAGCCGCTTTACACTACCCGGCTGAATAGAAACACCTTCTTGCTCCCTGACAGGTGTACGCTCACCCGCTTGCTGAAGCGCGGCTCTCCCATCTCCCGAGCCGCCGGACATCAGCCGCGTCACCTCGCACCTCTCCCCACACTATACCGAGGGGATTGAGACTTCTGCGGCACCTTGCTGCAAGTTACCCAACAGGTATATATTTACCGCCCCGCTGAAGCGCGGCTCTCCAATCCTACGTGCCGCCGGACATCAGCGGGTCTGCATCATCTCTCCCCCCACACTGTGCTAAGGGGATCGAGACCTTTGTGGCACATTATTACCAGCGACCGGACAGGTACATTTACATTACTCTGCTGAAGTGCGGCTTTCTATTACCTTGAGCCGCCGGACATCAGCAACTATACTCTGCTTCTCTCCCCATCCACCTCAAAGGGATTGAGAATCGCAGGATAAATTGCCACAAGTGTATGCCCACCGTTAAATTTCATCTGCTGATTTACTATACACCCCAGCTGAAGAGCAGCTCTCCCTCCATCTGAGTTGCCGGCCACCAGCTGCTGGACACTATCTGCCTCTCCCCACACTACATCTAGGGGATTGAGGTCTGCTATACGGGTGAGCATAATATATACTTCGTGACTGTTTTCATTTGTAAGCTATCAGCCAGCTAATAATGAGATACTATTTCATCTAAAACCGGAACTTTGCCCGATTTTTTTCAAATATATTTTCTATTTGGCAGGAGATTGATGTTCATTAATTCCATCAGTAAAGAATTATCATTGATAAATACACCAATGAGATTATAATTAATTGATTGGGATCCCATTCTCTTCTTTTTAATAATTGTCTTGTTTTTTAGATGCTGTATATTTATATGTATTGTATTTTATTTACCTATTTGTGATAAAACATTTTTCTAAAAGCAACAGTGTGTCCACAAGTCATTTCTTTTTAGACAGCCAATGTGTTACAGATATTGAAACTATTCAAACAGCAGCGCAATTTACTCCAACCCCCTCTCTTTTAGTTTTCTTTCATTTGTGGGTCTGACGGGCCCACAGGAGTTACTGCAGCAGCTGTAGCAAAATTTGCCGGTTAATTATACATACCTTGGAAATATTAATTCTTGACTGCAGAGCGCCAGGAATTGTGTCCCAGAGAGCACCACCCTTGGTGCTACTCTGTCACGCAATAAACCCCATTGTATCCTTTATTGAAAAAGCCGCAGCTCAGCCAGTTGGGCGACGGGCAGAGCAGGAAACTGGCGGGGAAGGGAGTGGGGGAGCGGGCTACACGGCTCCGGCGCTTGGAGCTCGAGCTCCGCCGGCTCCGCCCTCCCTATGACCCTGTACACAGACCCCGAGACCTGGTCTGAAGTTCCGACTACCTGCAATAGAAAGGGCACCATTTGTTCCCACGATAGAGGTAAATATATTATAGTCTGACTTTGTGCCACAATATCATTGGCAGCAAGGTATAAGCTATTATCCCGGCCTACCAGCTGTGATGCTCCCCATATTCCCAATAATGCCCACAAATCATTTACAGCCACCCATATTTATTACATAAGACTGTTAGAAGCAAGGGTGATTAATAGCAACCAAAATATTATATAGAATGCAATAGTAAGGGGTGTGGCCTAATGACTAGAGCATGGCTTCATGGAATATGCTGTCCCCTTGACCCCATTTTGGATCAGTGTTGGGGCATGCCCAGTGCTCTGAGGGCGGCTGACCATGCCTCCAGTCCCACTCTCTCTGCCTTGAATAGATGCCTTACACATATAAACAGCATGTGTTTGCTAAGCAGAGCAGCGAGTGAGAGCAGCAACCCCCCATCCCACCATGGGGCACTGGTCCGCATGTGAGTAGTGACAGAAAAACAGGACTATGCTGACAAGATTGGGACATTTAGGAAGTATATGTAATATGGCCGCCATAAAGACAGATGACAGAGATGAGATGATGCGTTGTCTTGGTCACTCAGTGGAGGACATTTATGAGTCTCATATGGAGAATATATTGGTAATGCAGTAATTATGTGCTTATATTGCAGCTGTCCCAGACAGGATTTACCACCTCCAGACGCCCAGCGGACATCACAGTGATCGGGCATTTTATGCCAATTAAAGAGAGAGAACAGCGCCCAGTTACTACAAGTGTCAGGTATAGGATACCTCACCCTCCGGCAACAGCCGCCGGCTCTCAGGGCTCTGGGAGCAGATTTCCTGCCATTTAATTCAAAATGCAGAGGGCGCAAAGAGGCAGACAACACCTGCAAGACCTCTTTGCTGCAATTATATTGTCTATGCAGAACTATTGGATATTTGAAATACCATCTTAGTAAATAAAGACCTAAGGGGTTTATATACTGAGATAGTTTTTTTATTTCAGAAGGGATGTTGCTATGGGTAACTAATCAGAGTTTATTATTTATTTAGCATTGTCTAGATAATTGATAGATCTGATTATTTACTCATTGTAACATCCCATCTGAGATAGAACTCATATTTTAGTATATGAACTCCTTTATATTTACTATACATATGATGCAAATAGTCTTTATTACATTTTCCTCTTAAACTCTGCTTTGACTAATTTATCACCGGTACTTGCTTTACCCTATGGGTAATAAGGTCATCAGGGAACATTTTAATTTATCCTGACAAAAGAACCATATGGGGACTGATGTCACAGCCCAAGAGATACAGACAGTGGCACCGAGAGTGGGGGATACTAGTTACCCTCACCCTCCTCTTCAAGTCTCTAGTCCAGCACCGGTGCTGTGCGCTGGGATGCTATGAGTATAGGGAACTCTGCCTGCAGGGTGGTTAGTGATCTTCCTGCCCCCCCCCCCCTTCCCCCTCTTGTGCACCAGCCAAAAGTTCTATACATAGTGGCAGAGGAGAATTATACACCCCCCCCCCCCCCCCCCCCCCAACTCTCCTGTTATTGGGACAATACAGACAGCATGGGCAGATTGGGAACAAAAAGTGGCCCTGGAAAATTTATAGAAGAGGCCTCACTTAGGCTGCACCAAATCAAATGTATGTGGCAGCGGTGTAGCTAGGTGCCACGGTGCCCGGAGCAAGGTCATATTTCGCCCCCCCCCCCCCCCCCCGTAATGAATTGGGGGCGTGGCTAACATGTGTTGGCATGTTACATTTCAAATATATGACGCTGTGGCAGAATCTGCTGCGCTATATAAGACACTGTAACGGAATCTGCTGCGCTATGTAAGACGCTGTAACGGAATCTGCTGCGCTATGTAAGACGCTGTAACGGAATCTGCTGCGCTATATAAGACGCTGTAACGGAATCTGCTGCGCTATATAAGACGCTGTAACGGAATCTGCTGCGCTATATAAGACCCTGTAACATAATCTGCTGCGCTATATAAGACACTGTAACGGAATGTGCTGCGCTATATAAGACCCTGTAACGGAATCTGCTGCGCTATATAAAAGACTGTAACGGAATCTGCTGCACTATATAAGAGACTGTAACGGAATCTGCTGCGCTATATATGACACTGTAACGGAATCTGCTGCGCTGTATAAGACACTGTAACGGAATCTGCTGCGCTGTATAAGACACTGTAACGGAATCTGCTGCGCTATATAAGACACTGTAACGGAATCTGCTGCGCTATATAAGACACTGTAATGGAATCTGCTGCGCTATATAAGACGCTGTAACAGAATCTGCTGCGCTATATAAGACACTGTAACGGAATCTGCTGCGCTATATAAGACCCTGTAACATAATCTGCTGCGGTATATAAGACACTGTAACGGAATGTGCTGCGCTATATAAGAGACTGTAACGGAATCTGCTGCGCTATATAAGAGACTGTAACGGAATCTGCTGCGCTATATAAGAGACTGTAACGGAATCTGCTGCGCTATATAAGAGACTGTAACAGAATCTGCTGCTCTATATAAGACGCTGTAAGGAATCTGCTGCGCTATATAAGACACTGTAATAGAATCTGCTGCGCTATATAAGACACATATAAGAGAGATTAACCCCACCCCCACAAATCCCCAAAACCCCATGATTATTGGCATAATTATTTATCTTTAGTAAAAAACTAAAATCCACCTTGAGAAGAGCAGGGTGGCAGCATAAACCAGAAAGACCCAACAACCCCCCCCCCCCCCCGGACCCCACCAAACCCCCAAACCCCATGATTATTCCCTTAATTCTTTATTTAAAAAGAAAAACGAAAAAATCTACCTTGAGGAGCACAGACAGGGGACTTCTTTATTCCTGCTGCTCAGCGCTGCCCAGGAGCTGGCCCGAGCAGCAGCAGCAGCTTGATTAGGGACCAGGTGAGCTGGGCAGACGGGGCAGTCGCTGGGCAGGGCAGCCACTGGTGCAGGCTGCCCTGCGTGTGTAGGGCAGCAGGACTCTCATTTGCGGAGGGGGGGCGGCGCCCGGCGCCCTGCGCCCCAACTGCGCCCGGAGCGTGTGCTCCGGTGGCTCCGCCCTCCCTACACCTCTGGTATGTGGTAATAACATGGAATTTATACATAACTACACCTGTAAGGAAGCCATTGGAATCACTGTGCTCTGCATTCTAGGGGCCTCTAGACCTATAAGCTGCCGTGACAAACCACAAACCTCCACACATATCCCATCTCCCCCCATTGACACTTAACACAGGCACCAAAACCTCTATCAAGCAGAAAAACAACTCATTACCATATTCCCCCAAATAGCAAAAAAATCCAAACCCCTCCCCAGAGGAACCCTGAAACACCCCAGGAATTGTTACAACCTGGATAGCACTGTCCTGTCCTATTAAGATTAGATATAGATGGGCTCCTGCCTTAGATGAGTATTTGCAACAGGTACTCTGTGAACAAGCATAGGTTGTGTGTAGACTCATGCTGTGTAATGTGATTATGGGTCACTACATGCTGTGTTATGTGAATATGGGTCACCATGCAGCCATTTTCCCAGTGGTCTTTACCGCTGCTCTGCCGGACCGATGATGAGGTGAGTAGAATTAAATGGGTGAAGGGTGTACAGCGTGTGGGTCCCCCAGCGACACTTATGTGACATCATATGTAATAGCCATTACAATGTGTGGTATAATATGTAATGGGCATTATGGCATGTGTCATAATGTGTACTGGGCATTCTGGCATAATGTACAATGGGCATCACGGTGTGAGGCGTAATGTGTAATGGGCATCACGGTGTGAGGAGTAATGGGCATAGTGGTCTGAGTCTATGTGTAAGGGGCATCATAGTGTGAGGTGTAATGTGTAATGGGCATCACAGTGTGAAGTGCAACATGTAATGGGCATCACAGTGTGAGGCGTAATATGTAATGGGCCTTACAGTTTGTGGCATAATGTGTAATGGGAATTACAGTGTTTGGTATAATGTGTATTGGGCATTACGGTGTGTGGCATAACGTTTGTTGGGCATAATGGCATGTGGTATACTATGTAATCCCTATTATCCCTATTTTACAAAAATTTGTCAAGCCCTGGCATAATGTGCAATGTCAATTACTGTGTGTGGCATTATGTGTGATGGGCATTATGGTGTGTGGTATTATGTGAAATGGGCATTATGCTGGGTGGCATTATGTGGAATGGGCATTACTGTGTATTGCATTATATGTGATAGGCATTATGTTGTGTGGCATTATGTGTAATGGGCATTATGGTGAGTGGCATTATGTGTAATGGGCATTAGGGTGAGTGGCATTATGTGTAATGGGCATTAGGGTGTGTGGCATTATGTGTAATGGCCATTACAGTGTAAATTTTCGACGCGCACTGTCCCTGTTTCTGGTGTGTGTGATGGGAATAATTAATCCTGAATTCCATATACATAAAAAAGTCACCTATTTAGTTTGCATTGATGCCCAGTAGGCAGTGATGGACACGCCCAGTAGGCTTTAATGGACACGCCCAGTAGGCGTGATGAACACGCCCCTCCAATGGTGCACCCCCTAAGAAAATGGGCTGCGCACGCCTATGCCCCTCACCCCAGAAAATGCAGGGACTAGGCTGGTGTAAAAGGGGCCAACCTGGGAATGCATTTTCTGGTGAGAAAGGGGTATTCTGCAGTGCTCTGAATACAGCCAGGCTCTGCCACTGTCAGTGGCTATCACTTCTGCCTGGCGGCGGCTGTCCCCCATTTACCGGGAGCATGTATTCCCCCTTGGCAATGAACATGTAATCCCACATGGCAACGAGCATGGAACATCTGGCAATGAGCATGGAACCCTTGGCAATGAGCATGTAGATAAGCATCACTTATGTAGCATAATTTTTAATAGGCATTATGGTGTTTGGCATAATACATAATGGACATAATGGCGTGTAACTTAATGTGTAATGGACATTATGGTGTAAATGTTTAATGCACGCCTTTGGTGGACAATGTCCCTGTTTATGAAGCGTATTGTGAATTTTGGCTTAATCTGTGTGCCATTATGTGAATTCTGGCTCAATCCGTGTGGCATTCGGTGAATTTTGGCTCAATCCGTGTGTAATTATGTGAATTTTGGCTCATTCCATTTGGCATCATGTGTAAGGGGGAAGTATAATGGGGTCTGGTATATTGTTGCATAATGTGTAGAAGTTGTTTATGGTGTTGTAGACTACACCCTGTTGAGTGGCCACACCCCTTTTCCGGAGCGCGCCTTCGGCGCGCGAACAACTACATCCTTCACTTTTGTCGCTATGGTGTGCCTGCGTACTTTAAATACCAGGGCCTATTTTTAATCCCATTCCCACCCTCTCTCTGCCGCTCTCTTAGCATGTACACTGGCACCACTGACACCGCCCTCCCCCAACCCAAACCCTCTTTTATCATGGTGCCCCCCCTGTCATTTTATCCTGGATCCGCCCCTGCCACTGGCTGTGATGAAATCAGCCTGATCGGGGCTGGAGCTGATGTCACACACCCTCCCTCTTGCCTGTGCTTTCCCCGGACACGCCTGCAGTTATCTGGCACTCCCATAAAACGGTCGGTTACCACCCTCCAAACGCCGGCATCCTGTCAATCATCTTGTGAGCGGTCAGTGATTATAAAAAGTAGCAGGCCTTCATCGCAGTACGGCCACGCACATGCGTGCTGCAACCCATGCGCATGAGTCGTCTATCAATAATCGGCTGCGTTGTGAATTCGTATAGCAGCGATCAGGTCTGAATCAGGCCCATAGAGCGGTATACAGGCCCTTATTCAGATCTGATTGCAGCACAAATTTGTTCTCAAAATGGGCAAAACCATGCTGCACTGCAGATGGGGCAGATGTAACATGTGCAGAGCTAAATTTGGGTTGGGTGTGTTGAAACTGATCTATATTGCAGTGTCAAAATAATGCAGCCAGTATTTACCCTGCACAGAAACAAAATAACTCACACAAATCTAACTCTCTCTATACATGTTACATCTGCCCCACCTGCAGTGCACATTGGTTTTGGCCATTTGGAGTGCAAATTTGTACTGCAATCTGATGTGAATAAGGGCCACCGGGCGGAGTAGAATACAGTGCGGTATATAGAGCAGGATTGGTACAATGCAGATACAGTGCAGATTAGATATAGAGTGGGATTCTTCCCGTACAGCGATGGGAAGGTCAGGCATCACAACCACCAACACCTTTGGACTCTAGTTGGAGGTTTGTGATCACATGTCTTCTTTAGTAGGCAGAGATGTTTGCTGGGCTTTGACAGGTGAAATCTCTTAAAATCTCTAAAGGGGGAGTAGGAGGGCTTGCATCGTCATGTGAAGTCGAACCACTAATCATGAATACAGGCCAGGGCCTTAACCGTTCCTTGCCACTCCGTGTCGTACATGGCACATTGGCAAGTTTACGTTTCTCCTCCAATGACCTTAATTTATTTTTTTGGGTCCTTTTTTTACTCAACTTTGGCTTTTTGGCTTTCACATGCCCTGTACTTTGACACTGGACATCGGCCTTGGCAGACAACATTTATGGCATACAGGGCAGCCATCAGAAATTGTGGGGCCTGGGACTGACAAAATAGGCAGGGTTTCCCCCACCGCCTATTGTTACACAAAATATTTTAGTCAGATATTTTGGCAGAACTCCGAAAAGAGATAAAGCACCAGCCAATGAACTGTGTTTGAAAATGACATTTGGGAAATGATTGGCTGGTGCTTTTTCTCCTTTTTCACCCCACCACACCGGCTTCCTGTCAATCAAATAGGGACCACTTGCGATGAAAAATATCAGATTTTTGTTGCGGTTTGGCGACAGGCATGCGTACTGTGACTCGTATGCATTCACAGTCACTGGATAATCAGTCGCTGTGCAAATTCGCACAACAGCGATCAAGTCTGAGTAACCCCCAATGTGCAGGGCATAATTGTGCAGGGTTTAATGTGCCGGGCGTAATGTGCGGGGTATCACGGCATACCTCCCAACATGGCCCATTCCAGCAGGGACGAAATTCCCTGTTCCTGGACTTCCTTGCCAGTGGCAGAGGTGGGGCGGCAGCACAGTCCAATATTCAAATAAGGAAGCCACGTCTGCTTTCAGTGAGTCCCAGGCTGTGATATTTGATGTGAAAGTTGGTGTGGCTCCCCTATTTGAATGTGGGGATAAGCTACCGGTGCCTTATCGCCACATTATGTCACATACAGTAACATACTGTACCTTCCAACATGACTCATTGCAGGAGGGACACATTTTCTCTGTTCCTGGACTTCCTTGTCAGTGGCAGTTGCAGCTGTGGGGCTGCAACTGCCACTGGCAAGGAAGTCCAGGAACAGAGCAGTTTTGTCCCTCCTGCAATGAGTCATGTTGGGAGGTATGTTACTGTATGCAACATAATGTGCGGGGCAATACTGTGAGGGGCATAATTTGTGGGACATAGGGCCTAATTCAGCACGGATTGCTAATCTAAGTAGATAGCCATCACCCAGACAGAACCCACCCCGTGCAAATCTGCAAGATAATTTGCAAAACTACCACAGATCGCTATCCTCCGAAACCATCAAAAGGATTTTAGCCATCTGTGAACATGTGAATAGCTCTGGGGCTTCACAGAGTGATGATGTCACAGAGCGATGACGTCACAGAGCGATGATGTCACAGAGCGATGATGTCACAATGCACTACTGATCACATAGTCTGAGCTGTTTGGCTTTGGGCTCATATCTTCACAAGAACTGGATGAAGGAAGAAGTTCTCCGTGAAGATGGGCTGTTGTCTTAGCAAGTGCTGTGATGACGATGATGATGTGCAGTGCGCTGCACCTGCAAGATCCCAGAATGCCGATATCTGCGATAGAGACGGCGATTTCACAATTGAAGATCAGGGATATATCTTATGGAAGATCATTTCCTCACGACCGGCGTTTAGCCACAGAAGGAGAAGATGGCTCAAGCGCCATAGGTTTACACCTAGACTGACCCCCATATCTGAGAAGGAGGAGGAGCTGGAGGTGTCCGATGTGGAACACGATGACACCGGAGGAGAAAGTGTTGGCCCAGGGAGCGGCACAGTGGCGCCTGGCACCGGGCACACAGAACTGAAGGGATTTGACCCCTATAACAACATAATGTTGATGCTTATGCTATCCTGGCTAATCAGACTGTATATATATATCCGCACTGCTGCAGATCGGCGGTGAGATGGACAGTGTATGCCTTTGTGTATTTTTGTATATATTTGTATATATTTGTATATATTCGTATATATTTGTATATATTTGTATATATGGAAATTTGTAAATATTGTACATAATTATAGATAGGATATTTATCTATATATCTATATATCTATATATCTATCTATCTATAGATAACCAAATTACAATAAAACCTTGTACAATAACAGTCCGTGCAAGATCCCAGAATGCCGATGTCTGCGATAGAGACGGCGATTTCACAATTGAAGATCAGGGATATATCTTATGGAAGATCATTTCCTCACGACCGGCGTTTAGCCACAGAAGGAGAAGATGGCTCAAGCGCCATAGGTTTACACCTAGACTGACCCCCATATCTGAGAAGGAGGAGGAGCTGGAGGTGTCCGATGTGGAACACGATGACACCGGAGGACAAAGTGTTGGCCCAGGGAGCGGCACAGTGGCACCTGGCACCGGGCACACAGAACTGGAGGGATTTGACCCCTATAACAACATAATGTTGATGCTTATGCTATCCTGGCTAATCAGACTGTATATATATATCTGCACTGCTGCAGATCGGCGGTGAGATGGACAGTGTATACCTTTGTGTATTTTTGTATATATTTGTATATATTTGTATATATTCGTATATATTTGTATATATTTGTATATATGTAAATTTGTAAATATTGTACATAATTATAGATAGGATATTTATCTATCTATCGATAACCAAATTACAATAAAACCTTGTACAATAACAGTCCGTGTGTATTATTATTATTATTATAATTTTATTTATAAGGCGCCACAAGTGTTTCGCAGCACCGTACAAAGGAACAATACAGGAAGACAAAACTTGGCATAACATTGAATAAATAACAAAAATACAGTACAAATAAAGAGCACCACAGTTCAATACACATTACAGCTTAAATGTAAGTAGTGAGGACCCAATCAACATACAACTAGAGGCTTGAGGCCAATGATGGAGATGAGTATGCAGACGAAGATGGTCACTGAGTATTGGAGTAAAGGAGAGCTGTGAGTGAAATGTGAAGAGAAGTGGGCTTTGACAACAGGAAGGAAGAGGGCCCTACTCGGAGGAGATTACAATCTAGTAGGAAGGGGAGACAGACAGATTACAAGAGGTGCAAGCGAGGGGGTGGTGGTTAGATAGCAGGATGTAAACAGGCAAGGGGTCGGAGAACCAGCTGGTTTATGCAGTGGAAGGGTACGCTTTGATGAATAGGTGAGTTTTCAGTGCCCGTTTGAAGCTTTGCAAGGTCGGGGAGAGTCTAATGGAGCGAGGGAGTGCGTTCCACTGAAGGGGTGCAGCACGGGCAAAGTCCTGTACTCTAGAATGGGAAGCAGTGATCAGGGTGGAGGAGAGACGACAGTCGTCAGCCGACCGTAGAGGGCGGGAGGGTGTATGAATGGAGATGAGGTTAGAGATATATGGAGCAATGGAATTAGAGATGGCCCTGTATGTGAGTGTGAGGTGTTTGAAGAGGATTCTGTAGGGGAATGGAAGCCAGTGCAGATTTTGTTGAAGGGGAGTAGCAGAATTAGAGCGGCGGGAGAGGAAGATAAGCCTGGCTGCAGCATTGAGGACAGATTGGAGAGGAGCTAGTTGGGATTGAGCGAGGCCGGTGAGAAGAGCATTACAGTAGTCATGTGTGATGTGTGTGACACAACCCTGGCGCACGCGCTGCTGGCGCACTCCTACACAGACACACATCCAGCAAGTGTTGCTAATTTATATAGCCAGCAATTGTGTTGATTTCATTAATGCCTTTTACAGCCGCACAATGTGACATAAAGGCTCCGACTCAGCCGCACAGTGTTATAGTTATTGGTACTGATAACCGCGACGCCATAAGACGCTGCTAATGCTGAACACAATCCTGCTACATACAACATGTAAAGAGATCATGTGTAACAAGGTGTAACATCCCCCTACTGTACAGTACTCATACCTGGGAGAAGCCCGGAGAGAGGAGTTCAAGCAGGGCTGGACAAGGCTTCGTTTTGGGGGTGGGGCGAGGCTGGCGTCACCAAGCCCCACCCCCCACGACCGGTAGCCATATTAATTATCGGGTCTGTGGATGGGGGAAGGGGTTAAAATGACGCAAAATGCCGCGATTCTTGTCATTTTAGCCCCACCCCCTCTCCGCGGACCCGCAAAATTCTGACATTTTTACCGCAGGGAAGGGGGGAGCAGGGGCTGTTGCTACAATGTGGGAGACTTGCCCACCTTCCCGGGGGCCGGGAGGGGGACCCGATTTGCGGGACCCTCCCGGCCATTCCGGGAGGGTAGGCAAGTATGACATTACTGTAGGTATAACATGTCACCCCAGAGGTCTGTGCCCTGTATAATAGATAACCATGGTCACATCTCCCCGGCCACTGTTACAGTGTTCCTCAGTAACATACAGTGTCACACTCAGATCAGTCATTACTTTTTGCTGTCATTTCTGCCTATGTCTGGGTCTGTTGGAGGGGCCTGAGTCCTGCTCCCCCCTCCTCCGCTGCACGGAGAGTGGAAACCAACTGCCACTGCAACAGCCTCTCTCCCCAGATCAGCACACGCTGCTCAGTACTATTGGCCTAATTCAGGTTGGCTCACAAAAGCAGAATCTCTCTCTAATGGGAAAAACCATATGCACTGCAGGTGGGGCAGATGTAACATGTGCAGAGAGAATTACATTTGGGTGGGGTGTGTTCAAACTGAAATCTAAATTGCAGAGTAAAAATAAAGCAGCCAGTATTTACTCTGCACAGAAACAAAATATCTCACCCAAATCTAACTTTCTGGGCATGTTTCATCAGCCCCACCTACAGTGTACATGGGTTTGTCCATGAAAGGAGTTTGCTTTTGCAAACCAACTTGAATCACCCCCTATGTACTGAGCTGGGGAGAGAGGCACAAATCTAACTCTCTCTGCACATATTACATCTGCCCCACATGCAGTGCAGCATGGTTTTGCCCATTTTGAGAACAAATTTGTCCTGCAATTGGGTCTGAATTAGGCCCTGTATTTGTCCAATGAGTAGACAATCCTATCCAATGATCCAATACAAATCTGTTGGACAGGGCAGGATCCCCAGCAGTCAATGGTGCACATCGGTGTATGTAAAGCATCACTGGTCTATCAGCAAGTGGAGAATAATGTGTATAACTGACCACGGTCCCACAGCCAGATACACCTCCAGGTATGGGGAAGAGGTGACAATGTGGCCGGTGTATAGATCTGGGGGTGTATGGCTCGGAATATGGTATATCAGTGGCAAACGCAGGATTTTCAGAAGGGGGTTTCAAGAGGGGCGGAGCAAAGCACGGAGATGGACACTTAGGTGACCCAGTATATGCCGGGTCAGTTAAAGTAGTATTATAGATAGACCAAATGTATATAAATAATAATAATAATAATAAATATATATACATACACACATATATATATATATATATATATATATATACATATATACATACAGGGGCGTCAACAGCAGTGTAGACCCCTGGGTATAGCACTGTATTAGGGCACCTACCGATCCTCCAGCGGTAGGGCTGGGGGAAGCTTTGATGTCCCCCGGGTGGTAGGGTTATTATATCAACCGCTCAGCATGTAGGGCCTGGATCAGTAATCTCCACTAATTACCCCTTTACTGCACAGATGGTGGGAGATGGGATGGGAGAAGGGGGCACTGGGCTGAATGAAGGGGCCCTGATACATAACTTCCAGGGTGGTAGAGGATGTTTAATATGCAGAGGAGGGGTGTATAGTGGAGTGGGCTTATTATCCATAATTTTCTGGTGGGAGGACAGCTTGCTTGACTGCAGATATCTCCAGTTCCCAGAAATAGATTTCTTAGATTTTAATGGAATTAAACACTAGAGGATCCCACCTACCAAATGATATTGGGGACTAGGGGATCAGAGTGCAGGAGGCAGAGCAATCTGCCAACGAGAATATAAAACTACATACCAGGTGTGTGGAGCTGGAGCAGTAACCAGCTGCTGGAAGGCTGATATCTCTGGTTCTGGGAACAATAGAGACAAGCTTCTAGTGTCCATCAAAGGGGGAGAGTCCCAGCTTTTGGAATATACCCTCAGAAAAACTCTAAGTGAGACAGAACCTGAAATATCTGACTGGGAAGAGCAATTAACAGGCTTGGATGGCGATCACTGCTTTGAAGTCAGATATCTCTGGTTCCCAAGGGCCGATATGAAAAATTCTTGTACCCATGGAAAGAGGGGACCCTCAGCTTTCAGCCTAGTCTCCTGGGGGGTTTCTGGGTACTCAGAAACCCCCCTGCGTGCGCTACTGGGGCGGGATCCCCAGCAGCCAATGGTGCACATCGGTGTATGTACAGCATCACTGGTCTATCAGCAAGTGGAGAATAATGTGTATACCTGGCCACGGTCTCACAGCCAGATACACCACCAGGTATGGGGAAGAGGTGACAATGTGGCAGGTGGATAGATCTGGGAGTGTATGGCTGGGAATATGAGGGTATATGCAGTGGCGTAACTATAAATGATGCTCCCCCAAGCCAAAATATTTTTAGGCGCCCCCCCCCCCCCCCATAATGCCCCATACACATTACCTCTCTGTCTCTCCCCATGTCCCTTTCCCCCACATGCCTCTCTGTGTGTCCCCTGGTCCATTTCCACTATATGCACATGTGTCCCTCCTGGTCCCTTCCCACCACAGGCCTCTCTTTGTCCCCCCTGGTACCTTCCCAACACATGCTTCGCTGTGTCCCACCTGGTACCTTCCCACTACATGCCTCGCTGTCCCCCCCCCATTGTATCTTCCCACCACATGCCTATATGTGCCCCCCTTGGTCCACACTGACCACCCTGGTGGGACTTAATTTAAATGAATGGCTGCAGAAAAAGGTGAATTACCAACCTGCTTCTAATTACTGTTGTCTGTCTGCCACATATGTGGCTGGGAGCGCTGTGATTGGCGGAGAAGCATCCCTGGGGAGGCATAGCAGGGAGAGCGCAGCGAGCTTACTGGCAGAACCCATCCCCTGTAGAACACTCTCCCCTCCGCCCAGCACCGTGGCCACCTGGACATCCTCTCCCCCGGGACTGGCTGCTAGCGCACTGCACACTGCCCCCAGCAGACTGTTTGACCCCCACCTCCTCACCTATGTGCAGCAGTGGGGATGATCTGGGCGGCGGCAGATAGCTTGTACTCTAGCGCTATGTGCCGGCAGGGCAGGAAGCGCTACTGAATTTGAAAAGACTGGCCGGGCCGGAAGCTGATTGGCTGAGAGAATTCTCAGTCTTTTCAATGTCAGCAGCGCTTCCCGCCCTGCCGGCACATAGCGCTACAACTTCCAGCGGGGCCCAGAAGAAAAAGACTGCCCGCTGTCAGTGTAGCATACTGGGTCTGGGTGGGATACTGTTTTCTCTCATACTTGCCTACTTTTGAAAACTAGTTTCAGGGAGATTCCAGATGCTAGTAAAATGCGCTGCCCCATTGAGAGGGGGATATCGTGGTCCGCTCCAAAGGTTGTGTCTAGCTCCACCCATGTACATACACTCAGTGGTGTGTTCTGCAATGGCAGGTGAAAACTATAGCATACCTCAACCTGCCGCACCGAAGGCGCGTCCGACCCCAGGAAGGGCGGAGCTACATGCCAGGTGGGTATGGCCATGGGGAGAGGCCTAGCACTGCGACCCCCGTTTCCGTCATTCCTAGCAGGTGAGCACCCACGGCTATCTGCCTGCACTACCTCTGTTCCTGCACTGAAGAGATGCCGCACCCAGTACACACACCCATCCCATATTACACCCCGTACACAAAGTACCATATCACATTATATACAGCCGCCCCTCTCCCATATTACGCATAGCACCATATTTTAATGGGCCTAATTCAGACCTGCTTGCATGGCTGCAAATTTGCATAGCGGATGATTATCATTGAACTGCATATGTGTAGCGTATGCAGTATACATGCACGAGGCCATGCTGCAATAAAATCCTGCCATTATTTTTGTTGGCTGCCGTTCGAAAGGTAATTGTCATTGAGTGGGCATGTGGGGGTGGACAACGAACGCTTTTGGGAGTCCAATAAAAACACTGGTTGTCCCTGATATTTGTAAATATCCGGGCTGGTGCAAACAGATGTGCAGCCTTACAAATCCAGTCACACAGGGGGCACATTGATTTGCAAGGCGGGATTTCACTGGTACGCGGCGGAGACTATACTGATCAACAGGTCTGAATCTGGCCCAATGAATGCAGCCTTCCCCATATCACATTATACACAGCCCCCCTATGTTACATTATACACAGCCCCCCTATATTACATTATACACAGCCCCCCTATGTTACATTATACACATCCCCCCTATATACATTATACACAGCCCACCCCATATTATATTATACACAGCCCCCCTATATTACATTATACACAACCCACCCATATTACATTATACACAGCATCCCTATATTACATTATACACAGCCCCCCTATATTACATTATACACAGCCCCCTATATTACATTATACACAGCCCTTCCCATATCACATTATACACAGCCCTCCCCATATTACACTATACACAGCCCTTCCCATATCACATTTTACACAGCCCTCCCCATATTACACTATACACAGCCCTTCCCATGTCACACTATACACAGCCCTCCCCATATTAAACTATACACAGATCCCTTATATTACATTATACACAGCCCATTCCACATTATAAACAGCCCCCACACACACTAAATCCCCATCATATTACAGACCCCACTCCCCCAGTACACACACAGCACCACAATAATAAAAGTGCCACATTACAGTAGATAAAACACAGCCCCTCACTCCCCCACTATACAGCACCATACCTCCCAACTTTTCTCCGGATGAAATAGGGACACTCGCGCGGCGAAGCCGCGCGAGCGCCCGAAAAGGGGGCGGGGCGTATGCAAATGAGGGGGGGTCTCCCAACTGCCACCCCCCCGCAGCGGGACAATGCCTGCCGCGGGTGGGACGTCGGGACAGGACCCGAAAATCGGGACTGTCCCGACGGAATCGTGACAGTTGGGAGGTATGCAGCACTCACCTGGCTTGCCCATTCCTTGGAGGTGCAGGGAGCTGGCACTGTGGTGAGTGTGTGAGGCCAGCATCAGCATGTTACAGGAGTGTGCAGGGAGAGCAGGAGTCAGGACTGTACCCTAATACACGCACGGAGCCCATAAGAATGCCGGTCACAGGAGCAGGGAGAGCAGGGCTGGGGCCTGCTGCACGGAGCCCATGAGTGTGGTGGGCAGAGCCAGCATCAGGGAAGCCCTGACTGACAGCTCCCCTGCTCCTCAAGCTGCACGGACTTCCTCTAACAATGTACAGCGCGGCAGCAGTGGCCGGCTGTGTATATTCACGAGCAGCTGCGGGCCCCCTCCTGACAGTACTGCTCAGCTTCTTCCCGGCTCCTCTGTCTGGCCTCTCCGTGCCCGAGCCGGCGCCCAGGCAGCCCCCGCTCCTCCAAGCAGTGGCGGGGGCTGCCTTACACAAGTTACGCCACTGGGTATATGGGGGTAATATGGGGCTGTATAGTGGTTTATAGAGGTGTATGGCAGTATATGGGGGTGTATGGGGGTATATGGGATCTCCTGCCATAATATAACATTGCGTAGAACCACTTCCAGCCACTGTGACCACCAGGAGTTCATAGAATGCAGGGAAGACCTCAGTAAGACACAGGCATGAAGTAGCCTAGTGTGTAATACTCTATGGGCGAGTCCACCATACCCCGCCCGGCGAATGCACGCCCCCCCCCCCCCCCGGCAGCACTCGCCCCTGGGCGGGAAGCAGGCGCAGAACTTTGTACAAATCAAACATGCCCCCTGGAGGGCTGCTGCGCATGCGCGCACAGCACCTCCCAGACTCCCAGCCCCCCCCCCCCGCTGCCTGATTCAAGATCTCCGCGGGAGTGGCATATACAGGGACACTGGACGCCGGAAGGAAGCTGCCTCAGATGAGCCGTTCCCCTAATCCTCCCCCCCGGCACGCATCACTATCGCCGGCAGCCCCCCCCCCCCGGCGCTCATCCCCATCACCGCTACCCCCGGCGCTCCTCACCATCGCCGCTACCCCCCGCTCCCGGGACGGTTTCGGGAGCCAATCCGCCCCTTTATATATATATATATATATAGAGTTTTTTGAAAGGAGGGCACTCACCAATTCGCAGAAAAATTCTTTTATTCAGTTCATTAAAATATTGAACTCAAACAGTTGTCATCAACGTTTCGGTCCGCATTTCAGACCTTCGTCAGGACAGACATCAGGGCAACAAGAGATCTTACTCCAACAGGTCTCTGTTGGAGTAAGATCTCTTGTTGCCCTGATGTCTGTCCTGACGAAGGTCTGAAATGCGGACCGAAACGTTGATGACAACTGTTTGAGTTCAATATTTTAATGAACTGAATAAAAGAATTTTTCTGCGAATTGGTGAGTGCCCTCCTTTCAAAAAACTCTATTTGATGGTCTTGTGCCTTGGAGTGAGCACAACTGTGATGATCCTATGAATTGTGTGCGGATTCCAAAAATATATATATATATATATATATATATATATATAATAGATTCTTGCTAAGTAGCAAAGCTGCAAGCAGCAGAGTCACAGAGTAAGTGGGCCAGCAACACCAAATTAAATCATATATGGCTCCTTTAATGTAACATCAGCCAGAAGTATCCAACAAAAACATTCCCCTTGCTTGAGGGGATAGTAAGTACAACAGTCAACGATACCGTTTCGGTGTCCACAACACCTTCATCCTGAACTACTCAACTAGTTAATGACACAGCCTGGCTATATATAGGGCGGCACAATCTAGCTCAACCCTAAACAACAGATCAAACACACCTGTAAGAAGTCATGAAACATTACCTGCAAGCCGCTCACGATTATCACTCTCTTTGCGGAAGTCCATATATGGATCTTCCGTTATTGCGCACAGGGATTGCTTCCCTGGGCGTATAAATCCTGTGACACGCAGCGTGATCTAGCGTGACACGCATCGCGTCATCACGTCCGTCGGGGTCCAGGAAGCAGACATGAGCATGTACTACAGCTCCATACGTCTGACCCGCGGCGTGAGACGCATGACGCTGCCCACCAATGCGGAAGCGGCTGTAATCAGCATGTATTACCTGTCAGCCGTATTATACACATGGGGCAATTTCTTTAAGAGAGATCTAAGCAGAAAATGTGTTAATTAGAAAATAAAGACATAGGTGAAAACATGAAAAAAGTTACATGACAATACTGAAGAAATAATGCAAAAATAGTGAAAAATAGTAAAAATAAGATCAAAATAAAAATATAAAAATGAAAATAATAATAAAAAAGAGACAATAACTCCAAAATTCTCTATAATGCAGATAAGGGTCAAAAAAGGCCAAAAAAGGTCAAAATAAGAAAAAATCAGTGAAGACAGAAAAAATGTGGTCAGAAAAAAATTGACTGATCCACTAGAGATGGGGAGATGTTGCAAAAATCAGACTATGGGGGCCTAGGTATAAAAAAAAGCCTAAATAAATGGGGACATGGTGAATTCCTCATTCAAACCCAGTGGAGAGAGGGTCTTTAATTTGTATATACAAAGGTTCTTTTTTTGTAGTAACAGTCTATGCCTGTCACCGCCTCTTCGTAATGGTGGTACGTGGTCCAGTGGGATAAACTTAAAGTCTTTCATCAGGTGTTTTTCCCTGGCAAAATGTCTTGCTACTGGAGGTGTATCTTTGTCCACTTTAAACAGTGCTTTCTTGATTGACGATCTGTGAAGCGCAATTCTTTCTTTAACCATACGAATAGGTTTTACAGATATAAAGTTTTTTACAGGGGCAGAGTATAGCATAGATGACGTATTTGCTCTCACAATCAAGACGATGGTTAATTTTATATTGGACTTGCGTTTCAGGATGGATAAATGATTCACCCGTATGCAGATTGGCACAGTTTACGCACTTCATGCATCTAAATGCGCCATTCCGAAGTTGGAGCCAGCTGGAGCCCGGATTCTTTATAGGGCTGATGTCCGAGTACGTTACCCTATCTTTAATATTTTTGCTCCTTTTATAGCAAAATTGTGGCGGTTCCTGGCATGATGGGCCTAGAATGGGATCTCTGCTGATGATCTTCCAATTTTTTTGAGTGGCTTCCCGTATAATGGGTGAGAAAGTGGAAAAGGTGCTAGAAAAAGTAACTTTAGGTTGGTTTTCACTCTTCTTTTCCTGCATCAGCAGATCTTCACGACGGAGCTCCAAACATTTTTGGATAGCGGTTGTCACTTCATATTTCTCATAGCCACATTCAATAAATTTGGTGCCCATGGTGTGCAAAGCCTCACTTAACTCATCTTGCTCCGATGTTATTCGCACAACTCTTAGGAGCTGGGAGAATGGTAGCCCCTTCTTGAGGGGTTGGGGGTGAAAGCTTGAGGATAATAGCAGGGTGTTTTTATCCGTGCTTTTACGAAAAAGTCTGGTGGTAAATCGTCCATTTTGTATACCGATGGTCACATCCAGAAAGTCAATGGATACAGGACTGCTGTTACAGGTGAACCTTATTAGTCCTGGTAAACTATTGAGGTGTTTGACGAAATTCTCCAATGTCTCCTGATCTCCAATCCAAACGAGGAATAAGTCGTCAATATATCGCATAAATAATGCGATATATGGTGAGAATACAGGATTGTTAATAATATGCTTAAGTTCATACCTGTGCATGTACAGGTTGGCATAGGCTGGGGCCATATTGGACCCCATAGCCGTACCTGTACATTGCAAGTAGAAGGCATTATTGAACAAAAATATTTTTTTTGTAGAATTAACCACATCAGTTGTAGCAGGTACTCAACTGGGGGACCCTTGTAGTTAGAGTTGTTGGTGATCATCTCTCGAGTGGCAGCTATCCCTTCGTCATTCATTATGTTGGTATATAAGCTGCTCACGAGCGTCACTAGTAAGCAACCAGTGGGCGGTACTCCAAACTGTTTTAATTTGACAAGAAAGTCTGTGGTGTCTTTAATGTAGTAAGGCATAGCCTGGACCACTCCTTGCAGGTGATAGTCTACATATTGGGAGAGAGGCTGACCTAAAGAGCCCATTGACGATATAATTGGTCTCCCAGGAGGGGAGACCAGGCTCTTGTGTACTTTTGGTAAAATGTACATTAATGGAATAATAGGGAATTCCTGTTTCAAAAAGTACATGGTAGACTCGTCAATCCACTCATTTGTGAATCCCATATCGATAATAGCATCGATTTCTCTTTTGTACGATGCAGTGGGGTCATAGGCAAGTTTCCTATAACAAAATGCATCTTGCAGCTGTCGCATGACCTCAGTAACATACGCGGAGCGATCCTTTATCGGCGGGGCGGATGACTATTTCATTGTTCTCGCATAATGATTTAATGGCTGTAGTCTCATTTTTAGTCAAATTCGACTGGAAGTGTTTCCTCCCACTTAATTTGGGCAAAACTTCATGTTTGACTAGCCTGCAAAATGTTTCGATAGAGGGATTCACTGTGGGTGGATCAAAGACACTTTTAGGTTAAATCTGGGAACAGGGCTGATTGACAAATCATCCTTTTTAGCATAGAAGTCCATCAGATTTAATTGCCTACGGAATTTAAAGAATTCAATTTCAAACCCAAATGGCTTTTGGGTAAGGCCCTTAGATAGGACTGCCATTTCATCAATGGTGGGTGTATATTTCGATAAATTGAATATAACTAATTCCGATTGCCTCGCTGAGACCTGCTTTCTTGTCTTTTTGTGCTTGCGGCCGCCCCTTCTACATGGTCTTCTGGACTTTTCTTCCTGCTGCGGGTGTGTACTCGTTCGCGAAAAAAAAGGCCTTCTGGTTTTGCTCGGTTGGTCACTTTGTGACGTGTGGCTGTCAATATCGGTGTAATGCCTATCAAATCTTCGCCTACTACCCTGGGTATTGCGCCAGGAGCGGGCTGTATTTTGTTTGTTGAGCCAAGGACACACACGCAGTTCTTTGTAGTCCTCACAGACTTTTCTATATTTGGATTTCTTAAAGCTCAACAATTCAGATTTGAAAGTATCCACAACTTCAGTGAGTTTGTTAAGCCAATTGCCCGCCTCGTCTGACTTTAGCACACCCAAACCTCCACTCTCACACTCTGCTATCTCACTTTGCAAAGTAGAAATCTCTGTGTTCACTTGTTGGACCACTAGGACCATTAGATCCAAGCTACATTGATTTAAAATCATGCACCATTGACGGCAAAAATCTGGGCTGCTGCGTCCGATAGTGGGTTGATTCCGGATGCGGAAGCCGCGTGGTATTAGTTTATCTTTATGATATTGAGAAATTGTAAGACCATGAAGCTCCAATTCAATTAATCTTTTTTCTCAGTTTTGATAAATCAGCATACACATCAGCGGGGCTATCTACATCAAAACATAATTTGGACGTATCAGAAAAGAGAATTTTAGATATGTCTTTTTCTAAAAAGCGTTTTGTTCCCATGAGGTCACCCACCTCAGGTTCCATGCTATTTATGTCAAAAGATATCTATGACACAATACAGTGGTAATCAGAATATACTTGTATAATAAGTCACGGTGCAATTTCAGTCCCAAACAAATGGAGATACAGAGAAAGTCTTGAAAAATCGCACTCATTGATGTATAAGAAAATGCAGGGTGCCGGTCAAAAAATAAACAATAGATTCTTGCTAAGTAGCAAAGCTGCAAGCAGCAGAGTCACAGAGTAAGTGGGCCAGCAACACCAAATTAAATCATATATGGCTCCTTTAAAATCAGACTATGGGGGCATAGGTATAAAAAAAGCCTAAATAAATGGGGACATGGAGAATTCCTCATTCAAACCCAGTGGAGAGAGGGTCTTTAATTTGTATATCCAAAGGTTCTCTTTTTGTAGTAACAGTCTATGCCTGTCACCGCCTCTTCGTAATGGCGGTACGTGGTCATGACTTCTTACAGGTGTGTTTGATCTGTTGTTTAGGGTTGAGCTAGATTGTGCCGCCCTATATATAGCCAGGCTGTGTCATTTACTAGTTGAGCAGTCCAGGATGAAGGTGTTGTGGACACCGAAACGGTATCGTTGACTGTTGTACTTACTATCCCCATTCAAGCAAGGGGAATGTTTTTGTTGGATACTTCTGGCTGATGTCACATTAAAGGAGCCATATATGATTTAATTTGGTGTTGCTGGCCCACTTACTCTGTGACTCTGCTGCTTGCAGCTTTGCTACTTAGCAAGAATCTATTGTTTATTTTTTGACCGGCACCCTGCATTTTCTTATACATCAATGAGTGCGATTTTTCAAGACTTTCTATATATATATATAGAGAGAGAGAGAGAGAGAGAGAGAGAGAGAGAGAGAGAGAGAGAGAGAGTGAGAGAACACCTATATATTTCAGAACTCAACTACAGAAGGGATATGGATGGCTTTCAATTAACTAATTTAAACTAGCAGGGGAGGAGAGGTGCCCCCTTGGGAGCAGGAGCCCGCCGGCAGATGACTCCATTGCCTCCCAGACTTCTGCCCCTGCATTATAGTATTCAAAAGGAGAACACACTGCAATGTAATAAAAGTGGCTGCAAAAGTTCTCAGATTGCTGAGAGCCGGTGACTAATGAACAAAATAAAGATGGATTTAAATAAATGAGTTCCTTCATGTTACATGTGAGGAAATGACACAAACACACACACACACGTGTACACATCCCTGTATATCTCACATAACAGCTGCGTCATCACCAAGGGTAACATAGCAACTCTTAGGCAGCAATAAAGGCCAATGTTACTTTCCCTTCAATGTCACCAACATAGATAGAAGCGCACAGATCCCTCCACCAGTAACTTTTCCCTTCTGTACCTGCTCCTCATGGGCCTGATTCAGACCTGATTGCACATGTGATTAGTAAGCCGCCACCCCCCACAGTGTAATCCCGCCCTTCACAAACCTGCAAATAGGTAGCGAAGATGTCGCAGACCAGCAAAAAGCTGCAGATCCATTTGCAGCTCACTCACCGTGGAAAGATCTCACCGCTGTGTTCAGGCTGTGCGTAGCCCTGGACTTACCCACTGGGCAGTGGCAGATTCAGGGGGGGGCACCCGGGCACGTGCCCCCGCTGTCATTTCATTTTGTAGCTGAGGTCCAGGGCTTTCCAACGAGCCCAGCCCCATGTCTCTAGCCCCCCGGGAACTGGAGATATCGCCTGGCAAAGCTGTAACGTTTTTTCCCCATAGGATAATATGGGACCCTTCAATTCGGACCCCCACCCGGTTCCGACGGCTGCCAGTTCCGGCCCTGGCATCACAGAAGCTTGTGGTTGATCTCATTCAATTCCAATCGCTGGGCCTTCAAAATGTTACCAGGCTGGTCCATATCGGTCAATTGGTTCCAGAGATATTGCGCGTAAACCAATTTTTTTATTTTTGAAATGTAATTTCATGGCTGTTCATGTTCTTTGAGGGCAGATTACTCTGGAACCAAACGTTTCAGTTTTACTGGACCAAAATCATTCAAAGCCCACTCAAAAGTTCTTCAATATGATACTTGTCTCATGTAAATGGGTCAGCTGCTTCCGAAGATATAGCCGGTTAAATGAGATAACTGGTTAAAGGGGAGGGGGGGGGGAGAGGTGGTTTTCTCTCCCCCTCACCATAGGCGTGCGCACAGTGGGTGCCGGGGGTGCACAGGCACCTCCGCACAATATCAGCACTTCCTAATGACCGACAGTGGCAGTGCCCCCTCCCCCGGCCGCCTAGCAGTACCTGCGCTGGGCTGGGCTCCTTCAGCAGTCAGCAGGACCTCTCCCCCCCTCCCCTTTAACCGTGATTGGGCCACGCCCCTGCCTTTTCCTGTGCCCGGGTGAAGTAGTGCAGCTGCAGTAGTAGTGAAGTAGTGCAGCTGCAGGCCACCTAGCAGTACCTGCGCTGGGCTGGGCTGGCCTGGGCTCCTTCTGCAGTCAGCAGGACTCGAGGTTTCAAAAGCGGGGGTGGCCACGGGGGGTCCGTGATTAGGCCACGCCCCTTCCTTTTCCTGTGCCCGGGTGAACTAGTGCAGCTGCAGTAGCCCTGTAGCCTACTGTTCTGTGTCAGGCTCACAGGATGGCTCCTGGCTGAAACCTGAAGGTAATGTATGCAGAGATTGGGGAGTGTGCCATTTATTGTGAGGGAGTGGGCTGTGTGTGAGAATGTAGTGAGGGGAACAGGGGGCCTGATTCAGGATCACTCACTAAGCATCAATCTTTTGCTGCCTAGCAAGCGGAACACCGCCCACGAATAACTGGGAAAACTGTACTGTCCCTGCTGTATTGTTTACTTAAGGGGGAAAGGGGAAGGGGATGGTGACCGGTGCACAAGAGATAACAATTTATTTATTTATGAAAGGAGATAAGAAGATCCACAGTCGATAAATTAAAGGGGATAGTTAGTCTCCCTAATTTTTAACAATTATTCGGGTGGAGGTGCGCCCTGGAGAGTAAATGGGTTACTGGAAAAAGAAGAAAAAAAGACTCTCTCTTTGTTGGGGCACTCTTGGATTATTGAGATTTTAACAGAGATAAGATTATCACATATCTAGAAATAGGGAAAAACCCACAGACCACTTGCCTATGTGTGGTCCAGAAATGAGAAAAGTAACCGATTAAAAGATACTAGATAACAAGGTTCAGGAAAACAGAGCTACAGTCCCTATGGACGGGGCTGTCTCCGAGTCCTGTTAGTGAAAATGTTACAAATATTAAAATGTAGCTTTTAATGTAAACTCTTTAAAATATGCTAGACAAACATATAGACGAAACAAAAACATATATATAAATACACAAACATGTGCAACAGGTTAATGCAATGCAGCACAGTCTGAAACCGCTACTGATAACCATGCACAATAGGGCTCATATGTTGTAAATTAGTACAGGAGTAATGGCAACAAAGTTGCTTTATATCCTAACGGCTTAGTGGGTGAAAAATGCACCCGTCACATTTACACACAGGAATTGTTCCTTTTCCTGAGTGTGAAGTTGGTGCCACAGAGGCCTATTGTTGCACGCTAAAAAATTAAGGTATCAATTATTTGGACATTTAGGCATCAATTATTTAGACACTGTTGGCATAGATGTACAGGTCAATGTATTGATTTTAATCTGAGCTAAAGCAAAGCAAACTCTTGTTGCCGACACCTGAGTGTTTCTCATGCACTGCAGCCAGGTGATAAATGGATACTTTAACTAGCACATACAATGTTACCAAGATATTAGCACAATCTGCCCTCCACTGTGTCGGCAGTTACACAGATGTTGGCATTTAGGAATTAATCTATGTAGTGGTTAACACAAATATACAGACAAATATATCAGCCTACTGTTGGTTAGACTCAGCCGACCGTTCTCGTGTCGACAGAACAGATTATGCTATGCTGTCTTTTCTCATGCACTGCAGTCAGGTAATGATTAGATACCTAACTAACGCGTACAGTGTTACCAAGATACTATCACAATCTGCCCTCCACTGTGTCAGCAGTTACACCAATGTTGGTATTTAAGAATTGATATATAGTGGTGGTTAGCACAAATATACAGAGCCGATTATGCTGTATGTCTATGGGAGTATGTCTTAAACAGTCCAACCACAGTATGCGTAATATCAGGTAGATCTTTCAGATAACAATTTTTAACAGTGACAATAATATCAATAGAATCACCCGGCAGCTCAAATGCTGTATTTATAATCAATTATCTGAGTCGCACATCGTCTAGAAATGATATAGACGTTCCCGCTAAGTGGTTGGGTAGGGATTGGGAATGTTGGGGTGGAGGATAGGGAGAGGGGTTTCGGTACACACAGGGAAAGGGGGGAGAGGAGGATAACAACCAAAGGAAAGAGTAGTAAGTAGAAAAAAATGAGAGTAGAAAACCAGATAGAGCTAAGGATCTGACTGTATCCACCGGGTATGAGTGATCCCACCGACTTTATATACCCTTGACAAAGGTGGGGTAGTCTGGTTGGAGGATTGGAAAGTCTCCTTTTCCCCTCTGGCAGGCTGCCCACGTCCAAATGTCAGCTGCCACCTGATAGTTGTGGGCTTTTATGAGTATTGTGGGGGAAGAACTCTGCCCTAAGTGGAGTCAGGAGAATAAAGATAGGTGCTACCCTTATAGTGTGAAAGCGGCTGCTGCCCACCTAATATACCTATCACTAGGGGTGGAATACTGTATGTAACTTGGAGAGGTCTCCCTTCTCCTGTTATACCTTCATACACCCCCAGTAAGCTGCCATCTGTGATTAGATGGGCTCTTTAAGGTATGGTGGGTGAGCGGGCTTATAGTGACACCAGGGGATTTATTACACCTAATAGAAAAAAGGTTGGTGAAAAGAGAGTTGGAGGGGAGACGGAAGGTAGCGGATAAAAAGTGAGGGGAAGAGCCGGGAGGGAAAGGAGGTTATAGGAACGCGGGTAAACGAATACCTGTGAGCGCACACACTGCGCTGCGCTGGACAGCTGTAACTGTCAGACGGCTGTCTCCACGGAAATCTCGTGGAGAGGACTGCAAGAACTGGGGCTTGTTTGGAATTGCTGAAACGGTATTCTGGCTGCTGTTTGTGGCAGGTGAAGCAGAACTGTGCTGTAAGTGTCCAAAGCGCTGGAATAGCGCTGAGTCGGTCCACAGCGCGGCTGCTTCTACTGTGGTTAGATCAGTGGTGGAAGCGCTGTGCTGGCGCTGAGGCCAGTCTGTGGTGCGGTTGCTGCTGCTATTGCTGGTGGAGCAGAGCTGGGCTGTAGATGTCCAAAAGCGCTGGAGTAGCGCTACGTCGGTCAGCAGCGCGGCTGCTGCTGCTGCGGCTTGTGAAGCAATGTTCAGGAGGCGCTCAATGACTGCGTCACTCCCACTAGAAACCAACGATCGTTTCACCTGAGGTCAGGCTTCTTCAGGGTCAGTGTATGGTAAGGTAAGGCGTGTATCCGCCTTTTAACTGGTTTACATGTTGTCAATTAGCGCTAATTGGATCATATAGGTTACTGGTGTTGTGGCTTACATGCACACTTAATTGGTTTCTACAGCCCTCTTTGTATTAGAGGGTATGGATCCAATTAATCAAAATTCACATATACGGCTATTACAAGATTTGGAAGGGAATAGGAAAATCCTAATGTGGGTGTTGATAGTATAGCACCTCTATAGAGGGGGCGTTATTTATGGAATCAGGCATGAGGGTAAAGGAAAAAACGGGAGGTAGCATGACGAATGCTATATTAAACCCTTGTTGGCACATTCAGTCGTATCATGGTCACCCTAGGTGAAAGAATTATTGGGGTTGCCGACTGTGATGTTCGTAGTGGAATATTTTGTATGTCAGACTACGATTTAGACATATTGGCAGTTTAAAAATAAATAAAATAAAATAAAAATTAAGGAAGCTAAAAAGCAGAATATATATAAGAGACCCATGTATAAAGAATCCATATATGTAGAAAGGAAAAGGAACCCTCACGGGGTAATGAGCTAGCTCCTGTGGTGGCTGGAGGGGAGGGGGAGTGGAAGGGGAAATACACAGAAAAATGAGAGGAAAATGAGGGGGGGATTCTGTTCTGATGGGGAGGGGGTGGGTCACGTGTGTCTATAGCTGGTTACACACCCTTGTGGTGAGTATTGTGACCACATTTTCCCACCGACCAACTGTGGTGAATCCGTGTGTCAACATTTGTCATGTCGGCAAGTTAGTATATTCAGTCTGAGGGGTCAGGGTCAAGTGTGAGTATGCAACTGACTTGGAGAATAGAAGAGTGACTTAATTGAAATCCTCTGACATACTGGGGCGGGCTTCTATGTCGTCCATGGTATGTCGATGCTCCCATATAGGTGGGTGCACGGTTATTGGGTGAAACCCATCCAACTCTGGTATATGGTTAAGGTATGTCGTAGCGTCCGACATATCCTGCCGGGTCATTTGGTCTTGTAAGTCCATACTGTTTTGGCAAAGTATCAGAGTTAGGGACTATAGGTCCATTCGAAGCCGTACAGGTGTGAGTGTTTGGGCTGGAAGGGGGATGAAGTTCCAGTCAAAAGCGAAAAGGTGTTAGGGGTGTTTGGAGGCTGGCTTGATTATGAGCCCCTAGTGCCTAAAGTGACTAATATGCCTACATGATCAGCTGTGTGCTGAGTGGGAAAATAAGAATAAGTACAATGTGTCGGTGCTATAAAACAAAAACAAAAACAAAAAGGTGAAAATAAGTGAAACTCAGTAACAGTTTATGTGATACCTAAATATATGCTAGTGCAAGAGGCCTCTTATGTGAGGTCCAAAATTATCCCATGTGTGTGTAGGTGAGTAAGAGTGAACCAAGAAGGGTACTGCTAGCGATATGCAGGTTTGAAGTAGTGATGATAGATATTTTCAATAATAAGATAATATACTATCTAAGATGGGAACAAGATTCCCTGTGATAAGAAACCTAGGATGGTTATATAAGGGAAAAGAGGGGAGAAAAAAAGGAGAAAAAAGAAAAAAGAGAAGAAGAAGAAGAAGAAGAGGGGGGGGGGGGGCGCCACCCGGAGGGGGTATGGAGTTGTGTTATGGAGAAGGAAGGGAAGGTAGTTGGAAATGCCTGGATGTTATTTTCCCCATCAGAACAGAATCCCCCCCTCATTTTCCTCTCATTTTTCTGTGTATTTCCCCTTCCACTCCCCCTCCCCTCCAGCCACCACAGGAGCTAGCTCATTACCCCGTGAGGGTTCCTTTTCCTTTCTACATATATGGATTCTTTATACATGGGTCTCTTATATATATTCTGCTTTTTAGCTTCCTTAATTTTTATTTTATTTTATTTATTTTTAAACTGCCAATATGTCTAAATCGTAGTCTGACATACAAAATATTCCACTACGAACATCACAGTCGGCAACCCCAATAATTCTTTCACCTAGGGTGACCATGATACGACTGAATGTGCCAACAAGGGTTTAATATAGCATTCGTCATGCTACCTCCCGTTTTTTCCTTTACCCTCATGCCTGATTCCATAAATAACGCCCCCTCTATAGAGGTGCTATACTATCAACACCCACATTAGGATTTTCCTATTCCCTTCCAAATCTTGTAATAGCCGTATATGTGAATTTTGATTAATTGGATCCATACCCTCTAATACAAAGAGGGCTGTAGAAACCAATTAAGTGTGCATGTAAGCCACAACACCAGTAACCTATATGATCCAATTAGCGCTAATTGACAACATGTAAACCAGTTAAAAGGCGGATACACGCCTTACCTTACCATACACTGACCCTGAAGAAGCCTGACCTCAGGTGAAACGATCGTTGGTTTCTAGTGGGAGTGACGCAGTCATTGAGCGCCTCCTGAACATTGCTTCACAAGCCGCAGCAGCAGCAGCCGCGCTGCTGACCGACGTAGCGCTACTCCAGCGCTTTTGGACATCTACAGCCCAGCTCTGCTCCACCAGCAATAGCAGCAGCAACCGCACCACAGACTGGCCTCAGCGCCAGCACAGCGCTTCCACCACTGATCTAACCACAGTAGAAGCAGCCGCGCTGTGGACCGACTCAGCGCTATTCCAGCGCTTTGGACACTTACAGCACAGTTCTGCTTCACCTGCCACAAACAGCAGCCAGAATACCGTTTCAGCAATTCCAAACAAGCCCCAGTTCTTGCAGTCCTCTCCACGAGATTTCCGTGGAGACAGCCGTCTGACAGTTACAGCTGTCCAGCGCAGCGCAGTGTGTGCGCTCACAGGTATTCGTTTACCCGCGTTCCTATACCCTCCTTTCCCTCCCGGCTCTTCCCCTCACTTTTTATCCGCTACCTTCCGTCTCCCCTCCAACTCTCTTTTCACCAACCTTTTTTCTATTAGGTGTAATAAATCCCCTGGTGTCACTATAAGCCCGCTCACCCACCATACCTTAAAGAGCCCATCTAATCACAGATGGCAGCTTACTGGGGGTGTATGAAGGTATAACAGGAGAAGGGAGACCTCTCCAAGTTACATACAGTATTCCACCCCTAGTGATAGGTATATTAGGTGGGCAGCAGCCGCTTTCACACTATAAGGGTAGCACCTATCTTTATTCTCCTGACTCCACTTAGGGCAGAGTTCTTCCCCCACAATACTCATAAAAGCCCACAACTATCAGGTGGCAGCTGACATTTGGACGTGGGCAGCCTGCCAGAGGGGAAAAGGAGACTTTCCAATCCTCCAACCAGACTACCCCACCTTTGTCAAGGGTATATAAAGTCGGTGGGATCACTCATACCCGGTGGATACAGTCAGATCCTTAGCTCTATCTGGTTTTCTACTCTCATTTTTTTCTACTTACTACTCTTTCCTTTGGTTGTTATCCTCCTCTCCCCCCTTTCCCTGTGTGTACCGAAACCCCTCTCCCTATCCTCCACCCCAACATTCCCAATCCCTACCCAACCACTTAGCGGGAACGTCTATATCATTTCTAGACGATGTGCGACTCAGATAATTGATTATAAATACAGCATTTGAGCTGCCGGGTGATTCTATTGATATTATTGTCACTGTTAAAAATTGTTATCTGAAAGATCTACCTGATATTACGCATACTGTGGTTGGACTGTTTAAGACATACTCCCATAGACATACAGCATAATCGGCTCTGTATATTTGTGCTAACCACCACTATATATCAATTCTTAAATACCAACATTGGTGTAACTGCTGACACAGTGGAGGGCAGATTGTGATAGTATCTTGGTAACACTGTACGCGTTAGTTAGGTATCTAATCATTACCTGACTGCAGTGCATGAGAAAAGACAGCATAGCATAATCTGTTCTGTCGACACGAGAACGGTCGGCTGAGTCTAACCAACAGTAGGCTGATATATTTGTCTGTATATTTGTGTTAACCACTACATAGATTAATTCCTAAATGCCAACATCTGTGTAACTGCCGACACAGTGGAGGGCAGATTGTGCTAATATCTTGGTAACATTGTATGTGCTAGTTAAAGTATCCATTTATCACCTGGCTGCAGTGCATGAGAAACACTCAGGTGTCGGCAACAAGAGTTTGCTTTGCTTTAGCTCAGATTAAAATCAATACATTGACCTGTACATCTATGCCAACAGTGTCTAAATAATTGATGCCTAAATGTCCAAATAATTGATACCTTAATTTTTTAGCGTGCAACAATAGGCCTCTGTGGCACCAACTTCACACTCAGGAAAAGGAACAATTCCTGTGTGTAAATGTGACGGGTGCATTTTTCACCCACTAAGCCGTTAGGATATAAAGCAACTTTGTTGCCATTACTCCTGTACTAATTTACAACATATGAGCCCTATTGTGCATGGTTATCAGTAGCGGTTTCAGACTGTGCTGCATTGCATTAACCTGTTGCACATGTTTGTGTATTTATATATATGTTTTTGTTTCGTCTATATGTTTGTCTAGCATATTTTAAAGAGTTTACATTAAAAGCTACATTTTAATATTTGTAACATTTTCTCTAACAGGACTCGGAGACAGCCCCGTCCATAGGGACTGTAGCTCTGTTTTCCTGAACCTTGTTATCTAGTATCTTTTAATCGGTTACTTTTCTCATTTCTGGACCACACATAGGCAAGTGGTCTGTGGGTTTTTCCCTATTTCTAGATATGTGATAATCTTATCTCTGTTAAAATCTCAATAATCCAAGAGTGCCCCAACAAAGAGAGAGTCTTTTTTTCTTCTTTTTCCTGCTGTATTGTTACCTGCCTGGCTGATGCGGTGACCAGTGGTGCCGCTGATGGCTGCCTAGGCGCTGTACAGCTCGGCGGGTATTTGTTCCCTGTGTGATAACTGTGCTGTCTCTGCCTATATTGTTAACCACCCGGGGGTCCAGTGGTGCGGCTGATGGCTGCCAAGGCACTGCGTAGCTCAGCGAATATATGTTCCCTGTGTCTATATCACCCAGGGTACATCTAGTGTATACATATAATACATACATTAGTCACTATGCACTGTGTAATGTGACTATAGGTCACTACGTGCAAATATTCCTCACTGTGCTGTGTAATGTGACTATGGGTCACTACGTGCGAATATTCATCACTGTGCTGTGTAATGTGACTATAGGTCACTACGTGCGAATATTCATCACTGTGCTGTGTAATGTGACTATAGGTCACTAGGTGCGAATATTCATCACTGTGCTGTGTAATGTGACTATAGGTCACTACGTGCGAATATTCATCACTGTGCTGTGTAATGTGACTATAGGTCACTACGTGCGAATATTCATCACTGTGCTGTGTAATGTGACTATAGGTCACTATGTGCGAATATTTGTCATTATGCTGTGTAATGTGACTATAGGTCACTACGTGCGAATATTCATCACTGTGCTGTGTAATGTGACTATAGGTCACTACGTGCGAATATTCATCACTGTGCTGTATAATGTGACTATAGGTCACTAGGTGCGAATATTCATCACTGTGCTGTGTAATGTGACTATAGGTCACTACGTGCGAATATTCATCACTGTGCTGTGTAATGTGACTATAGGTCACTACGTGCGAATATTCATCACTGTGCTGTGTAATGTGACTATAGGTCACTATGTGCGAATATTTGTCATTATGCTGTGTAATGTGACTATAGGTCACTACGTGCGAATATTCATCACTGTGCTGTGTAATGTGACTATAGGTCACTATGTGCGAATATTTGTCATTATGCTGTGTAATGTGACTATAGGTCACTACGTGCGAATATTCATCACTGTGCTGTGTAATGTGACTATAGGTCACTACGTGCGAATATTCATCACTGTGCTGTGTAATGTGACTATAGGTCACTACGTGCGAATATTCATCACTGTGCTGTGTAATGTGACTATAGGTCACTACGTTCGAATATTCATCACTGTGCTGTGTAATGTGACTATAGGTCACTACATGCGAATATTCATCACTGTGCTGTGTAATGTGACTATAGGTCACTACGTGCGAATATTCATCTCTGTGCTGTGTAATGTGACTATAGGTCACTACGAGCGAATATTCGTCACTGTGCTGTGTAATGTGACTATAGGTCACTACGAGCGAATATTCCTCACTGTGCTGTGTAATGTGACTATAGGTTACTACGAGCGAATATTCGTCACTGTGCTGTGTAATGTGAATATGGGTCACTACGTGCGAATATTCGTCACTGTGCTGTGTAATGTGAATATGGGTCACTACGTGCGAATATTGGTCACTGCAATCTGTATGATGTGAATATGGGTCACTGCACACTGTATAATGTGAATATCTGTCAGTACGCGCTGTGTAATGTGACTGTGGGTCACTGCGTGCTGTGTAATGAGAACATGGGTCACTATGTGCGGTGTCATGTGAATATGGGTCACTGCGCGCTGTATAATGTGAATATCGGTCACTAAGTGCTGTGTAATCAGCGGCGTAGCTACTGTAAGGCAGCCCCCGCTGCCGCTTGGAGGAGCGGGGGCTGCGTGGGCGCCGGATGCCGGCACCCGCCTGGCACTGCTGCTACCTAGGGGTAGTGCGGGAGATAAGGGTTGTGAGCAGCATAGTTGCCAGAGCGCTGTCCGGGAGTCGGAGGTTGTGTCAGCTAACAGTGACACATATGCGCCATGTGGTTTTTATCAGCCTATCACGCTCCTACCAGCAGTGTCATGTGCCCATATCACATGACAATGCTAGCTGACACACAACCTCCGACTCCCGGACAGCGCAGCGGCACAGTGGAAGGCTCTTCTGGTCCGCCTCCTCCTTGCGCTGCAGCCTTTGCTCCTCCTTTGGTTGGGGTGACGTCGTCACCGTCGAGGCCCGTCCCGCCGCAGTCAGACGCGCCGAGCAGAGCAGCACACTGACGCAGCTGCCAGCTCCATGAAGGCGGCCTGATGAGGTTTTGTCCCCCTCATCATTTCTTATAATAAGGTGAGGGCGGTGTCAGTCTCAGGCTAGATATATAAATAAATAAAGTGCAGTGTTGTATTTGTCTTGGAGAGGGAAGGGGGGGGGGGCGCAACAAATTGTATGGCTTGGGGGAGCAAAATGTATACTTACGCCACTGTGTGTAATGTGACTGTGGGTCACTGCGTACTGTGTAATGTGACTATAGGTCACTACGTGCGAATATTTGTCACTGTGCTGTGTAATGTAACTATGGGTCACTACGCACTGTGTAATGTGATTATGGGTCACTGCCAATGTTCCCTCTAATTTTACGAAGGCTTTGTGCAGAAAAAGATATTGGCTGTGCAACTTTGGAAGGAAATGTACATTTTTGTGCGTCACATAACGTATACAGGCCTAGGATTCGAGTTCTGTTGAGTTAATAAAGCAATTTGAATGTTTACAGACTTCACACACCACACATATAGACTATAGCAGTGATTTTCAACCTTATTAAACTCGTGGCACACTAAAACAAGATTTTAACCTTTGTGTGCTCAGTTGTAATGTCTGTGCGCGGGCTCGGCGAGTTGTGTGCGCTCGCACACGCGCACAGCTTAGAGGGAACACTGGTCACTGCATGCTGTGTAATGTGATTATGGATCACTACATGCTGTGTAATGTGAATATGGGTCACCATGCAGCCATTTTCCCAGTGGTCTTTACCGCTGCTCTGCCAGACCGATGATGAGGTGAGTAGAATTAAATGGGTGAAGGGTGTACAGCGTGTGGGTCCCCCAGCGACACTTATGTGACATCATATGTAATAGCCATTACAATGTGTGGTATAATATGTAATGGGCATTATGGCATGTGTCATAATGTGTACTGGGCATTCTGGCATAATGTACAATGGGCATCACGGTGTGAGGCGTAATGTGTAATGGGCATCACGGTGTGAGGAGTAATGGGCATAGTGGTCTGAGTCAATGTGTAAGGGGCATCATAGTGTGAGGTGTAATGTGTAATGGGCATCACAGTGTGAGGTGCAACATGTAATGGGCATCACAGTGTGAGGCGTAATATGTAATGGGCCTTACAGTTTGTGGCATAATGTGTAATGGGAATTACAGTGTTTGGTATAATGTGTATTGGGCATTACGGTGTGTGGCATAACGTGTGTTGGGCATAATGGCATGTGGTATACTATGTAATCCCTATTATCCCTATTTTACAAAAATTTGTCAAGCCCTGGCATAATGTGCAATGTCAATTACTGTGTGTGGCATTATGTGTGATGGGCTTTATGGTGTGTGGTATTATGTGAAATGGGCATTATGCTGGGTGGCATTATGTGGAATGGGCATTACTGTGTATTGCATTATGTGTGATAGGCATTATGTTGTGTGGCATTATGTGTAATGGGCATTATGGTGAGTGGCATTATGTGTAATGGGCATTAGGGTGAGTGGCATTATGTGTAATGGGCATTAGGGTGTGTGGCATTATGTGTAATGGCCATTACAGTGTAAATATTCGACGCGCACTGTCCCTGTTTCTGGTGTGTGTGATGGGAATAATTAATCCTAAAGACCATATACATAAAAAAGTCACCTATTTAGTTTGCATTGATGCCCAGTAGGCAGTGATGGACACGCCCAGTAGGCTTTGATGGACACGCCCAGTAGGGGTGATGAACACGCCCCTCCAATGGTGCACCCCCTAAGAAAATGGGCTGCGCACGCCTATGCCCCTCACCCCAGAAAATGCAGGGACTAGGCTGGTGTAAAAGGGGCCAACCTGGGAATGCATTTTCTGGTGAGAAAGGGGTATTCTGCAGTGCTCTGAATACAGCCAGGCTCTGCCACTGTCAGTGGCTATCACTTCTGCCTGGCGGCGGCTGTCCCCCATTTACCGGGAGCATGTATTCCCCCTTGGCAATGAACATGTAATCCCACATGGCAACGAGCATGGAACCTCTGGCAATGAGCATGGAACCCTTGGCAATGAGCATGTAGATAAGCATCACTTATGTAGCATAATTTTTAATAGGCATTATGGTGTTTGCCATAATACATAATGGACATAATGGCGTGTAACTTAATGTGTAATGGATATTATGGTGTAAATGTTTAATGCACGCCTTTGGTGGACAATGTCCCTGTTTATGAAGCGTATTGTGAATTTTGGCTTAATCTGTGTGCCATTATGTGAATTCTGGCTCAATCCGTGTGGCATTCGGTGAATTTTGGCTCAATCCGTGTGTAATTATGTGAATTTTGGCTCATTCCATTTGGCATCATGTGTAAGGGGGAAGTATAATGGGGTCTGGTATATTGTTGCATAATGTGTAGAAGTTGTTTATGGTGTTGTAGACTACACTCAAGGACACACCCCTGTTGAGTGGCCACACCCCTTTTCCGGAGCGCACCTTCGGCGCGCGCACAACTACATCCTTCACCTTTGTCGCCATGGTGGGCCTGCGTACTTTAAATTCCAGGGCCTATTTTTAATCCCATTCCCACCCTCTCTCTGCCGCTCTCTTAGCATGTACACTGGCACCACTGACACCGCCCTCCCCCAACCCAAACCCTCTTTTATCATGGTGCCCCCCCTGTCATTTTATCCTGGATCCGCCCCTGCCACTGGCTGTGATGAAATCAGCCTGATCGGGGCTGGAGCTGATGTCACACACCCTCCCTCACGCCTGTGCTTTCCCCGGACACGCCTGCAGTTATCTGGCACTCCCATAAAACGGTCGGTTACCACCCTCCAAATGCCGGCATCCTGTCAATCATCTTGTGAGCGGTCAGTGATTATAAAAAGTAGCAGGCCTTCATCGCAGTACGGCCACGCACATGCGTGCTGCAAGCCATGCGCATGAGTCGTCTATCAATAATCGGCTGCGTTGTGAATTCGTATAGCAGCGATCAGGTCTGAATCAGGCCCATAGAGCGGTATACAGGCCCTTATTCATATCTGATTGCAGCACAAATTTGTTCTCAAAATGGGCAAAACCATGCTGCACTGCAGATGGGGCAGATGTAACATGTGCAGAGCTAAATTTGGGTTGGGTGTGTTGAAACTGATCTATATTGCAGTGTCAAAATAATGCAGCCAGTATTTACCCTGCACAGAAAAAAAAATACCTCACGCAAATCTAACTCTCTCTATACATGTTACATCTGCCCCACCTGCAGTGCACATGGTTTTGCCCATTTTGAGTGCAAATTTGTACTGCAATCTGATGTGAATAAGGGCCACCGGGCGGAGTAGAATACAGTGCGGTATATAGAGCAGGATTGGTACAATGCAGATACAGTGCAGATTAGATATAGAGTGGGATTCTTCCCGTACAGCGATGGGAAGGTCAGGCATCACAACCACCAACACCTTTGGACTCTAGTTGGAGGTTTGTGTTCACATGTCTTCTTTAGTAGGCAGAGATGTTTGCTGGGCTTTGACAGGTGAAATCTCTTAAAATCTCTAAAGGGGGAGTAGGAGGGCTTGCATCGTCATGTGAAGTCGAACCACCAATCATGAATACAGGCCAGGGCCTTAACCGTTCTGTCACGGCTAAAGGGCTGGATGGAGTCGTGTGGTGCACAGGAACTGGAGACGGACCAGGAGGAGTAGGATTGAAACGTGCCGGTTTAATAACGGATTTCATAAATGATAAACTTCACCCAAATACTTCTTTAAGTGACAGTTGGATAACTTAAATAGAGTCCAGCACAATACTAATAACGGGCAGGTAAATCTAGAAACGTATACTTGAAGAGCCAGAGTACATAGAGGAAGATCCGGAAAGAGGTTGATTTGATGATAGAAGAAATGGATCCGGATGACTGAAAGATGATGGAATGAATGAGTTGAATGAAGGAGGACAGCGGAAAGCTGAGCAGGGTAATTCTGGGACACAAGCAGGAACAAGCACTAGGTAGGACTTGCAGCATTGGTGTCAGGAGAAAACTTCCTTGTAGAAAGATGCAGGGAGCAAGGCACCAGAGTCAGGAGAGAAAGAGCCAGGATCCAGGAATCAGCTAGGAGTTGTGAATGACTCCAAAGACTCATTGCACTGACACTGAACAGCCTAGGCAGATCCAGTATATCCCCAGGGGGCGGCTGCCATTGGCTGTCAGCGCAGGAAGAGGAGGGAACCTCCACTCTGGGCCAATCTGTCTCCTGCCCTCAACCAAGATGGCGACGCCGGCCTCCCGGCGCTGCTATCTGCAAGGACGCCGCTACCCGACGCTTCCCTGCTGCCATCCCTACCTGGAGCTGCCCCTACCCGCACGCCGCAGCTTGGGACCTGCACACGCTAGCCGGCGGCGGGCGCGGACGGGTGAGTACTGTACCTTTTCAGGGTGACCCCAGGGCGCCTATGGGCCTTGTGAGGATTTCTCTGAAGAAATTGCTTTATCAGCTTCGGAGCGTGAAGATCAATGGAATCCACCCAAGAGTTTTCTTCGGGACCAAACCCAACCCATTCCACCAGATACTGGGTACGAGATTTGCGGCAGCGAGAGTCTATAATGCGTCTTACCTCGAATTCAGCCCCACTCTCAGAGTTAATCTTGGGCGGTTTGGGAATCCTATTTTGATAAGAGTTCAACCTTAAAGGCTTGAGGAGGGACACATGGAAGGAATTCGAAATCCTTAGGGAAGGAGGAAGTTGAAGTCTATAAGCGACCGGATTAATGACTTGGATGATAGGGTATGGCCCAATGAACCAAGGAGCCAGCTTCATAGAGGGCAGACGGAGGCGTATATGGCGGGTAGACAGCCATACCCGGTCTCCGACTTTCAATCGGGGCGCGGCCCTTCTTTTTCTGTCTGCCATCCTCTTGTATCGGGCGGAAGATTTAAGAAGAGCGGTGTGGACATCCGACCAGATTTTAGCAAAGCGTTGTAATGAAGTGGTTGCTGCAGGAACTTCGGAAGAGGATAATTCTGAGAAATCCGGAGACCGTGGATGTTTGCCGAATACTGTAAAGAAGGGAGTGGTTCCGGAGGAAGAGTGATAGGAGTTGTTATGCATATATTCTGCCCACGGGAGAAGATCCACCCAGTCATCTTGGGAAGACGAGACAAACAGTCGGATAAAGGCCTCCAAGTCTTGATTCACCCGTTCTGTCTGGCCGTTGGTCTGGGGGTGAAAGGCAGTGGAAAACTTGAGTTTGACCTGTACCGCGGCACAGAGAGCTCTCCAGAACTCTGCAACGAACTGTACTCCGCGGTCGGATACAATCTCTTTGGGCAGTCCGTGGAGTTTAAAAATGGTTGAGATAAATAGCTGGGCCAGTACTGGAGCAGAGGGGAGACCTTTTAGTGGGAAAAAATGGACCATTTTAGAGAATCGGTCAACCACTACCCAGATTGCAGTATGACCTTTTGAGGGAGGTAGTTCACAAATGAAGTCCATTGACAGATGGGTCCATGGTTCTGTGGGAATGGTTAGAGGGCGGAGAGGACCAGCGGGAGTTGTTCTGGGTACCTTATGCTGAGCACATCTCACACAAGAGGCGACGAAGTTGGTTACGTCGTGGCGGATGGTTGGCCACCAATAAGAACGTGACAGGAACATCAAGGTCTTTTGTGCTCCTGCATGCCCTGCAAAGCGGGAAGAATGTGCCCATGTCAATATTTTCTTGCGGAGTTCGGGGGGAACAAACGTTTTACCTGGAGGAGGAGATGGCTGTATGGTTACTTGGGCGAAGACCACCGGATCGAGGATTGGACGAGGAGGTGTCTCTAGGTCAGAAGTCGTCTCAAAGGAGCGGGATAGAGTGTCCGCCTTAGTATTCGTGGTTCCAGGTCGGAATTTAATTTGGAAATCAAAGCGTTCAAAAAACATGGCCCAACGGGCTTGGCGGGCAGTAAGGCACTGAGCCTGTTTAAGAAAGGACAGATTTTTGTGGTCTGAATACACGGTGATCTTATGCCGTGCCCCCTCCAGAAGGTATCGCCACTCCTCTAACGCAGTTTTGACTGCAAGCAACTCCTATTCCCCAATGGGGTAATTCTTCTCTGCCGGAAGGAATTTTTTGGAGAGGAAGGCACAAGGGTGTAATTCTTGATCCTCACCTTTTTGTGACAAGATGGCCCCGATCCCTTCCGAGGATGCGTCCACCTCGAGAATGAAGGGCCTGTCGAGGTCTGGTTGGAGGAGGATTGGTGCCGTCACGAATGCTCTTTTTAACTGCTGGAAGGCAGAGGATGCTTCTGGTGACCATTGGCTTGGATCAGCTCCTTTGCAAGTGAGAGCAGTGAGGGGAGCAGCGATAGTAGAGAAGTTCCGGATAAATCGCCGGTAATAGTTTGAGAACCCTAGGAATCTCTGAATTCCTTTGAGCGTTGTGGGGGCTGCCCAGTCTTGGATGGCTCTCACCTTCTCTGGGTCCATCTCTATCCCAGTGGCGGAGAGAATGTGACCCAAGAATGGAATGGACGTGACCTCAAAAACGCACTTCTCCAACTTGCAGAACAGTTGATTTTGGCGAAGACGTCGTAGGACTTCGGACACTGTCTGTCTGTGAAGTTGAAGATTTGGAGAGAAGATGAGTATATCGTCTAGATAGACTACGATGGAGTGGTACAGCAAGTCCCGAAAGATATCATTTACAAACTGTTGGAAGACGGCGGGGGCGTTACAAAGGCCGAAGGGCATCACCAGGTATTCATAGTGACCGTCGCGCGTATTAAAAGCCGTCTTCCACTCGTCACCTGGACGGATCCGGATCAAATTGTAGGCCCCTCGCAGGTCCAATTTAGTAAAGATTGCCGCCCCTCTGATCTTGTCGAATAGTTCTGCGATAAGGGGTAAGGGATAGCGGTTTTTAATGGTGATGTCGTTCAGGCCCCTATAGTCGATACATGGCCGAAGACCGCCATCCTTCTTTTTCACAAAGAAAAACCCGGCCCCGGCCGGAGAAGTAGATGGTCGAATGAAACCTTTGTTTAAGTTCTCTTGAATGTACGAGGACATGGCCTCAGTCTCGGGTAGCGACAGAGGATAGATGCGGCCACGAGGAGGGAATTTCCCGGCCACCAGTTCTATCGGGCAGTCCCAAGGACGGTGAGGAGGCAGGGTGTCGGCACCTCCTTTACTGAAGACATCTGTAAATGAACGGTATGGTGCGGGTATAGACAAGGGTGGAGCTGAAGAGGATGAAGGACAGTTATCCTCACGTTGTGGATGGGTCTGGTAGACCGGAAGGATCTGAGGAATGCAGGTAGACTGGCAATCTGTTCCCAGGCCTTGACCTCCATATTGGTCCAATCGATGTGTGGGATATGTTTAGAGAGCCAGGGAATTCCAGGACCATTGGATGTGAGGACTGTGGAAGAATGAAGAATTCGAGGGTCTCTTGATGTAGAGCTCCTATGAGCAGTGTCACCGGGGTGGTCTGATGGGTGATTTGTCCACTACGAATTCGACTCCCATCCACTGCAGTGAGGACCAGCGAATGATCCAGGGGTTGCACCGGCAGGGCATGTTGGGTGACAAAAGAAGACGAAAGGAAATTTCCCGCTGCCCCAGAGTCCAATAGGGCCTGAACTCTTTTTCTCCCTTGGGGACACACAAGGGTAACCGGAATGGTGGAATCAGAAGAAGAGGGAGATGGAAGCAAGACTCCTAATCGAACCTCCCTCGTGAAGATTAGGAGCGGTCGTTTCCTGGCCGCAGCGGGCAGGAAGCCAACAGGTGAGCTGAGGAGCCACAGTACATGCACAGATTCTCTCGCCGTCTTCGGGACTTCTCTTCGAGAGAAAGACTGGAGCGGTTGATTTGCATGGGCTCATCTGTTGACACCGCAGGAGGCGGGGTTGGTCTGGAAGCGGGTGCGACATTGGAAGGGAATCGAGGGCGAAGGCGATCAGAGCGATTCCTCTCAAGTTGGCGTTCTTGGAGTCACAGATCGACCTTGTTACATAATGAAATGAGTTCAGCCAAGGTGGAAGGAGAATCGCGAGTTGCTAACTCGTCCTTGATGCGGCCGGCTAAGCCGTTCCAGAAGGCAGAGACGAGAGCCTCTTCGTTCCATCTGAGTTCGGAAGCCAGGGTTTGAAATTGCACAACATATTGTCCCACTGGGCGACTGCCCTGACGAATTCTTAGGATCTCCGTGGCTGCGGAGGACACTCTGCCAGGCTCGTCGAAAATGCGACGGAAGGAAGCCACAAATTCTTCATAGTTGTTGAGGATGGGATCCGCACGCTCCCAGAGGGGGGACACCCACTCCAGGGCTGGACCCGCCAGTAGGGACACGATGTAAGCCACTCGAGTCTTGGGAGAGGGGAAATTGGAAGGCTGGAGGGTAAAATGGACGTCACATTGATTCAGGAATCCTCGACACCCCCTTGGGGACCCGTCATATTTACTGGGGGTTGACAGCTGCAGATGGTGAGGAGCAGCTGGCCCCGGAGGAGCAGCAGAGGCCGAAGCTCCAGAGGTAGGTGCTGCCGAAACTGAGGGAGCCGCCTGAGGTGGTGACAAGGCCTGGAGAAATTGAGCCACTTGACGCTGGGTAGCCTCTACTTGTTCCAAGCGAGCCATGATGCCTTGAAGAATATCCGTCATGGAGGCCTGTGCTTCACCCGAATCCATCGGGTCAGTGCAAACTGTCACGGCTAAAGGGCTGGATGGAGTCGTGTGGTGCACAGGAACTGGAGACGGACCAGGAGGAGTAGGATTGAAACGTGCCGGTTTAATAACGGATTTCATAAATGATAAACTTCACTCAAATACTTCTTTAAGTGACAGTTGGATAACTTAAATAGAGTCCAGCACAATACTAATAACGGGCAGGTAAATCTGGAAACGTATACTTGAAGAGCCAGAGTACATAGAGGAAGATCCGGAAAGAGGTTGATTTGATGATAGAAGAAATGGTACTTATGTAGTATCTGGGCTGCCGATTTTGTGATTGTATGCCTTACCTTAAGGCATACAATCAGATGCGATGCGATGCGATTCGATGCGATTTTGCAAAGGATTCAATGTTAAGAAGGTCCTGTTCATTTCCCCACTATCCAAGTGGGCATAGAGTTGATTTTATATAGCGTGGCGAGCGCAGCGAGCCACCGAGCCCGAAGCGTGGCGAGCGAAGCGAGCCCCGCGAGGGGACGCATATTTCTTAAAAAGTATTCGGTGTCCCCTCGCGGGGCTCGCTACGCTCGCCACGCTTCGGGCTCGGTGGCTCGCTACGCTCACCACACGTTTATATCCAACTCCATGCCCACTTGGATAGTGGGGAAAGGAAAAGGACCCCTTTTTCCCATTGAATTCTATGTTAAAATGGACTCAGACCATTTTAACATTGAATCCTATGGAGAAATCTTGACCATCGCATCGCATACGATTTGGTCGCATGCGATGCAATGCGATGCGATCCGATTTCTAAATCGGACGCCCAGATACTACATAAGTACCGAAGAAATGGATCCGGATGACTGAAAGATGATGGAATGAATGAGTTGAATGAAGGAGTACAGCGGAAAGCTGAGCAGGGTAATTCTGGGACACAAGCAGGAACAAGCACTAGGTAGGACTTGCAGCATTGGTGTCAGGAGAAAACTTCCTTGTAGAAAGATGCAGGGAGCAAGGCACCAGAGTCAGGAGAGAAAGAGCCAGGATCCAGGAATCAGCTAGGAGTTGTGAATGACTCCAAAGACTCATTGCACTGACACTGAACAGCCTAGGCAGATCCCCTATATCCCCAGGGGGCGGCTGCCATTGGCTGTCAGCGCAGGAAGAGGAGGGAACCTCCACTCTGGGCCAATCTGTCTCCTGCCCTCAACCAAGATGGCGACGCCGGCCTCCCGGCGCTGCTATCTGCAAGGACGCCGCTACCCGACGCTTCCCTGCTGCCATCCCTACCTGGAGCTGCCCCTACCCGCACGCCGCAGCTTGAGACCTGCACACGCTAGCCGGCAGCGGGCGCAGACGGGTGAGTACTGTACCCGCCGCGCTCCGTCGCGGCTACGTGTGACACGTTCCTTGCCACTCCGTGTCGTACATGGCACATTGGCAAGTTTACGTTTCTCCTCCAATGATCTTAATTTATTTTTTTGGGTCCTTTTTTTACTCAACTTTGGCTTTTCGGCTTTCACATGCCCTGTACTTTGACACTGGACATCGGCCTTGGCAGACAACATTGATGGCATACAGGGCAGCCATCAGAAATTGTGGGGCCTGGGACTGACAAAATAGGCAGGGTTTCCCCCACCGCCTATTGTTACACAAAATATTTTAGTCAGATATTTTGGCAGAACTCCGAAAGGAGATAAAGCACCAGCCAATGAACTGTGTTTGAAAATTACATTTGGGAAATGATTGGCTGGTGCTTTTTCTCCTTTTTCACCCCACCACACCGGCTTCCTGTCAATCAAATAGGGACCACTTGCGATGAAAAATATCAGATTTTTGTTGCGGTTTGGCGACAGGCATGCGTACTGTGACTCGTATGCATTCACAGTCACTGGATAATCAGTCGCTGTGCAAATTCGCACAACAGCGATCAAGTCTGAGTAACCCCCAATGTGCAGGGCATAATTGTGCAGGGTTTAATGTGCCGGGCGTAATGTGCGGGGTATCACGGCATACCTCCCAACATGGCCCATTCCAGCAGGGACGAAATTCCCTGTTCCTGGACTTCCTTGCCAGTGGCAGAGGTGGGGCGGCAGCACAGTCCAATATTCAAATAAGGAAGCCACGTCTGCTTTCAGTGAGTCCCAGGCTGTGATATTTGATGTGAAAGTTGGTGTGGCTCCCCTATTTGAATGTGGGGATAAGCTACCGGTGCCTTATCGCCACATTATGTCACATACAGTAACATACTGTACCTTCCAACATGACTCATTGCAGGAGGGACACATTTTCTCTGTTCCTGGACTTCCTTGTCAGTGGCAGTTGCAGCTGTGGGGCTGCAACTGCCACTGGCAAGGAAGTCCAGGAACAGAGCAGTTTTGTCCCTCCTGCAATGAGTCATGTTGGGAGGTATGTTACTGTATGCAACATAATGTGCGGGGCATAATTTGTGGGACATAGGGCCTAATTCAGCACAGATTGCTAATCTAAGTAGATAGCCATCACCCAGACAGAACCCACCCCGTGCAAATCTGCAAGATAATTTGCAAAACTACCACAGATCGCTATCCTCCGAAACCATCAAAAGGATTTTAGCCATCTGTGAACATGTGAATAGCTCTGGGGCTTCACAGAGTGATGATGTCACAGAGCGATGATGTCACAGAGCGATGATGTCACAGAGCGATGATGTCACAGAGCGATGATGTCACAATGCACTACTGATCACATAGTCTGAGCTGTTTGGCTTTGGGCTCATATCTTCACAAGAACTGGATGAAGGAAGAAGTTCTCCGTGAAGATGGGCTGTTGTCTTAGCAAGTGCTGTGATGACGATGATGATGTGCAGTGCGCTGCACCTGCAAGATCCCAGAATGCCGATGTCTGTGATAGAGACGGCGATTTCACAATTGAAGATCAGGGATATATCTTATGGAAGATCATTTCCTCACGACCGGCGTTTAGCCACAGAAGGAGAAGATGGCTCAAGCGCCATAGGTTTACACCTAGACTGACCCCCATATCTGAGAAGGAGGAGGAGCTGGAGGTGTCCGATGTGGAACACGATGACATCGGAGGAGAAAGTGTTGGCCCAGGGAGCGGCACAGTGGCGCCTGGCACCGGGCACACAGAACTGAAGGGATTTGACCCCTATAACAACATAATGTTGATGCTTATGCTATCCTGGCTAATCAGACTGTATATATATATCCGCACTGCTGCAGATCGGCGGTGAGATGGACAGTGTATACCTTTGTGTATTTTTGTATATATTTGTATATATTTGTATATATTCGTATATATTTGTATATATTTGTATATATGGAAATTTGTAAATATTGTACATAATTATAGATAGGATATTTATCTATCTATCTATCTATCTATAGATAACCAAATTACAATAAAACCTTGTACAATAACAGTCCGTGCAAGATCCCAGAATGCCGATGTCTGCGATAGAGACGGCGATTTCACAATTGAAGATCAGGGATATATCTTATGGAAGATCATTTCCTCACGACCGGCGTTTAGCCACAGAAGGAGAAGATGGCTCAAGCGCCATAGGTTTACACCTAGACTGACCCCCATATCTGAGAAGGAGGAGGAGCTGGAGGTGTCCGATGTGGAACACGATGACACCGGAGGAGAAAGTGTTGGCCCAGGGAGCGGCACAGTGGCGCCTGGCACCGGGCACACAGAACTGGAGGGATTTGACCCCTATAACAACATAATGTTGATGCTTATGCTATCCTGGCTAATCAGACTGTATATATATATCCGCACTGCTGCAGATCGGCGGTGAGATGGACAGTGTATACCTTTGTGTATTTTTGTATATATTTGTATATATTTGTATATATTCGTATATATTTGTATATATTTGTATATATGTAAATTTGTAAATATTGTACATAATTATAGATAGGATATTTATTTATCTATCTATCTATCGATAACCAAATTACAATAAAACCTTGTACAATAACAGTCCGTGTGTATTATTATTATTATTATAATTTTATTTATAAGGCGCCACAAGTGTTTCGCAGCACCGTGCAAAGGAACAATACAGGAAGACAAAACTTGGCATAACATTGAATAAATAACAAAAATACAGTACAAATAAAGAGCACCACAGTTCAATACACATTACAGCTTAAATGTAAGTAGTGAGGACCCAATCAACATACAACTAGAGGCTTGAGGCCAATGATGGAGATGAGTATGCAGACGAAGATGGTCACTGAGTATTGGAGTAAAGGAGAGCTGTGAGTGAAATGTGAAGAGAAGTGGGCTTTGACAACAGGAGGGAAGAGGGCCCTACTCGGAGGAGTTTACAATCTAGTAGGAAGGGGAGACAGACAGATTACAAGAGGTGCAAGCGAGGGGGTGGTGGTTAGATAGCAGGATGTAAACAGGCAAGGGGTCGGAGAACCAGCTGGTTTATGCAGTGGAAGGGTACGCTTTGATGAATAGGTGAGTTTTCAGTGCCCGTTTGAAGCTTTGCAAGGTCGCGGAGAGTCTAATGGAGTGAGGGAGTGCGGTCCACTGAAGGGGTGCAGCACGGGCAAAGTCCTGTACTCTAGAATGGGAAGCAGTGATCAGGGTGGAGGAGAGACGACAGTCGTCAGCCGACCGTAGAGGGCGGGAGGGTGTATGAATGGAGATAAGGTTAGAGATATATGGAGCAATGGAATTAGAGATGGCCCTGTATGTGAGTGTGAGGTGTTTGAAGAGGATTCTGTAGGGGAATGGAAGCCAGTGCAGATTTTGTTGAAGGGGAGTAGCAGAATTAGAGCGGCGGGAGAGCCTTGCTGCAGCATTGAGGACAGATTGGAGAGGAGCTAGTTGGGATTGAGCGAGGCCGGTGAGAAGAGCATTACAGTAGTCATGTGTGATGTGTGTGACACAACCCTGGCGCACGCGCTGCTGGCGCGCTCCTACACAGACACACATCCAGCAAGTGTTGCTAATTTATATAGCCAGCAATTGTGTTGATTTCATTAAAGCCTTTTACAGCCGCACAATGTGACATAAAGGCTCCGACTCAGCCGCATAGTGTTATAGTTATTGGTGCTGATAACCGCGACGCCATAAGACGCTGCTAATGCTGAACACAATCCTGCTACATACAACATGTAAAGAGATCATGTGTAACAAGGTGTAACATCCCCCTACTGTACAGTACTCATACCTGGGAGAAGCCCGGAGAGAGGAGTTCAAGCAGGGCTGGACAAGGCTTCGTTTTGGGGGTGGGGCGAGGCTGGCGTCACCAAGCCCCACCCCCCACGACCGGTAGCCACATTAATTATCGGGTCTGTGGATGGGGGAAGGGGTTAAAATGACGCAAAATGCTGCGATTCCTGTCATTTTAGCCCCACCCCCTCTCCGCGGACCCGCAAAATTCTGACATTTTTACCGCAGGGAAGGGGGGAGCAGGGGCTGTTGCTACAATGCGGGAGACTTGCCCACCTTCCCGGGGGCCGGGAGGGGGACCCGATTTGCGGGACCCTCCCGGCCATTCCGGGAGGGTAGGCAAGTATGACATTACTGTAGGTATAACATGTCACCCCAGAGGTCTGTGCCCTGTATAATAGATAACCATGGTCACATCTCCCCGGCCACTGTTACAGTGTTCCTTAGTAACATACAGTGTCACACTCAGATCAGTCATTACTTTTTGCTGTCATTTCTGCCTATGTCTGGGTCTGTTGGAGGGGCCTAAGCGACAGATTTTTTAAGCTTGGAGAAGAGATAAACTGGAGATAAAGTGGAGAAAAGGTAAAAGGAGATAAAGCACCAGCCAATCAGCTGTGTTTGAAAAAGACAGTTGGGAGTTGATTGGCTGGTGCTTTATCTCCTTTTACCTTTTCTCCACTTTATCTCCAGTTTATCTCTTCTCCAAGCTTAATAAATCTGCCCCTGAGTCCTGCTCCCCCCTCCTCCGCTGCACGGAGAGTGGAAACCAACTGCCACTGCAACAGCCTCTCTCCCCAGATCAGCACACGCTGCTCAGTACTATGGGCCTAATTCAGGTTGGCTCACAAAAGCAGAATCTCTCTCTAATGGGAAAAACCATATGCACTGCAGGTGGGGCAGATGTAACATGTGCAGAGAGAATTACATTTGGGTGGGGTGTGTTCAAACTGAAATCTAAATTGCAGAGTAAAAATAAAGCAGCCAGTATTTACTCTGCACAGAAACAAAATATCTCACCCAAATCTAACTTTCTGGGCATGTTTCATCAGCCCCACCTGCAGTGTACATGGATTTGTCCATGAAAGGAGTTTGCTTTTGCAAACCAACTTGAATCACCCCCTATGTACTAAGCTGGGGAGAGAGGCACAAATCTAACTCTCTCTGCACATATTACATCTGCCCCACATGCAGTGCAGCATGGTTTTGCCCATTTTGAGAACAAATTTGTCCTGCAATTGGGTCTGAATTAGGCCCTGTATTTGTCCAATGAGTAGACAATCCTATCCAATGATCCAATACAAATCTGTTGGACAGGACAGGATCCCCAGCAGCCAATGGTGCACATCGGTGTATGTACAGCATCACTGGTCTATCAGCAAGTGGAGAATAATGTGTATAACTGACCACGGTCCCACAGCCAGATACACCTCCAGGTATGGGGAAGAGGTGACAATGTGGCAGGTGGATAGATCTGGGAGTGTATGGCTCAGAATATGGTATATCAGTTGCAAACGCAGGATTTTCAGAAGGGGGTTTCAAGAGGGGCGGAGCAAAGCACGGAGATGGACACTTAGGTGACCCAGTATATGCCGGGTCAGTTAAAGTAGTATTATAGATAGACCAAATGTATATAAATAATAATAATAATAATAATAAATATATATACATACACACATATATATATATACATATATACATACAGGGGCATCAACAGCAGTGTAGACCCCTGGGTATAGCACTGTATTGGGGCACCTACCGATCCTCCAGCGGTAGGGCTGGGGGAAGCTTTGATGTCCCCCGGGTGGTAGGGTTATTATATCAACCGCTCAGCATGTAGGGCCTGGATCAGTAATCTCCACTAATTACCCCTTTACTGCACAGATGGTGGGAGATGGGGTGGGAGAAGGGGGCACTGGGCTGAATGAAGGGGCCCTGATACATAACTTCCAGGGTGGTAGAGGATGTTTAATATGCAGAGGAGGGGTGTATAGTGGAGTGGGCTTATTATCCATAATTTTCTGGTGGGAGGACAGCTTGCTTGACTGCAGATATCTCCAGTTCCCAGAAATAGATTTCTTAGATTTTAATGGAATTAAACACTAGAGGATCCCACCTACCAGGGGATCAGAGTGCAGGAGGCAGAGCAATCTGCCAACGAGTATATAAAACCAGGGGCGGATTGGGGACTAAAAGTGGCCCTGGAAAATTTCTGAAAGTGGCCTCATGTGGGCGGCAACAAATCAATAAAGGGCGGAGCCAACATTACAGTAGGCGGGATTATTACATCACTGTACTTAGACATTGTTGACAGGCAAAACTAATGCTGTAATGTCCCACACATCAGGGCTTTACAAATTTTCGTAAAATAGGGACAACAGGGATAGTGCGCGTCGAAAATCCACACCGTAATGCCTTTTACACGTCACACACCCATTACATAGTATACCAATTGCAACGATGGCCTGCCAGGCTTGCTGGTGCCGCCCCCCCCCCCCAACTAATGACTACACTACGGCACTATGGCTAGTGCCGTACAAGAACCGTTGTTAGTGTTACAGTACCTATGATTTTAATGCTACACCCACAAAGCAACTTACTGCAGACTTTTTGTTTACCATAATCCTGTATTAAAACATACTGTACATCGCTCTCATACATACATGCATGCATACACTGTTCTCATTCATCCCATCCCTCCCTTACACTAATTACACACCGTAATGCAAATTAAACATTAAAACGCACACCGTAGTGCCCATTCCATATTATGCAGCACACCATAATGCCTATGACATATTATGCTACACACCGTAATGCCCATTATACATTATGCTACACACCGTAGCGTCCATTACAAATTCACACACTATATTGCAAATTACACATGATACCGCACACCATAGTGCCCATTACATATTATGCAGCACACCATAATGCCCATGACATTATGCCACACACCGTAATGCCCATTACACATCATAGTACCCATTCCATATTATGTTGCAAACCATAATGCCCATTACACATTGGGCCTTATTCTAGTTCACTCTTTCTGACAAAATCCTTCTTAGATGGACAAAACCATGTGCACTGCAGGGGGGCAGATGTAAAATGTGCAGAGAGAATTAGATTTGGGTGAGTTATTGTGTTTCTGTGCAGGGTAAATACTGACTGCTTTATTTTTACACTGCAATATAGATCTCACTTTGAAGTAAAACCCCACCCAAATCTAATTCTCTCTGCACAAGTAACATCTGCCCCACCTGCAGTGCACATGGTTTTGTCCATCTAAGAAGGAATTTGTCAGAAAGAGTGAACCAAAATAACCCCCATTGTGACGCACAACGTAATGTCCATTACACATTATACTTCACACCGTAATGCCCATTACACATTATGCTACTGTAATGCTCCGCAGCACTCCTGCTTATACAGTTAGCACATAATGCCCCCAGTAGTGTCTATTACACATAATGCCCCCAGTAGTGTCCATTATACATAATGCCCCCAGTAGTGTCCATTACACAATGCCCCCAGTAGTGTCCATTACACAATGCCCCCAGTAGTGTCCATTATGCATAATGCCCCCAGTAGTGTCCATTATACATAATGCCCCCAGTAGTGTCCATTATACATAATGCCCCCAGTAGTGCCCCTTACAATGGTAATGCTCACCTTTTTTTTGCAGGCTGGTATCAGGCATTCATGGAAGGAGAGGAGTGCAGAGCTGCCACTGGGTCATATTGTGGCTCCGTTGCTCTGCTGGTGGTAGGGAGCTTCCAGTTGTTTGGAGCTGCTGTCGGCTAAGGTGCCACTTTATGGTTTGTCAGGACAGGGGCAGAGGAGAATCAGCTTCATGACTTGGCTGGAAGGGGGACAACATCAGGGTTAGCGGGGGAGCGGCAGGCTCTTGTCTGGCTCTGTGGGGACAGGGGGAGAGGAGCGGCAGCTTCATTAGCGTTTCGGCGGGGACAGGGGGAGAGGAGCAGCAGCTTCATGAGCATCTCGGCGGGACAGGGGGGAGAGGAGCAGCAGCTTCATGACTTCTCAACATGGACCATGCTGCCAATAATCAATAATGCTATGATCACATAATGTATAAATAAAAATATGAATCCCCGATCGGCGGCAACGCCACATACAGTGCCCTGCTACTATATGCGGCCCCGCCTCCACCCGCCCTTCTCCAAATGAACCGGAGAACAGCGGGTGGGAGGAAGCGGCCTACATACAGTAGTAACAGACAGGGGCGGATCCAGAAAACAAGGACAGGGGGGACACCAAGTTAGGGGAAGGGGTGGATAGTGGTGCCAGGTGTGCAAAAACTCTCAGAAAAGGGGTGTGGGTTCATGACAAAGGGCGTGGCCTCACAGGCTTGTGGATGACTGAGGTATACAAAATGATAGAAAGAGGCAGTGGGTGATGTAGAGACAGAGAATGACAAGCTGTGGAGGACAAAGAGAGGTTAACAGGAAGAGGGACATGACAAAAAGAAAACATGGGTAATGGGGAGAGGCAGAGGGTGTCCAAGAGTGGGTGAAAAGGAGGGGTAGAGGGTGGGGTAGAGGGTGATGTGGAAATGCGTGGAAATGAGGTGGACAATAGGTGAAAGGAAGAGGCAGTGTGAGAGGCAGAGGGTAGCTGGTCTCAAGTGGGACAGACAGGCAAGAAAAAACATGGGGTGTAACAAGAGCTGAGAGAAGCGCGAGAGATAAAAGGGAGATAGAAAAAGAATAGAGAGATGGAGAGTGGAGTGAGAGAGATGGAGCACAGAGAGAAGGAGAGTGGAGAGTAGGGGGGTAACAAGAGCTGAGAGAAGCAGGAGAGATAAAAGGGAAGGAAGAGAAAAAGGATAGAGAGATGGAGAGCGGAGAGATGAAGAGCAGAGCGAGAGTTGGAGAGCGGAGAGTGAGAGCACAGAGAGAGACCAGGAGAGCGCAGAGAGAGAGAGAGACCAGGAGAGCGCAGAGAGAGAGAGACCAGGAGAGCACAGAGAGAGAGAGAGAGAGACCAGGAGAGCGCAGAGAGAAAGAGAGAGAGAGAGAGACCAGGTGAGCGCAGAGAGAGAGAGAGAGACCAGGAGAGCGCAGAGAGAAAGAGAGACCAGGAGAGCGCAGAGAGAGAGAGAGACCAGGTGAGCGCAGAGAGAGAGAGAGAGAGAGAGAGAGAGAGAGACCAGCAGAGCGCAGAGAGAGATAAGTGAGAAAAATAGGAGGGGGGGGGGAATAGAGCAGAGAGGGAGAGAAAGAAAGAGAGGGAAGAGTGGGGGAAAGGGAGAGGGTTGTAAATGATATGTGTGCCGTCGTCCCCTGTACAGAACTCAGCAAACACCCCCCCCCCTTCCAATATACAAGGCAAATAGTGTACCTGGCAGCAGGTCAACAGCAGGTACCATAGAGGAGGCGGCAGATCCCGTGGTAGTGGCGGACGGTTCTGTGTGGAGAGAGCAGAAGTGAGTCACGTGGAGAAGACCGAGGCAGCGTGGCCCATGGAAGATGAGGCCACGAGTCCGGTGGCGGGAGCTGCAGGCAGTAGCAGGTCACGTGGAGGATGTGCCTTCCAGGCAGCATCACATCATCAGCTCTTCCTTCCTCTCCGCTGTTTCTCGAGCCGGGGGTGTCACTAAAAGATGACGTGAAGTCCCTGCAGCAGCATTAGGAGAGGCTTAGGTAGAACAGCAGGCGGGAGGAGGCGGGGCCACTAGCTCTGACTGCAGCCACCAACCTCCAGTGACGCCGCCTGCCACTGAGTGGCCCACCAGTGACGGTGTAGATATAATGGCCAATCCTCATGCCTGAGGAACGCACAGCCTTGCCACTCACTCTCTCTCCTCTCCCTCCATCGGAGTCCTCACAGGCTCACCCTCCCGGAGTTCGTCCCTCCCTATGTGCAGCCCCATCCCCTGGCACGAGCTGGTTGCTGCATCTGACTCGCAAGACTCGCAAGATGATGATATCATCATCTTGCGTGATTGTCTGCAAAGCTCTGCAGCGCCGTGTTGTCCTGACAGCATGCGCTGCGTGTCCCTGGAAAGCTACTGCTGGATGCGCAGCTGACCCCACTCACCCCCCCTCCTTCCGAACTGCCCCCAACCCCCCCCCCCACCAAATAAAAAATGAAGTGTGTGTTTCTCCAGATATGGGCCCCCCTGACAGGCCTGGGGCCAGGTAAAATGTAGGCGCTACCCCCCCCCCCCCTCTCGGCGGCCCTGCCCATAGCAAATATTACTGGGACTCTTTCCTCACTCCCCCCAAACCTTAATGTGACATTCTCCCCCCTCCCTCCCATACCTTAATGTGACATGCCCCCCCAAACCTTAATGTGACATGCCCCCCCCCAAACCTTAATGTGACATGCCCCCCCCAAACCTTAATGTGACATACCCCCCCCCCCAAACCTTAATGTGACACTGCCCCCTCCCTCCCCAAACCTTAATGTGACACTCTGCCCCCTCCCTCCCCAAACCTTAATGTGACACTCTGCCCCCTCCCTCCCCAAACCTTAATGTGACACTTTCCCCTGATTATCTTTAGAAAAACTTGCCTGGCCTCTGATTCAGTGGGTGGCTGTGTTGTGGCTGCTGCTGCTGCTGCTCTTCTCCTTTCTTTCTGCTGGGCTGAGGCTGAGCACGGTGAGCAGGGCTCCTCCAGTCACACCATGTGACTTCCTGGTTAGATCAGGAAGCCGGGGGAAACAAACACACTGTGGGGAGGGAGTGACGCTGCCTGACAGGGGCAGCCAAGTGCACTGCAGAGGAGAGGGAAGGACACGGAGCAGGTAGGGGGATTCTGCTGCTGACGCTGCTGCTGCCTGTCACTGTCATACAGTATGACAGGCGCAGGATAAAGCAGCAGCGCACAGCATCATTCATTACTACAGCGCACCTGAACTTCCACTGCGCCCCTGCTGTGCTACACAGGCCGGCGCATCTCATGTTTGGGGGGTGGATGATTGCAACTTTCGGCCTCACATGTGGCCGGCCTCCCGGGAAAGTTCCCGGTGGCTTAAATGGCCAATCCGCCCCTGTATAAAACTACATACCAGGTGTGTGGAGCTGGAGCAGTAACCAGCTGCTGGAAGGCTGATATCTCTGGTTCTGGGAACAATAGAGACAAGCTTCTAGTGTCCATCAAAGGGGGAGAGCCCCAGCTTTTGGAATATACCCTCAGAAAAACTCTAAGTGAGACAGAACCTGAAATATCTGACTGGGAAGAGCAATTAACAGGCTTGGACTGCTTTGAAGTCAGATATCTCCGGTTCCCAAGGGCCGATATGAAAAATTATTGTACCCATGGAAAGAGGGGACCCTCAGCTTTCAGCCTAGACTCCTGGGGGGGTTTCTTGGTACTCAGAAACCCCCCCTGCGTGCGCTATTGGGGCGGGATCCCCAGCAGCCAATGGTGCACATCGGTGTATGTACAGCATCACTGGTCTATCAGCAAGTGGAGAATAATGTGTATACCTGGCCACGGTCTCACAGCCAGATACACCACCAGGTATGGGGAAGAGGTGACAATGTGGCAGGTGGATAGATCTGGGAGTGTATGGCTGGGAATATGAGGGTATATGGGGGTAATATGGGGGTTTATAGTGGTTTATAGAGGTGTATGGCAGTATATGGGGGTGTATGGGGGTATATGGGATCTCCTTCCATAATATAACATTGCGTAGAACCACTTCCAGCCACTGTGACCACCAGGAGTTCATAGAATGCAGGGAAGACCTCAGTAAGACACAGGCATGAAGTAGCCTAGTGTGTAATACTCTATGGGCGAGTCCACCAAACCCCGCCCGGCGAATGCACGCCCCCCCCCCCCCCCCGGCAGCACTCCCCCCTGGGCGGGAAGCGGGCGCAGAACTTTGCCCAAATCAAACATGCCCCCTGGAGGGCTGCTGCGCATGCGCGCACAGCACCTCCCAGACTCCCAGCCCCCCCCCCCCCCCCCGCTGCCTGATTCAAGATCTCCGCGGGAGTGGCATATACAGGGACACTGGACGCCGGAAGGAAGCCGCCTCAGATGAGCCGTTCCCCTAATCCTCCTCCCCCCGGCACGCATCACTATCGCCGGCAGCCCCCCCCCCCCCGGCGCTCATCCCCATCGCCGCTACCCCCGGCGCTCCTCACCATCGCCGCTACCCCCCGCTCCCGGGACGGTTTCGGGAGCCAATCCGCCCCTTCATATATATATATAATAGATTCTTGCTAAGTAGCAAAGCTGCAAGCAGCAGAGTCACAGAGTAAGTGGGCCAGCAACACCAAATTAAATCATATATGGCTCCTTTAATGTAACATCAGCCAGAAGAATCCAACAAAAACATTCCCCTTGCTTGAGGGGATAGTAAGTACAGCAGTCAACGATTCCGTTTCGGTGTCCACAACACCTTCATCCTGAACTACTCAACTAGTTAATGACACAGCCTGGCTATATATAGGGCGGCACAATATAGCTCAACCCTAAACAACAGATCAAACACACCTGTAAGAAGTCATGAAACATTACCTGCAAGCCGCTCACGATTATCACTCTCTTTGCGGAAGTCCATATATGGATCTTCCGTTATTGCGCACAGGGATTGCTTCCCTGGGCGTATAAATCCTGTGACACGCAGCGTGATCTAGCGTGACACGCATCGCATCATCACGTCCGTCGGGGTCCAGGAAGCAGACGGGAGCATGTACTACAGCTCCATACGTCTGACCGGCGGCGTGAGACGCATGACGCTGCGCACCAATTCGGAAGCGGCTGTAATCAGCGTGTATTACCTGTCAGCCGTATTATACGGGATGCAGTTAAAATCCTGGCGGTCGGGATCCCGGCGTTCAGAATCCCGACGCCGGAATCCCGACCGCCGAAATCCCGACACATTCTCCCTCCAGGGGTTTCCATGACACCCCTGGAGGGAGAATAAATTAGTGTGCCGAGCGTAGCGAGGCACCGGGCCCGCTGCGTGGCGAGCGCAGCGAGCCCGCAAGGGGGGGCGATCCACGTCCCCCCCTTGTCGGGATTTTGGCTGTCGGGATTCCGGCGTCGGGATTCTGAACGCCGGGATCCCGACCGCCGGGATTCAATACTGAATCCGTATTATACACATGGGGCAATTTCTTTAAGAGAGATCTAAGCAGAAAATGTGTTAATTAGAAAATAAAGACATAGGTGAAAACATGAAACAAGTTACATGACAATACTGAAGAAATAATGCAAAAATAGTGAAAAATAGTAAAAATAAGATCAAAATAAAAATATAAAAATGAAAATAATAATAAAAAAGAGACAATAACTCCAAAATTCTCTATAATGCAGATAAGGGTCAAAAAAGGCCAAAAAAGGTCAAAATAAGAAAAAATCAGTGAAGACAGAAAAAATGTGGTCAGAAAAAAATTGACTGATCCACTAGAGATGGGGAGATGTTGCAAAAATCAGACTATGGGGGCATAGGTATAAAAAAAAGCCTAAATAAATGGGGACATGGTGAATTCCTCATTCAAACCCAGTGGAGAGAGGGTCTTTAATTTGTATATACAAAGGTTCTTTTTTTGTAGTAACAGTCTATGCCTGTCACCGCCTCTTCGTAATGGTGGTACGTGGTCCAGTGGGATAAACTTAAAGTCTTTCATCAGGTGTTTTTCCCTGGCAAAATGTCTTGCTACTGGAGGTGTATCTTTGTCCACTTTAAACAGTGCTTTCTTGATTGATGATCTGTGAAGCGCAATTCTTTCTTTAACCATACGAATAGGTTTTACAGATATAAAGTTTTTTACAGGGGCAGAGTATAGCATAGATGACGTATTTGCTCTCACAATCAAGACGATGGTTAATTTTATATTGGACTTGCGTTTCAGGATGGATAAATGATTCACCCGTATGCAGATGGGCACAGTTTACGCACTTCATGCATCTAAATGCGCCATTCCGAAGTTGGAGCCAGCTGGAGCCCGGATTCTTTATAGGGCTGATGTCCGAGTACGTTACCCTATCTTTAATATTTTTGCTCCTTTTATAGCAAAATTGTGGCGGTTCCTGGCATGATGGGCCTAGAATGGGATCTGTGCTGATGATCTTCCAATTTTTTTGAGTGGCTTCCCGTATAATGGGTGAGAAAGTGGAAAAGGTGCTAGAAAAAGTAACTTTAGGTTGGTTTTCACTCTTCTTTTCCTGCGTCAGCAGATCTTCACGACGGAGCTCCAAACATTTTTGGATAGCGGTTGTCACTTCATATTTCTCATAGCCACATTCAATAAATTTGGTGCCCATGGTGTGCAAAGCCTCACTTAACTCATCTTGCTCCGATGTTATTCGCACAACTCTTAGGAGCTGGGAGAATGGTAGCCCCTTCTTGAGGGGTTGGGGGTGAAAGCTTGAGGATAATAGCAGGGTGTTTTTATCCGTGCTTTTACGAAAAAGTCTGGTGGTAAATCGTCCATTTTGTATACCGATGGTCACATCCAGAAAGTCAATGGATACAGGACTGCTGTTACAGGTGAACCTTATTAGTCCTGGTAAACTATTGAGGTGTTTGACGAAATTCTCCAATGTCTCCTGATCTCCAATCCAAACGAGGAATAAGTCGTCAACATATCGCATAAATAATGCGATATATGGTGAGAATACAGGATTGTTAATAATATGCTCAAGTTCATACCTGTGCATGTACAGGTTGGCATAGGCTGGGGCCATATTGGACCCCATAGCCGTACCTGTACATTGCAAGTAGAAGGCATTATTGAACAAAAATATTTTTTTTGTAGAATTAACCACATCAGTTGTAGCAGGTACTCAACTGGGGGACCCTTGTAGTTAGAGTTGTTGGTGATCATCTCTCGAGTGGCAGCTATCCCTTCGTCATTCATTATGTTGGTATATAAGCTGCTCACGAGCGTCACTAGTAAGCAACCAGTGGGCGGTACTCCAAACTGTTTTAATTTGACAAGAAAGTCTGTGGTGTCTTTAATGTAGTAAGGCATAGCCTGGACCACTCCTTGCAGGTGATAGTCTACATATTGGGAGAGAGGCTGACCTAAAGAGCCCATTGACGATATAATTGGTCTCCCAGGAGGGGAGACCAGGCTCTTGTGTACTTTTGGTAAAATGTACATTAATGGAATAATAGGGAATTCCTGTTTCAAAAAGTACATGGTAGACTCGTCAATCCACTCATTTGTGAATCCCATATCGATAATAGCATCGATTTCTCTTTTGTACGATGCAGTGGGGTCATAGGCAAGTTTCCTATAACAAAATGCATCTTGCAGCTGTCGCATGACCTCAGTAACATACGCGGAGCGATCCTTTATCGGCGGGGCGGATGACTATTTCATTGTTCTCGCATAATGATTTAATGGCTGTAGTCTCATTTTTAGTCAAATTTGACTGGAAGTGTTTCCTCCCACTTAATTTGGGCAAAACTTCATGTTTGACTAGCCTGCAAAATGTTTCGATAGAGGGATTCACTGTGGGTGGATCAAAGACACTTTTAGGTTAAATCTGGGAACAGGGCTGATTGACAAATCATCCTTTTTAGCATAGAAGTCCATCAGATTTAATTGCCTACGGAATTTATAGAATTTAATTTCAAACCCAAATGGCTTTTGGGTAAGGCCCTTAGATAGGACTGCCATTTCATCAATGGTGGGTGTATATTTCGATAAATTGAATATAACTAATTCCGATTGCCTCGCTGAGACCTGCTTTCTTGTCTTTTTGTGCTTGCGGCCGCCCCTTCTACATGGTCTTCTGGACTTTTCTTCCTGCTGCGGGTGTGTACTCGTTCGCGAAAAAAAGGCCTTCTGGTTTTGCTCGGTTGGTCACTTTGTGACGTGTGGCTGTCAATATCGGTGTAATGCCTATCAAATCTTCGCCTACTACCCTGGGTATTGCGCCAGGAGCGGGCTGTATTTTGTTTGTTGAGCCAAGGACACACACGCAGTTCTTTGTAGTCCTCACAGACTTTTCTATATTTGGATTTCTTAAAGCTCAACAATTCAGATTTGAAAGTATCCACAACTTCAGTGAGTTTGTTAAGCCAATTGCCCGCCTCGTCTGACTTTAGCACATCCAAACCTCCACTCTCACACTCTGCTATCTCACTTTGCAAAGTAGAAATCTCTGTGTTCACTTGTTGGACCACTAGGATCATTAGGTCCAAGCTACATTGATTTAAAATCATGCACCATTGACGGCAAAAATCTGGGCTGCTGCGTCCGATAGTGGGTTGATTCCGGATGCGGAAGCCGCGTGGTATTAGTTTATCTTTATGATATTGAGAAATTGTAAGACCATGAAGCTCCAATTCAATTAATCTTTTTCTCAGTTTTGATAAATCAGCATACACATCAGTGGGGCTATCTACATCAAAACATAATTTGGACGTATCAGAAAAGAGAATTTTAGATATGTCTTTTTCTAAAAAGCGTTTTGTTCCCATGAGGTCACCCACCTCAGGTTCCATGCTATTTATGTCAAGAGATATCTATGACACAATACAGTGGTAATCAGAATATACTTGTATAATAAGTCACGGTGCAATTTCAGTCCCAAACAAATGGAGATACAGAGAAAGTCTTGAAAAAATCGCACTCATTGATGTATAAGAAAATGCAGGGTGCCGGTCAAAAAATAAACAATAGATTCTTGCTAAGTAGCAAAGCTGCAAGCAGCAGAGTCACAGAGTAAGTAGGCCAGCAACACCAAATTAAATCATATATGGCTCCTTTAAAATCAGACTATGGGGGCATAGGTATAAAAAAAGCCTAAATAAATGGGGACATGGAGAATTCCTCATTCAAACCCAGTGGATAGAGGGTCTTTAATTTGTACAGGTTGAGTATCCCTTATCCAAAATGCTCGGGACAAGGAGAATTTTGGATAACGGATTATTCTGTATTTCTGAATATTTTAATATTTCAATGATGTATTTTGAAGTATCTTGCATTTATGCTGTATAAACACATAATATACACACAAATATATTTTATTACCACATAAAACACGCACAAATATATTTTAATTGTTCAAAAAACAAGGTTTCAAAACGTGAAACAAAATGTGTGTACTATCTCAGCACTGAATTTGAATGCCAAGCAATCATTGTCTTGCACATATATAGTGCCAGTTACATATCATGTCCCCAGTGATGCTGTTACAAATGTCCCCAGTGAGTTTTTAGCAAAAAAAAAAAAATTTCACTTTCTGGAATGTCCGTATTTCGGAATAATTCGGATAACGGATATTCGGATACGGGATACTCGACCTGTATATCCAAAGGTTCTCTTTTTGTAGTAACAGTCTATGCCTGTCACCGCCTCTTCGTAATGGCGGTACGTGGTCATGACTTCTTACAGGTGTTTTTGATCTGTTGTTTAGGGTTGAGCTAGATTGTGCCGCCCTATATATAGCCAGGCTGTGTCATTTACTAGTTGAGCAGTCCAGGATGAAGGTGTTGTGGACACCGAAACGGTATCGTTGACTGTTGTACTTACTATCCCCATTCAAGCAAGGGGAATGTTTTTGTTGGATACTTCTGGCTGATGTCACATTAAAGGAGCCATATATGATTTAATTTGGTGTTGCTGGCCCACTTACACTGTGACTCTGCTGCTTGCAGCTTTGCTACTTAGCAAGAATCTATTGTTTATTTTTTGACCGGCACCCTGCATTTTCTTATACATCAATGAGTGCGATTTTTCAAGACTTTCTATATATATATATATAGAGAGAGAGTGAGAGAACACCTATATATTTCAGAACTCAACTACAGAAGGGATATGGATGGCTTTCAATTAACTAATTTAAACTAGCAGGGGAGGAGAGGTGCCCCCTTGGGAGCAGGAGCCCGCCGGCAGATGACTCCATTGCCTCCCAGACTTCTGCCCCTGCATTATAGTATTCAAAAGGAGAACACACTGCAATAAACGTACCATCGGCAATCTTTATGCCATAACACTTTAATAACTTATCTAAACTTATCTAACTTAACACTACAAATAAAGAGACAGACACAAGTGCTGGCGTTTCAAATAATGAATGTCAAATTTATTAATTGACAACTATATATATTAATCTATAGAAGAGGGTGGCGGCCCTAAAGAACGGTCATAGAGAAAAGGAGGGGTAAGATGACATCACACCATTCATACATCATTGGTGTTCAACTCTCCCACGCTACCCACTCGGGCAAGTGGTGTATCCCACCCCTGTCCAAGGGGCATGGGCTACAAGCGTATCATTGACGGGAGAGCGCACCCCACTATCCTCATAACACTTCATTTGAACAAGGACCGTTCTTTACCGCCGCCAAGAAAGGATAGAAAAAATAGGGAGGGAGGGTGGGGAAAACCGGACCAGAGTGCAGATCACCTGACCTCTGGCTATTCCTACAACAGGAAACTCCTCCCTACTCCCTAATTGGCTATAGCTGCAGCATCATAGCCTAAACATAAACCACAACCAAAGTGCAGGCATCTCAGACTCCTTCGGTAGTTTATGTCACCTCCAGCTTATTCAGCTATCGGTTTTCTTAAACGTACCATCGGCAATCTTTATGCCATAACACTTTAATAACTTATCTAAACTTATCTAACTTAACACTACAAATAAAGAGACAGACACAAGTGCTGGCGTTTCAAATAATGAATGTCAAATTTATTAATTGACAACTATATATATTAATCTATAGAAGAGGGTGGCGGCCCTAAAGAACGGTCATAGAGAAAAGGAGGGGTAAGATGACATCACACCATTCATACATCATTGGTGTTCAACTCTCCCACGCTACCCACTCGGGCAAGTGGTGTATCCCACCCCTGTCCAAGGGGCATGGGCTACAAGCGTATCATTGACGGGAGAGCGCACCCCACTATCCTCATAACACTTCATTTGAACAAGGACCGTTCTTTACCGCCACAAGCCAAGCCTTAGGCTGCAGCACCGCCACCCTAAACGCTCAGCACTTACTAAACAACAACACATCAACTAAAACCTCTAAACAAATCGTCCAGGAATATGGCCATTCCCTCAGGACTCAGATGGACACCGTCCGGCCTATACAGGGAACCCCGCTTATAGGTGATGGAGTCATGCCTGATGACTCCACCCCTATTAGCCAACAGGTATCGCTGCACCGCAGCATTGACCTTCCTCCGTGCGCTATCCAAGCGGGGCCCTGACCTAGCATTCCTCCAGACTCGCCTAGGAATCATTGAGGACCAAATCAGTTGGCAGCAAGGGAGCGCTTGAGCCACAATATGCAGGTCCCTGATGATAATCGACCTAAGTTCTAAGGCGGTGCATTGGCCTAGATCGTTTCCGCCCAGGTGCAAAATTAGCACCTCAGGGACTCCGAAGTCCCGCACCGACCTCAGCAAAAGGCCCCGTAGCGCTCCCCAACGCATGCCTCGCACACCCAACCATCGCACTTTCTGAGCTTTCACTCGCATACTCTCATTCAAACTGCCACACGCCATTGATGCCCAGTGGACAAAAGAGTGTCCCATCACCCACACCGTCTTGGAGTCCCTGCGACCTGAAAGATGTAAACAGGTTAGGACACATGCCATCCAAAATCACACTTCACTTAACAGACCAACCACACCGGAGAAGGCAAAGATAAAGAAAACGTAACCGACCAGACCTTGAGGCACACTGCACAGAAAACCCCCGGAGTAAACTAACCAGGACGCCATGTCAGATTGGAATTAAGCCGAATTGTGCCCCCGGGGGAAAGTGGACCACCTCAAGACTCCCGCTAAAGTGAGACGAGTACTTATGCGTCCAGTCGGTTACAGTCTAGCAGATGGAGAGACAGACCAGGCCGAATGTATCTGCGGAACGCTGCCGAGCGCCATCGACCCAGAGACTGTATCTCTGCGTCGGATTGACCCCCAGCAGCAGCAGATGTGGCCGCCCCGGTCCGAAAGGAGTGTGTACCAAACTCCCGCGGATCCAGGCCAAGAGATCCCAGGGCACGTTGCAAAACATGGCAGAACTGGTATTTTGTCAATGAAGAGCCATCTTCATGCATTAACCAAGCCCCAGGGCGGTCAGGACGCAGCAGGGCGTAGGCGCTTGCCATCACCACTGGGCAAATCCCTTCCACCAGGCACGGTTGCAGTGACAGCCATTGGCCTCTCCCAGTCTGATCCGTCTTGGAACGTCTTACCCGGCACCAAACCAAATCGCCCTGTATCAATACATCCTCTAACAACAGAGGAGAAGGTCGATGCCTCGACGGGGCTACCAGCTCGCCGACCCTGAAAGCTCCATGGAATGCCATGGCATATGCCAAGCGAAACAGTCGGACCTCATATTCAGAGTGACATACATCCCAAACCGCCCCCAATAAGGGAGGCAGCAGGGACACGTCAATGGGCCTTCTGCTATCTGGAGCCACAGGGGAAGCGCGCCGCCAGCCCCTCAGGGCCCGAGACACAAGAAAAGACCGGCCGGGGTCCGATCTCCCATACAGCGATGAGAAGAACGACACGCCGGCCAACAGCCGTCTCACGGCTGACACAGTCCGCCCTCCGGAGTACAAACTCCACACAAACGCCAGCATGGCTTCGCCCGGGGCCTTACCTTGCTGTGACGCGGACATTCTGAATTGTTCCCATTCCAGCCAGCCAGCTTTGTAACAACGCAGCGTCCTGGGAGCAATAGCCCGCATGGCTAGTTCCTCCATGCCGGCCTGATGACCTGCCAAACATAAGGAGGACACGGCTCACCAACCAAATCCGCTCCCGGAGCTAGGGACCGGAACCTAGCCCAGTCACGCCTGGACAGGGCGTCGGCCACCGAGTTGTCCACCCCGGGAACGTGCCTGGCCACAAAATGCAGGTTAAGCCGCAGACATACCAATACAAGGCGAGAGAGCAGGCGCACCACAGGGAGAGAAGAAGAGCTCTGTCTGTTGATGGCCTGCACCACCCCCAGGTTATCACACCAGAAGGTGATGCAGGCATCACGTAGGCGGTCGCCCCACAGTTCCAGGGCCACCACAATAGGGAACAGCTCCAGGAGAAGCATGTTCCTGGTGAGCCCCTCTTGCGCCCATTCCTCCGGCTAGGTCTCCGCGCACCAAGAGCCGTGCAGGAAGGCTCCAAAGCCTATTCCCCCGGCCGCATCGGTGTATAGCTGCAATTCCTCGCTGTACCGCGGAGGGCTAGGCCACAGCAACACACCGTTGAAGTCGCGGAGGAAAACATCCCAGACTCTAAGATCCCTTTTGAGCTCAGCATTCAGGCGGACAAAGAATTGGGGCCTATTTGGACCCGCCATGGCCAGTTCCAGTTTTCGACAGAAAACCCTCCCCATGGGGATAACCCGGCAAGCGAAGTGAAACAGGCCCAGTAGGGACTGTAGCTGGCGTACCCGGAGTTTGCCGGAGGCCAGGGACTGGGAGATCGCCCCTTGTAGCCGTGCAAGCTTATCAAGGGGCAACCTGCAGCACCCGGCCCGTGTGTCAATCTCAATGCCCAAGAATGAAAGGCATTCAGTAGGCCCCTCTGTCTTGTCCTTCGCGACAGGGACTCCGAAATGTAAGAACAGCTGCTGCATTGCGCTCAGGAGAGCCCCGCAACGCGGGGAATCAGCCGGGCCTACGCACAGGAAGTCGTCCAAATAATGGGCGACCCCCGGCTCGCCCGTATACTCCGTGACGCACCAATGCAGGAAGCTGCTAAAACACTCGAAGTAGGCGCAGGACACCGAGCAGCCCATAGGCAGGCAACGGTCTACATAATAACCTGAAGGCAGCTTAAAACCCATAAACCTAAAGGAGTCCGGGTGCAGGGGCAGCAGTCGGAATGCCGACTCAATGTCAACCTTGCCTAGCAGGGCCCGCCCCCCGAAGCCGCGCACAATAGCTAAAGCCTCCTCGAAGGATTGGTACCGTACATGACACAACTCCATAGGAATTGCATCATTTACAGACAATCCAGGTGGGTGGGACAGATGCTGTATCAGGCGAAACTTGCCTGTCTCTTTCTTGGGGACTACTCCAATAGGTGACAGTACCAAACCCCGAACCGGAGGTTCAGGAAATGGGCCCACCATCCTACCCAATTTTACCTCCTTCTCGACCTTCTCCAGGACGACTTGGGGCATATCGATTGCTGACTTCAGGTTTCTCGGGGACCCGGACGCCACCTCCCCTTGAATGGGGAGGAGGAATCCTTGCGAGAAACCCGCGGCCAGAAACTGCGCTTCATCCCGGAGGGGGTAACGCCCCAGCCAACTGGCTAGGCGGTCGCCCCTCACGGGGGACGGGGCTTTACTGTGGAGGAGCAGGGGCTGGGTTGGCCCCGGCATTTTGCCTGGGAGCCCCCCCAGCCTGTTTGCCACGCGTGCACTCCTTAACCGGGTGTCCTCCCCAGCACTTTGAGCATTGGTGACGAAACTTACAGCGGGAACCCGCTGCGCATCCTGCCCCGTTGTAAGCAAAGCATCTGCCCGCTGACTGCCCCCCTCCAGAGCCCCCGCGAAAGGACGAGGGGGCCCTGCGTGGGGCTGACGCGGGTGTTGAAACCACCGGAGCCGGGGCGGCGGAGGTCGAAACCGACGGTTTCTTACCCATCCACACCTCGACATCCTTAGCGCCAAGGGCCATGATCTCACAACCCGACTGCTTCCGCCGGAATTGCTCGTCATAAGCCCGCCAGACGTTCTCGCCGTCGGCCATATACATGGCGTGCATCATATGGATGTATCTAATAACATTCATATGCTCCTGGGGTCTGGTCTCCAAGTAGCATGCAGCAAACATAAACAGCCCCACTTGCCACCTCTGATACGTGCAATAGGCTGCCTCGCCAATCCCCCCTTTACGCTTTGCCTCGCGGTAATCTTTCTCATCCTGCGCAGTCATAGTAAAGAAGCTGACGTATCTGCCCTCCCTTATCCTATCCCTTACGCTGCGCCTGAGGCCTCTTAGTACTGCCGTATTCTCGCAGTGGACCACCTGCCCCCTAGGAAACAACGGGGAGCCCGAGTCGCCACTGGAGGACTGCGAGCGCCTCCGGTGTCTCCTAGAGCGTCTGTGCCTGTGCCTGGATCTGCGTCCCCCCTCCTCGCCGGAGGTCACAGACTCTGACCCCGAGGAGGAGGATGTACGGGAATACCTGCGCCTGCGCTTCTTGCGTGCTCTGGCTGACCCACCTGACACAGCTCCCGCTGTAGCCGCACCTGCTGTTCCGGAGGGACCAGCCACCTCTGACGGTCCGGCAATGGCCTCCTCTGCCTGGTGCTGCGATGGTGTCGGCACGACTGCGTCCCTTGGCGGTGTGGAAGCCATATTCGCGAAAGGCGTGCCCAGAGCTGCCAGCACGTGTGCCGCAGGGTCCCGGATAGAAGGAACAGAAGGGAGTACAGTAGTAGCTAGATTCCCAGGCCCTGACTGTACCGGTTGCTGACCCGCCCTCGGCGTCAGCATCGCTACCAGCTGCCGCACCACTGCCATATCTACCTCCGTGGAGGGTGCTTGCGCAACTCCAGGGGACACTGCCTCTGCAGCCGTGGCTGAAATAGCCTGCGCTGCCTGTGATAGCCTGACGCGCTGGGATAGCAAGCGCGCCCTAGAGAGCCACCCGCTCCTTGCCCTCCTTAAGGGAGTCATGGGGGACCCCGTGGAGGGGTGGCCCTGTGTGGGCAATGTAGGACGGGCTGACTGAGCAGGAGAGCCCCTGTGCTGTGTCCCAGGACCCGCAGCTCGCGTCCGGCGGCCATCTTGGATGGGCGCGGATGCACCTGTGACTGTTGCTGCGGGACCCTGAGACCGCGTGCGCCTGCCCCGCTGACTACCTCCGCCAGGGGTGCCTCCGCTACCCCGGGCGGGAGCGCTACTCGCTCTATTAGCTTGCGGCCTAGCACCGCGCGCCGCCGCGTCATCAGCCGATGACGCGGATCTCGCGCCCCGCCGCTGTGGACCCGCTCTCGCCGCCGCTCTGCCTCCCCGCCCGGCCTGCGCGACGCTAGCCGTTGGGGGATCAGAGGGGGAGCCGGGCTGTGCAAAACGGGAGGGAGGGTGGATGTTTCTCCGCGGGCGCGGCATGGCTAGGCCTGGCGGCAGCAGCGTTACACTATCTGGCACCAAATCCCCCAAGGAGCAGCCTGACAGAAGAGACAGAGGTATGTGGAAGGGAGAGAAGTATGAAAGTAGAAGGAATAAGTGAGGATGACAGAGGAATAAGTACAAGAGAGAGTCTGAAACCAACCTGCTCCTTGGAAAACCGGACCAGAGTGCAGATCACCTGACCTCTGGCTATTCCTACAACAGGAAACTCCTCCCTACTCCCTAATTGGCTATAGCTGCAGCATCATAGCCTAAACATAAACCACAACCAAAGTGCAGGCATCTCAGACTCCTTCGGTAGTTTATGTCACCTCCAGCTTATTCAGCTATCGGTTTTCTTGTAATAAAAGTGGCTGCAAAAGTTCACAGATTGCTGAGAGCCGGTGACTAATGAACAAAATAAAGATGGATTTAAATAAATGAGTTTCTTCATGTTACATGTGAGGAAATGACACAAACACAAACACACACACACGTGTACACATCCCTGTATATCTCACATAACAGCCGCGCCATTACCAAGGGTAACATACCAACTCTCAGGCAGCAATAAAGGCCAATGTTACTTTCCCTTCAATGTCACCAACATAGATAGAAGCGCACAGATCCCTCCACCAGTAACTTTTCCCTTCTGTACCTGCTCCTCATGGGCCTGATTCAGACCTGATTGCACATGTGATTAGTAAGCCGCCACCCCCCACAGTGTAATCCCGCCCTTCACAAACCTGCAAATAGGTAGCGAAGATGTCGCAGACCAGCAAAAAGCTGCAGATCCATTTGCAGCTCACTCACCGTGGAAAGATCTCACCGCTGTGTTCAGGCTGTGCGTAGCCCTGGACTTACCCACTGGGCAGTGGCGGATTCAGCGGGGGGCACCCGGGCACGTGCCCCCGCTGTCATTTCATTTTGTAGCTGAGGTCCAGGGCTTTCCAACGAGCCCAGCCCCGTGTCTCTAGCCCCCCGGGAACTGGAGATATCGCCTGGCAAAGCTGTAACGTTTTTTCCCCATAGGATAATATGGGACCCTTCAATTCGGACCCCCACCCGGTTCCGACGGCTGCCAGTTCCGGCCCTGGCATCACAGAAGCTTGTGGTTGATCTCATTCAATTCCAATCGCTGGGCCTTCAAAATGTTACCAGGCTGGTCCATATCGGTCAATTGGTTCCAGAGATATTGCGCGTAAACCAATTTTTTTATTTTTGAAATGTAATTTCATGGCTGTTCATGTTCTTTGAGGGCAGATTACTCTGGAATCAAACGTTTCAGTTTTACTGGACCAAAATCATTCAAAGCCCACTCAAAAGTTCTTCAATATGATACTTGTCTCATGTAAATGGGTCAGCTGCTTCCGAAGATATAGCCGGTTAAATGAGATAACTGGTTAAAGGGGAGGGGGGGAGGGGGGGAGAGGTGGTTTTCTCTCCCCCTCACCATAGGCGTGCGCACAGGGGGTGCCGGGGGTGCACAGGCACCTCCGCACAATATCAGCACTTCCTAATGACCGGCAGTGGCAGTGCCCCCGGCCGCCTAGCAGTACCTGCGCTGGGCTGGGCTCCTTCAGCAGTCAGCAGGACCTCTCCCCCCGTCCCCTTTAACCGTGATTGGGCCACGCCCCTGCCTTTTCCTGTGCCCGGGTGAACTAATGCAGCTGCAGTAGTAGTGAAGTAGTGCAGCTGCAGGCCACCTAGCAGTACCTGCGCTGGGCTGGGCTGGCCTGGGCTCCTTCAGCAGTCAGCAGGACTTGAGGTTTCAAAAGCAGGCGTGGCCACAGGGGGTCCGTGATTAGGCCACGCCCCTTCCTTTTCCTGTGCCCGGGTGAACTAGTGCAGCTGCAGTAGCCCTGTAGCCTACTGTTCTGTGTCAGGCTCACAGGATGGCTCCTGGCTGAAACCTGAAGGTAATGTATGCAGAGATTGGGGAGTGTGCCATTTATTGTGAGGGAGTGGGCTGTGTGTGAGAATGTAGTGAGGGGAACAGGGGGCCTGATTCAGGATCACTCACTAAGCATCAATCTTTTGCTGCCTAGCAAGCGGAACACCGCCCACGAATAACTGGGAAAACTGTACTGTCCCTGCTGTATTGTTACCTGCCTGGCTGATGCGGTGACCAGTGGTGCCGCTGATGGCTGCCTAGGCGCTGTACAGCTCGGCGGGTATTTGTTCCCTGTGTGATAACTGTGCTGTCTCTGCCTATATTGTTAACCACCCGGGGGTCCAGTGGTGCGGCTGATGGCTGCCAAGGCACTGCGCAGCTCAGCGAATATATGTTCCCTGTGTCTATATCACCCATGGTACATCTAGTGTATACATATAATACATACATTAGTCACTATGCACTGTGTAATGTGACTATAGGTCACTACGTGCAAATATTCCTCACTGTGCTGTGTAATGTGACTATGGGTCACTACGTGCGAATATTCATCACTGTGCTGTGTAATGTGACTATGGGTCACTACGTGCGAATATTCGCCACTGTGCTGTGTAATGTGAATATGGGTCACTACGTGCGAATATTCATCACTGTGCTGTGTAATGTGACTATAGGTCACTACGTGCGAATATTCATCACTGTGCTATGTAATGTGACTATAGGTCACTACGTGCAAATATTCATCACTGTGCTGTGTAATGTGACTATGGGTCACTACGTGCGAATATTCATCACTGTGCTGTGTAATGTGACTATAGGTCACTACATGCGAATATTCATCACTGTGCTGTGTAATGTGACTATAGGTCACTACGTGCGAATATTCATCACTGTGCTGTGTAATGTGACTATAGGTCACTACGTGCGAATATTCATCACTGTGCTGTGTAATGTGACTATAGGTCACTACGTGCAAATATTCATCACTGTGCTGTGTAATGTGACTATGGGTCACTACGTGCGAATATTCATCACTGTGCTGTGTAATGTGACTATAGGTCACTACGTGCGAATATTCATCACTGTGCTGTGTAATGTGACTATAGGTCACTACGTGCGAATATTCATCACTGTGCTGTGTAATGTGACTATAGGTCACTACGTGCGAATATTCATCACTGTGCTGTGTAATGTGACTATAGGTCACTACGTGCGAATATTCATCACTGTGCTGTGTAATGTGACTATAGGTCACTACGTGCGAATATTCGTCATTGTGCTGTGTAATGTGAATATAGGTCACTACGTGCAAATATTCGTCACTGTGCTGTGTAATGTGACTATGGGTCACTACGTGCAAATATTCATCACTGTGCTGTGTAATGTGACTATGGGTCACTACGTGCGAATATTCGTCACTGTGCTGTGTAATGTGAATATGGGTCACTACGTGCGAATATACATCACTGTGCTGTGTAATGTGACTATAGGTCACTACGTGCGAATATTCGTCACTGTGCTGTGTAATGTGACTATAGGTCACTACGTGCGAATATTCATCACTGTGCTGTGTAATGTGACTATAGGTCACTAGGTGCGAATATTCATCACTGTGCTGTGTAATGTGACTATAGGTCACTACGTGCGAATATTCATCACTGTGCTGTGTAATGTGACTATAGGTCACTACGTGCGAATATTCGTCACTGTGCTGTGTAATGTGAATATGGGTCACTACGTGCGAATATTCGTCACTGTGCTGTGTAATGTGACTATAGGTCACTACGTGCGAATATTCGTCACTGTGCTGTGTAATGTGACTATAGGTCACTACGTGCGAATATTCGTCACTGTGCTGTGTAATGTGACTATAGGTCACTACATGCGAATATTCGCCACTGTGCTGTGTAATGTAAATATAGGTCACTACGTGCGAATATTCGTCACTGTGCTGTGTAATGTGAATATTGGTCACTGCGTGCGAATATTCGTCACTGTGCTGTGTAATGTGAATATTGGTCACTGCACTCTGTATAATGTGAATATGGGTCACTGCGCACTGTATAATGTGAATATCTGTCACTACACGCTGTGTAATGTGACTGTGGGTCACTGCGTGCTGTGTAATGAGAATATGGGTCACTATGTGCTGTGTCATGTGAATATGGGTCACTGCGCGCTGTATAATGTGAATATCGGTCACTAAGTGCTGTGTAATGTGACTGTGGGTCACTGCGTGCTGTGTAATGTGAATATGGGTCACTGCGTGCGAATATTTGTCACTGTGCTGTGTAATGTAACTATGGGTCACTACGCACTGTGTAATGTGATTATGGGTCTGTAGAGAGGAGGCCACGGAGTCACAACTGACAGGTGGCCTCCCAGGTGCATTGGCCTATCGGTAATCTTCCCTGTAAGGACTATAATCAATCTGCCCCTGGTTGTAGGGGACTGTACAGGCTACATCTTTGAAATACCAAATAAGCAGCAGTTATTTCATACTTGCCTACCTGACCCTCTCCATGAGGGAAAAAATGCTCTGTTCCTGGACTTCCCTGGTAATGTAGGATTGCCATCACCTGTGGTGAAACACCTTTCTTATCAATTACCTAGCTCCCCACAGGTGATGCCAATCATACATTAACAGGGAATTCCAGGAACAGAGCATTTTCTCCCTCATGGAGAGGAACGGGTAGGCAAGTATGAGTTATTTCATTCAATGCTTTACCCACTGGGTATTCAGATTCAAAATGGCATGGATCAGTTCTTAGATGGGATCCCACCTGTTTCACAATTTTTTTGCGATCTTTAATCCAAAAGACTTTCCACTGGCACCTGACCTTGGAAAAAGTCACCATCCAAGAGTAGTATTCCTCAATATTTTACCACTGATGGTTGGTGGTTTGCTATAGATGACAGGGGTGCAATGTTGGTGCAATAAAGGGGGCCTTTTCCAGATGCGTGTACCATAGCCCTGCACTACCCTTAAATTGTTCTTTTGCCGCTGTATCCATCTCTGATTGGGCCACAACTTTCATTTTCACACTTGCAATATTGCAATGTCCACCTGATGCAACCATCTATTATTTTACATTGTTGTTTCTTACGATCAATGGAAAGTACCGATGGCCATTACTAGTCCCTTAGGGTCAAATGTATCAAGCTTCAAAAATGATAAAATGGAGAGTGATATACAACCAGCCAATCGGCTCTTACCTGTCATTTTTCAAACCCAGTCTGTGTCATGACAGGTAGGAGCTGATTGGCTGGCTGTTTGTCACTCTCCATTTATCACTTTTTGAAGCTTGATACATCTGACCCTTAACCACTTGAGTGGTATGCCTGGAAATTTTCATGGCTCAGCTGCGCTGACGCAGCGGGCTGTCATGGAAAATTTCTGGGCATACCACTTTGTAGTAGATGCGCTCCAGTGGTGCCTCCATTGGAGCACCACTGGCGCACTACCTTTAGGGGTCCCCCGCTTCATCACCCCCACCCCTCCTTTTGGTCCCCCCACTCCGGCATACCCGGTGATCGCACGACGGAGCTCCCCCGCCGCCAGCCGCCAATCACCATACTGTTGTAACATAGGCTGCAGGCTCGGGGATGTTCGGAGCGGCTCGGGGGGACTTGGGAGAGTTCAGACACCCGAGTCCTCCTGAGCTGCTGCGAAACATCCCCGAGCCGCGTACTAACACCGGAGAGAAGGTGAGGGGGGCGGCAGGTTCCTATGACCTGTGGTGGGTTTTGCTGGGCCAGGACAAACCTGTCCTGGTAGGTTTGTCCTACCCCAGCAAAACCCACCACTCAAGGGGTTAATCTAGTATAAAAACAAATTCAATTTGGGCAAAATAAACCAGGAACACACAAATAAATTATTACTATGACCTCAATACAGGAAATACTGTCAGATGTTATGTGAGATGGAGAAAGGATTATAACATACAGATAGAGCCATCCTCTAGCCCTTTAATAGGATTAAGTGAGCCATAGCTTTCGGATTTAATCCTATGCTAATCTCCTACTGTATTGTTTTACAGCTGAGACCAATATACTTTGGCTCCCCATGGCTCACCATGGCTATCCAAAGAAGGAAGCCATTTAGTAATTTTTAAGCACCAGCACTTTAAATCCCGACCTTCCATCCTTCCTTATTTAGGGGGTTGATTTTATACTTAATAACATTTATTATTTATTTGAGGAACAAAAAAACAGGGACTGTGATGGGCACCAGGTTAGCCCCAAGCTACGCAAACTTCTTTATGAGCCAATGGGAACAGGATGTAGTTTGGTCCAATAGTGCGTGCGGGGTGAACCTGGTGTCCTGGAAGAGGTATATTGATAATATTATTTTTTTCTGGAATGGGAACGAGGATGATTTAACTTCCTTTTGTAATTATCTCAATACAAATAACAGAAATATTGATCTTAGTTTCACTATAAATAATATCAGCATAGATTTTTTAGATTTGACTATATTTATTGAGAATGAGGTTATTAAGACCAGAACTTTTACCAAGCCAACCGACTCATTATCATACATACAACTAGGGATGCCAATCCTGGGGCAATTTTTCAATCCAGGAAATCGTGATTGAAAAATGCCCAATTCCGGGATTCCCGGCCGTTTTGTAGCCGGGCAGGTGAAGCCAGCAGCCGGTGGGCGGGCGAAGCCAGGATCCGGTGGTTGGGCATGCAGTGAAAACGGGTGCCAGGCAGGTGGTGTCGGGAAGCCGGAAGCACACTGTGCGGCTGTGTGGCCTGCGTAGCGTGACCTGTCACCTTGTCACGCTGCGCAGAGTTGCACTGCCAGGACAGGAGTACTCGCTCAGACGCTTCCCGGCTTTAGACTGCGCATGCGCAGTCTAATCCTGAAATCCCAGGATTAGAAATCCCAGAGTTTTAGAGGCCAAATCCCAGGATCCCGCCGATCCCGATCCCTGGATTGGCCACCCTACATACAACGTGACAGTTGTCATCCCTCCCAATAGTTAGACGCGATCCCAGGTGGACAGTTTAAAATACTTAGGCGTAACTGTATAGATGACACTGCCTTTGATGAGCAATCTAAGAGAATGGCGAATCATTTTTTAAACAGTGGCTACGATTCTGATTTTATTGAAAGAAAGGTCAATGAGACTAGTGAGATTGACAGAAAGGACCTCTTAGGTGAAGCAACCATTAAACCGAATACTGGTGATTATACATTAGCTTTTATAACGGGTTTTAATGCCCAACAAAAGATTTTAGAAGGGTCTTTTCTAAAAAATTGGGGAATTTTAAAAAGGTACCCTGTGTTGTGGAAAATCCTACCCGATCACCCTAAGTTCATCTATAGGAGAGCCCCCACCATTAAGAATAAAATTGTATGTGTTTTTTCTTCCCCCCTCCCAACCTAAAGGTAGAATTCTCACTAAAGGTTTTCACAGGTGTGGGCTGTGTAAGGGGTGCCAAGAAATAAAGATTCAGGGCATTTCTAAACTAACTACAACTAACATCAACGGGGTATAGGTTACAATAGACGATTTTATATCTTGTAATACGAACAATGTTATTTATGTGGTGGAGTGCTCCTGTCACCTTTTTTTATATAGGTCGCACCTCCAGACCTTTGAAAGTGCGGTGGTGAGAGCACTTAAATAATATAAAAAAGGGGTTGAGGTGAAATGGTTTTTATGATGCCTTTTGTTATCTTTATAATTTTTTATGTATTTTTAATTTTTTTAATATCTGCACTTTCAATACCATTGTTATTTATTGTATATTTATTGATTCTATTTGAGGTTCATCGCCATCTAAGAAAAGGACATACAATGGTGTTTTCAGAGAAGATCCATTCATTATACGGCAACAATGAATGTCTGTTTGCCCATAAATCTTCCCTCAACCAAGATGGCGTCTGAGAGACCAATAGATAACATCGATCTTGCTGCCCACAAATCTTCCCTCAATAAAGATGGCACCCGGAGAAACAAGTAGATACTTTCAGATGGAACCGACATCCAGACCTTTGAAAGTGCGGTGGTGAGAGCACTTAAATAATATAAAAAAGGGGTTGAGGTGAAATGGTTTTTATGATGCCTTTTGTTATCTTTATAATTTTTTATGTATTTTTAATTTTTTTAATATCTGCACTTTCAATACCATTGTTATTTATTGTATATTTATTGATTCTATTTGAGGTTCATCGCCATCTAAGAAAAGGACATACAATGGTGTTTTCAGAGAAGATCCATTCATTATACGGCAACAATGAATGTCTGTTTGCCCATAAATCTTCCCTCAACCAAGATGGCGTCTGAGAGACCAATAGATAACATCGATCTTGCTGCCCACAAATCTTCCCTCAATAAAGATGGCACCCGGAGAAACAAGTAGATACTTTCAGATGGAACCGACATCCAGTGGGGGTCTCCTTCAAAGTTGCCTCCGGAGGAAGCCGGAAGTTATCGAACCATTTCCGGCGGGTTCCGTGCCACAAGTGACATGCGGTTTGGGTGGAAATGTAGGCGGAAGTGAGGTCAGCAGCGTCTGACACGAGTTCAGGCGGCTGGATTGGGAACCTCGGTCGTGGTCCGCCCAGCGCCAGAGAATGTGAACCAATGTTGTGGGGGAATGTCGGACTTTGTTTTTACTTCCTATGTTGGTATTAGATGTTTTATTGGACGCTTTATAATGGGTGTGATATATATATGTTTCTGTGTACTTCTATTGGCGATCCAAGTGCCAATCTATCACATAGCCCTTAGGATTGGCTGATGCAAGTTTAAAATCCATGCAGAGTGTAACTACAGGCACTCTCCTTGAGAAAGACCGTAGTGACGGTCGAAAACGCGTTTGGAGTCTTTTTAGTTACTTTCTGATGGGACGTTGGTTGGATTCTTGACCAGTTGCCTGCCTTGCCTGACTTGGAGGTTTTATCCCGGGTATCACCTTCACTTCTAGTGCTTATGAGAGCTGCTCACCCCAGTTCTTTTTTTCACCTACAGTATGTCCCATGTTTGTGTATGTGTGTTTTATGAAATAAAATAATGTTGCACCATATACTTTTATCTTTAATTTCTGGGATATTCTGCTGGGAGTCCTATTGACATTGCCATTGTGAATTGAGGCTCTCACTGTGTGTTGTGTTTCACCAGAGAAGAGGGGAACGTGCGGTATTTGTTTTGATATTCTAAATCCAGCTTTCTAAATACGGAGAAGAGGATCGCCCCTATATTGCCAGGGTTGTACCTTTATTTATTATAAGGCGCCATTGGAGGGAGCATCCACATCCCTGTTGTATCCAAAGAAGGCTAACTGAAGAAGGCTCCATCTGTACCTCCCAACAGACCTAACTTGTGGACCCTAAAATGGGTGGGGCTTGTAGAAAGCTGGATGGAGTTTCATTATGAAGGGGTTAGAACAGTGTGTTTAAACCACTGTGCCTTGAGCTGTTCTCAAGTGTGCCCCCAGATCTAGCGATGCCCAAACCAGTTTACAGCCATAGGTGTGCGCAGCACATTTTATTAGGGGGTGCACCATCAAAGGAGTATGCATAGCTCCACCTATTGGGTGTGTCTAACACCGCCAATCAGGCGTGTCTTCCATCATCTATTGGCACTTGCTACAATATAAAAAGTCTCTCAGCCGCACCATAATATCCGGCCTATTTCAGTTGTAAGTATCTAATTACTCTGTGTAATAGTACATGAAAACAGTCATAAACATATACGGATGATGCAGGTATGTAGTGATATGTGTGACGCAGGTGTGCAGTGATATGACAATGGTCTAGTTCAATTAACAATGCAAAACACACATATAATTGGTGGGCACTTCTTTTAATGGAATACAGTTCTAAAAAGCAAAAGTCTTTGGTTAAAGGTATTGTTAGCGGCCGGGAGGTGTTCATAATGGTGGGCACAGCATTAGGGGGTGCCTGTGCACCCCTAACACTCAATGTGCGCACGCCTATGTTTACAGCCACCACCAGTTCAACTGTTATTTACTGGTCTCATCTTTTTATGTAAAGATCCAATGCATTTTATTTTTGTTACCCGTGGGGACCAGTGTAATTTTTTTTTTATATGGATGCCAATAGGTTTGGTTTTGCCCTGTGGGGATCTCATGGTGTGCCTTGGCAGTTTTTAAAAATCTTATTTAATGTGCCGCAAGGTAAATAGGTTGAAAATCATTAGGTTAGAAAGATAGGGAAAGATAACACCACAAATAATGGGGTCATCAGCTGCCAGGTAACCTGGATCTTACAGTATTTAAGTGACTTGGAAGTCTGACCAAGTCTGACCATTCATTCGGAATCACATACCTAGAAATTTGAGGCTTCTTTACAACCTTCATTTTACACCCATTATGCAAAAGATTTCTTTTGAGCTGGAAAAATCTTCCATCATATATTGGTAAAGCGAATCAGCTTTTTTGCAATTCAAACAGTCTGGTTTAAATGTTTAAATTAATTGTAAATTTATCTGAAAATGGGAAAAGCTTCCCATTGGCATTAAGAAGTTACATCAACCCAACTCTAATTGGGGTATTAATATAATTTTTAGGCATACCCCTCATGCTGCTCTCCTACAAAATCTAAAGGACACATTATGCCATACACTGTAATCCCCATTACACATGCCACGCACAGTAATGCCCATTACACATAATGCCACACACCATAATGCCCATCATCACACAATGCCACGCATACAGTAAAGACCATTCCACATAATGCCTCCCAACATAATGCCCATTCCACATAATGCCACACACCATAATGCCCATTACACATCATGCCAGGGCTTGACAGATTTTTGTAAAATAGGGACAATAGAGACAGTGCGCGCCAAAATTTTTCACTGTAATGCCTACTACACACCCATTACATAGTATACCACCTGCCATAATGCCCATTACACATTATGCCACACATCATAATGCCCATTACATGTTATGCCACACACCATAGTGCCTATTACAAGTTATACCAAACACCATAATGCCCATTACACATTATAGCACACACTGTAATGCCCATTACATAAAATACCACATGCTGTAATGCCTATTACATATTATGCCACATAAGTGCTGCTTACTTACATGCTCATTAGTTACTACGGGTTTCATGCTCGATGCCAGGGGTTTAATGTTCAATGCTATGGGTTTCATGTTCGATGCTACGGGTTTTATGCTCATTGCTATGAGTTTCATGCTCAATGCCAGGGATTGCATGCACTTAGTCTGTGGTAGTCTTGCTACACAGTGTTCTGTGCGGGTGGTGGTTGCTCCTCTGCTATTCCGTCAGCAAAGTCCAGGCAGGCCTAGGCTGTCCTACCAGGCCTGCTGGAGCTAGGCCCCTGCCCCCCAACTACACTACGGCACTATGGCTAGTGCCATACAAGAACCGTCGTTAGTGTTACCTATGATTTTAATGCTAGACCACAAAACAACTTACTGCAGACTTTTTTTTTACTGTAATCCTGTATTAAAAAATACATCACTCTCATACATACATAGCCACTCTGGTACATACATACACCGCCGCTCTCATACATATATCCACTGCTGCTCTCAGCATACATACATACACCTCTTTCATCAGTAGATTGTGGGCCCCATAGAAAAATCTTGCTATGCCCCCCCCCCCAATGAGAAAACCACGTGAAAAAAAAAACATACTTAGCACTGCAGATTCACCTCATCAGTACCCACTGTGGTGCAGAGTAAGTTTTTACCTGCTGATGTGGAGGGAGAGGTGCGGGGGTGGTATGGCTTGACTAAAGATAGACAATTCAGTAGGGAGAGGATAAGGAGACGTAGGGTGGTAGGGAGATGATAGATAGATAGATGAAAGGCTGAATGGGGGAGAGATGCAGTGGGGTAGGATAGGAATAAATAGATGCAGGGCAGTAGGGAGTGGGAAGAGAGATATAATGTGGTGGAATGGGTATAGATGGTAGGCAGGGGATGGAGAGATGCAGGGCGGTAGGAAGCAGGGACCGCAGTGCAGAAGTGATCCTGACAGAAGCATTTCATAGGTGGGATCATTCGCTTACTGTGGACCCCTCTTTGATCCTAAACATGGTACAGTAGTACCGGGTGTACCTTCCTCATGGTGGCCCTGTGTGCAGAAGAGCTGTGGGCCCCACAGCATCCTCTGCACCTATGTGTTACGGTAGTTACTCCACTGGTGCAGAGAATGCAACAATTATGGGGCATTATCTTAAATCCTTGCTGCCGCAGGGCCTTTCTTGTGCCCTCTACCCTATATCTCTTATATTTTTAGCCCGATCTGTCACTCAATCTGTGACTGTGTGTATAACACTGGGCGGAGTCATAGACTGAACTCTGCCCCCCCCCCCCATCGTTATACACACACACCCAGCGTGACAGTTCTGGGCTACATAGTGCCTGCAGCCACCTGTTCTTCGCCCAGTGGCCCCCTCCCTTCCCCGGCCTCCTGCTCACCTGCACTCCCGGCACACATCCGGAGAAACAGCAGGCAGCAGCACATGCCGGTCCCAAGTGTCATCCCCGATCTCCATACTATGCCCCTCTCCCAGGCTGATCCAGGGATAGGCTCCACCCAGGGGCGGAACTACTATCAGTGCAACTGCCGTTTAACTGCACTGAGGCCCAAAGAGTTGATGCCGCGGGACCCTCCACCACACAGGCTATTACAGAACCCCGGGTGTCAGGAGGACGTTGATCACCCAAGCGAGCTGGTGGCGGCCACGGGGGGTCAGTGTCTGAGGAGAGCCTGCACTGTGGACTATGTGTGCTGCTGCTGGTCCCCTCCTCTCCCCACCACTGATTGGTGGTGCTACCGCTGGTCCCAGCTATGTCTCCTCCCGCTCTGTCGCTGAATGGAATGGATCTGCGGCTCCTCTCCTTCTTGCTGCTGCCGCCCACTGCGGCTGTATCCCCAGAGCATGGCGTAGGGAGCACGCACAGGGGATGCTGGGGTGGTCATGGAGAAAGGATCAGGCATGGGGGAAGCACGGACAATGGAGCAGGCAAGGGGGCGGGCGAAAGGAGCTGGCACAGGTGCACGTAGAAAGCAGCAGACAGGGGGGAGCAACGGGGAAAGGAGCAGGCTCAGGGGGTAGGCCTCAGGCACAGGGAGCATGGGGTAGGCATCGGCATGGGGTAAGGAGCAGGCACAGAGGGCATGGTGTAGGCATTAGGCACAGGGGGCACATGGTAGGGATCATGGACAGGGGCACAGGGTCGGCATCAAGCACAGGGAGCATAGGCAGCAATCACGAACAGCGGATACACTACAGCTGGAAGCGCGCACTAACAGGGAAGAAAGTCATCCACAGCACGGCCACACCCTGTTCAAAAACCATATTTCACGCAATAAAGACTTTCCCAGGTTAAAGGGGACGAAGCCCCTTATGACGGTGTGAGGAGAGCCCGTAGGGCGCGATGAATCACCTAGTTACAGTATAAACTCCTCACCCTCTAATAGCTACTGCTGCAAGCTGGGTAGTGAGCCCAGCATGTTACTTAACTTACTTACTTAAGGGATGGAGGAGGGAGGATCAAGGGAGGAGGAGGAGCTGAAGCCGCTTCATGTGCAGACTCCGGAAGCTAGCAGCGGTGCCGGTGCTGACCGTGTACAATGGTACGCAGCTGACGAAAGCACATTGATTATACTTTACAGTCCGGCCACCACACACTGTCAGCATCGCTGCTAGATAGCTAGGGGTGCATAGACGCAGGTCCTGGTGCTGGCGGAGGAGGAAACTGCTTCTGGTGACAGGCAGCCGCCGGGCAGCTCCGCACTGATGCTGGCAGGGGAGGATAGTGCTGCACTCGTGCCTGTGCACCCCTGGCACCCCCTGTGCACACGCCTATACAGACAGCACCCAGGTATATTGCAGACCAGACACCCTGGAGTACAACAGCAACCCCACCCGACTCCACCACCCACAGGCAGAGGTCCAGCCTGCACAAACTCCTATGCTTGAGTGAAGATGGCGCCGATCATCGTGGATTTATATAGGATCCAAAACACATGAGAATCTGACAGCGGGATGATGACGGGATCCGGGTCTGAGGAGTCCGCCGCCGCTCCACAATGGGAAGAGTTGCGGCTGCCAAGTCGCTCTGCGGTGGTGTAGAGGGATTTCAGACCAGCCCCACCGCTCACCCACTGTACAGCGTGCGCGGGGGGGGGGGGGGAAACCTGCTCCCGAACGCCACCCTCCAGTCAATGTTCCCTCTAATTTTATGAAGGCTTTGTGCAGAAAAAGATATTGGCTGTGCAACTTTGGAAGGAAATGTACATTTTTGTGCGTCACATAACGTATACAGGCCTAGGTTTCGAGTTCTGTTGAGTTAATAAAGCAATTTGAATGTTTACAGACTTCACACACCACACATATAGACTATAGCAGTGATTTTCAACCTTATTAAACTCGTGGCATACTAAAACAAGATTTTAACCTTTGTGCGCTCAGTTGTAATGTCTGTGCGCGGGCTCGGCGAGTTGTGTGCGCGCGCACACGCGCACAGCTTAGAGGGAACACTGCCTCCAGTGGCCAGCACCCCCAGGCAAATGCCTAAAGCTGCCTAGTGGTGGCTGCAGCCCCCCCTCCCCAGGTAAGATCCTCCACTGTGTGAAGCCAGATGCAGTCTGTCGGACACTGCACTGGCTTCACTGTGACTGGCAGTGACCCAAGGTAGTCCCATTGGGAGGTGTTCCCTCCCCCTGGGATGCCTCTATGGGCTGCTGAAACCCATAGAAACGAAAGGACAATACTGCACAGGACCCAGGACTGTGAATATGCTTCTATGGACTGCTTCCGAAGCAGTCCATAGAGGCTGGGGTCCCGCACATGCACAGTACTGTGACAGGGGTTGGGACCAGCATGTGGCTGTGGAGAGGGGACAAGGATTGCGGCAGCCCCCCTCCTCCACAGACGTAAGAGCCACCACTGATAATAACCATGAACTACATTACTATATACGTATTTACACCTATGTAACATATGTGTTTAAATAGTTTAAACTATGATATTGCAAATTATTAATAACTAATTTTTCTATGCCAAATTATTATGTGTAACTAATTTTATATACTGTAGCTGCCATTGATAAAAAGGGTTTTTCTTTCTTGGTCCAGTCAGACTGCTGTAAGGTGCTTAATTGTCACAAGGTAGGGGGGGGGGGGGGAGTGGTGGTGTCGGTGGGCCCTTAGCTATGAACATTCTGAAGTCACGCTCATCACTCCATCATTGTCATATAACTGTGGTTGCCATGGTAATAAAAAAAGACTTAGAAACCTGTAAATTATTAAAAAGAGCTTGATTATAAACCAGTAATGAAAAATGAACAATGTGCTGGCTAACTATGGTTAATGTGTTGGCTAATTTATGGTTAAATAAAATCAACTCAAAAAGAATTGCAGCTTTAAGTGAATGGCACATGGTTTCCCTCTGCTGGCCATATGTGGAAATGCACTATTTTGTCTACATGATTCTATGTCCACATTTTGACTGGTAAAAAATAGAGGCTCACATGGTTGCGAATTCGCAATGGGGGCCAATGTTACAGATCTGCGTTCTTCTGTTTATGTTTATGTTCGGTATGTTTATATCTATGTATGTACCTATGTAATTACTATGGATTGTTTTACACAGGAGTAATTGTTATTTTGGGTTATGTAGACATGATAATTGGTACCCTTTGCGTGTGTACGGTCTGTAATACGCCTGTGCGGGGCCATCCTGCAATAAAATCATGCTACTTTTTTATCGCTGGCCATATGCAAGTTGATTGACATGAAGTGGACGTTTGTGGGTTATAACCTGATGTTTGCTGGGAGTCTCAGGAAAATGCAAGCATGCTCTTGGAAGGGAAGGCGTGTGACGGACCCGTAGAGTCTGCTTCTATCGCAGCCGCCGAGTATGTCCTGGGCTACACACAGACTGCACACATTGGAAAAATCATTCTATGTTGAGCGGCTTGCGTATGGATTTGCTGCTAATCGCAGGGCTGCAAAATTTTAGCATGCTTTTCGCAAACCTTGCACAGCAATTTGCAGCCTTGCACAGGGTGGGATTTCACTCTGGCAGAACGGCGAGTACCGGATCACAGGGCTCTGCAGATCACGTCTGAATAACCCCCATTGCCTTCACAACTTCTGTTGCTTTTCGGTTTGGTTAAAGTGTGACATCTACTGGCAGTGCTGTAGTATAACATGCAAAATATTAGTCAGGACCAGATTAACAATGGGGCAGATTAAGCTCCATCTCCAGGCTCCACATAAAAATAGGCCCATAATCATCATCATGACAGTCATCACAGTCAGCCATATAGATATTGTATTTTGTAATGTACATGCCCATATGGCTCTGGCCACACCTACACAGCAATGGTCACAGCCAAGGGCTACATTAAGGGAGGGGGCTCAAAGGGGGCAGTACCCCTGTGGGTGGCATGTATTTTTCCCCAAAAAATATGTATTATTTTTGTTTTTAGCTAAAGATTTTGTGCATTAAGGCCCCCATACACTAGGGCGACTTGTCCTTAGGACAAGTCGCCCCCGACTTCCCCCTGAGCTTCCCCGGCTGCTCCCCGGGGGAGCTTGATTAGATTGGCACTTGATGTGCCATTTTTTACATGTGATAAATCGAGACGATTTATCACATGTAAAAAACCCGGGGAGCAGGGGGGGGGGGCTACAGAGGTTGAAGCTGGTGGGAGCAGGGGGGCTGGGGACGCTGCGGGGGACACGTCTGTCCCCCGCTGCTGGGGACGCTGCGGGGGACAGCGTCTGTGCGGCGAGGCGGTAGAGGGAGCAGGGGGGGGGCTGGGGACGCTGCGGGGGACACGTCTGTGTCCTCCGCTGCTGGGGACGCTGCGGAGGACAGCGTCTGTGCGGCGAGGCGGTAGAGGGAGCAGGGGGGGCTGGGGACGCTGCGGGGGACACAGGCGGCATAGAGCCGGGCAGGGGGAGCCGGCGGGAGCTGTCAGTGCTAGAAAAAAAAAGCCTATACAATGAATGGTCAGCCTGTGATTGGCTGAGCACTCTCTCAGCCAATTGCTGACTGGCTGAGAGAGCGCTCAGCCAATCACAGGCCGCCCATGCATTGTATGGGCTTTTTTTTTTTATTCAATACTGACAGCTCCCGCCGGCTCCCCCTGCCCGGCTCTATGCCGCCTGTGTCCCCCGCAGCGTCCCCAGCCCCCCCTGCTCCCTCTACCGCCTCGCCGCCCCACTAGGTCCCAAGTCGGGTGGTCGGACGTGCAGCAGGTCCGACCACCCGACGCAGATCCGATGCGCACGGGACCGCGCATCGGATCTGAGGGGACATCAAAACTAGCCGATTTTGGTCCGATTTCGGCCAGATCCGACTGATCTGGCTGAAATCTGACCAAAATCGGCTAGTGTATGGGGGCCTTTAGAGTGGGGTAGTGGTGCAGATTCACCTACAGCAGTGGTTCTCAACCACGGTCCTCAAGGACCCCCAACAGTGCACATTTTCCAGGTGTCCACACAGAATCACAGGTGAAATAATTAGCTCCCCCTGTGGATCTTTTAAAATGTATCAGTGAATAATGAGTGCACCTGCTGGGTAACCTGAAAAACGTGCACTGTTGGGGGACCTTGAGGACTGAGGTTGAGAACCACTGATCTACAGTATCTGCCAAAGTGAAAATGTAGTGACTGTACAAGTGTGCAGTGCATTACTGTGAGTTGGACAAGTCCCATAAAACTTTGCACAAGGTCAGAGGCTGAGAGGCTTGTGCTGAGCTCTGATTGTTGGAGCTCATCACATGCTTCTCATGCCCAGGACAGCAGCAGCTGCTGCTTCGTCATGGGAGGGATTAATCAGAGGCAGCGCTCAGCTTGTGAGGTCTCCTGCAGTGTAAGGTACAGAGGGACAAAAACAGGCTTTTCATGTGGTATATTTATATTCCCCCCCCCCCCTGACCACGTTTATACTGCCTTTACTCTGTGTTTCGACAGTGTAATATTCTCCCGTGCAGTTTGCAGCCAGTAATGACAAGTGGGAGAGGCCTCCCTGTCTAAAGTGACCCGGGCCCCCCAAAGGCTTAATCTGGCCCTGTCACAGCTCCTTCTCTAATTAGTATAGGTCCTTGAACATCAGTTCCAGGCCTACAGTAGGTGGCCCTTAATCCAGTTCTGAATATTATACATAACATTATACATATAGGGACTTGTACACATACACTTGTGTGGGCTGGGGCTGGAGAGACACTTCTGTGGGCTGAAGAGATACTTGTGTGAGCTGTGGCTGGAGAGATGCTTGTGTGGGCTGGGGCTGGAGAGACACTTATTTGGGATGGAGAGATTCTTGTGTGGGCATTGGTTGGAGAAACACCTATGTGGGTTGGATAGATACTTGTGTGGGCTGTGGCTAGATAGACACCTGTGTGGGCTGGAGATAGATATGTGTTGGCAGGGGCTGGAGAGACACTTGTATGGGCTGGAGAGATACTATTGTGGGCTATGGCTGGATAGGCAATTGTGTGGGCTGGAGATATACTTGTGTGGGCTGTGGCTAGAGAGATACTTTTGTGGGCTGGAGATACATAATGGGAGAAGAGACTGTGTGTTATGTGGAGCATAACACAATGGGGAAAGAAGAGCATAGTACCACAAGGCCATGCCCTTCCATGAGATCACACCCCTTCTGTAGCGACATGGTTATTTTTTTTATGTGCACTAAAAAGGCAAGCGCAAAAGCTCCCACGTAGGGGTAGGTGGTCTCCAGACAAAATCTTTCCTAGCACACCACAGTGGTAGGGTCGGCTCTGCCCACCTGCAGTGTAACATAGTTTTGCCAAGGTAAAAAATCATCCTCCCTCTCTACTTTTATTTGCTCTGAACTCTGAATTAGCCCCACTATAGTTAAGTCATTCGTTTAAACTCTATAAGTAGGACTGCCATTCTGAAAAAAAAAAAAAAACATGGCAGGGTGGAATATCCAAATCTGGGATGGATGGTAAAGTCCCTTCCCATCAATGGGATAATGTCTCCCTAAGCAAATGCCAGGGCTTCCATCGGCCGCTCCAAAAATTCTAGCCCCGGGTAAAAAAAAAAGAGCTACTTGTGTGTACTAAATATAAATACACATTACCTATATGGTGGCTTCCCTGCAAAGGGGATCCTCTGAAGGAATCGATCCTCACTGGGCAAACAGTGTCTTCAGTTGATATTATTATTTCTGTATGAGATCACCTTGTCTTAAAAGATGCCTGCATATGTAGGAATATAACCAGGGGTTCAATCAGATGAGTTCTCCCTGTTTTACCTCCAGCCTGTTGCTCCAGCCTCCTATCCCCTTGTGTCTCTCTCCTGCCTTCTGCCCTATCACTCCAGCCTCCTGTTTTTCAATCCTTTTTATGCCTACTGTGTCTCTTTAGACTCTTGCCTCCGATGTCTCTCCACTGTCTCCAGGCCCCCATATTCGCAGCCCATGTTACTACATCCTCTTGTTTTTCCAGCCGCCTGTCCCCTGTGTCTCTTCAGCTTCCTCCCCAAGTCTTACCAGCCTCCAGTCCAGCATATGTGTGTGTTCCAAAATGCTGGCTCCAGGTCAGAGACAGGAGTTTAGTGCAGCACTGAAAATCTGCATGCCACTGTTCAGTAACGGGTGCTGCAGCCACAGTAATCTCTAGGGGAAGGCTGCACCTCCGGGTCCCACTGTGACAGAAACGGGGGCTGGGATGATAAGCCAAGCTATTTTTTTTTTCTCCCAAGTCAGTCTAGACTGATATTGACTTCCAATGGGGATGGCTGACGTCATGTGATGTCAGCCATCCGCCCCATGCAGGCATCGACGGATGGTGTAATGGTTAGCATTACTGCCTCACAGCACTGAGGTCATGGGTTCTATCCCCACCATGACCCTAACTGTGCGTAGTTTGTATATTCTCCCCGTGCTTGCGTGGGTTTCCTCCGGGTACTCCGGTTTCCTCCCACAATCCAAAAATATACTGGTAGGTAAATTGGCTTCCAACAAAAATTAACCCTAGAATATCTATCTGAGCATGTACATGTGGTAGGGAATATAGATTGTAAGCTCCACTGGGGCAGGGACTGATGTGAATGTTCAAATATTCTCTGTAAAGCGCTGCGGAATATGTGTGCGCTATATAAGAACCTGTTAATAAATAAATAAATAGACATGCCTGTGTTCCCAAGGGAGCACCCAGGGTTTCTATGGTGACGTCCATAAAATGCTGCCTGTTACCCTGCACCCTTCCCTTCCCATGCAAAGGCCTCAACAAGTGTGATACTTGGCGAAGGCATTCGCACAGGGGGACGGCAAATGCGCATATTCACCTATGCTCAGACCCGCACCATTGGAAACGGGACCAAATTCCTCCCCAACCGATTGGGTGTGAATCAGGCCCATAGTCAGTGTCACTAGGAGGAGTGTACTGTTGGCTTGGGACAGAACACCAGAGAGAGATCTGTACTTGGTCTTCTGGGACGAAGATTTTTTTTACAATTTGTAAGAATTTTTGGTACTTATGTACTAACTGGGCTGCCGATTTTGAAATCGGGTCCATCGAATCGCATCGCATCCGACCATATCGCATGCGATGCGATGTGATGCGATGCGATGGACCCGGTTTTTCCATAGGATTCAATGTTAAAATGGACTGAGTCCATTTTAACATGGAATTCAATGGGAAAAGGGGTCCTTTTCATACCCCTACTATCCAAGTGGGCATGGAGTTGGATATAAACCTGTGGCGAGCCACCGAGCCCGAAGCGTGGCGAACGTAGCGAGCCCCGCGAGGGGACACAGAATACCGTCCCCTTGCGGGGCTCGCTTTGCTCGCCACGCTTCGGGCTCGGTGGCTCGCTACGCTCGCCACAGGTTTATATCCAACTCCATGCCCACTTGGATAGTAGGGGTATGAAAAGGACACCTTTTCCCATTGAATTCCATGTTAAAATGGACTCAGTCCATTTTAACATTGAATCCTATGGAAAAATCGGGTCATCGCATCGCATCGCATGCGATATGGTCGTATGCGATGCGATGCGATATCGCATCGCATCTGATTGTATGCCTTAAGTTAAGGCATACAATCAAAAAATCGGCAGCCCAGATAATACATAAGTACCGAATTTTTTTGTTTCACAACTAAGGTTTTTATTTCAATTGGTAAATTAAATTGGTGAGATAAATTGGTGAGTTAAATTGGTGAGATAAATTGGTGAGATATATTGGTGAGATAAATTGGTGAGATATATTGGTGAGCACATGTTTATAATAACCATTATTCTACGCGTTTATCAACCAAGCCTAACATTTCATACAGGGTGTGTTGTATCTGTGAAATGGCTCATCTTCTCCAAACAGGGCACTGAAAGAGATTTCCTTGCCTGGCAATCAGGAAGTCTAAATGACTGGATATACAATGGATGTCAAGTGACTATTTTGGGAAGGGCTGCTTTTTCCCCTGACCCTTGGAAACAACTTGACCTGTCTGGACTGACTTTTTCCTGTATCTCCAAGTATAAACTTGGATTGCCCTTTGCTGTCCTGACCTTAGCCTGCCTTAGATGAGTGGTTGGATGTGGCTAGCAGTTTATAGCATCGCTCACCTCGCTACTGTTCCGTCATATTTCTCCAGTAATCACCCATTTAGCTGATAGAATTCACAGGCAAACGGTACTTATGTTTGTAATTATGACCCTCTGATAGAGCCCTGCAGCTTTATTTTGCCAACGCGGATGAAGACCAAGATATTTATCCATAATTTCAAGTACTAAAGGGTACAACACCACATTAACTAGATCTAATCAACCACATACAGTGACATCGTAAAGTGGAAATAATGACAGTGATTGCAGTGAAATACTGACATAATATGCCTCAGTACTAGAGTTATAATGGACACGGCATGAAATATAGATCTCTTTGTACTGAGCAACATACATGGTTTTAGTATTTATTCTTAAAATCTTTAGTGCTTTACACATACTTGCCTACTTTTGTAAACTAGTTTCAGACAGATTATAGTTGGTGGTATAATTTTCGCATAGCACCCCGTTAAGTGTGCGTGTCAGGTGCCGCCCTCAGGGTGTGTCTAGTTCCATATATGGATGTATTTGTGCCAAAATGCTTGTTGCGAGATATTTCTAGATAACATTAGTAACTATGGGGTAGATTTACGAAGTGGCGTTGATGTGTAAATGCGCTATCCCCGTGCGTTATAGCAGGGGATAGCGCATCGCCTAATCTATCACACCCGCCGAGCGTTTACTCTAACGCCGGCGGTGTGGGGCAGGAGGCATAGCGCAGGGGCGATATTTTGCACCGCGCCCCTGCCTCCTGCCTGATTTATGAACGGTCAGCATCGCTGACCGTTCCGCCGCCTGCAGCTGTCGACTTCGCCAGCTGCAGGCGGCGATGCCCTATACCTAACAGCAGGGACAGCTCTGTCCCTGCTGCTGGCGCTGAGCTGCGCTGGGATCTCGCGAGACTAGCGAGATCCCGTGCATGCGCAGTCAGCCGGCCGGGGGGGAAGGAGACGGCGCATCAGTATTAACTGATGCGCTGTCTCCAGGAGGGACATCGCCGGAGGGGGGAGTTAGCGCTCCCCCACTCCGGCGGCAAGATCTTAATAGATCTTGTCGGTGTCCCCTCCTGCTTCGCCTCGCTAATGAGGCGAAGCAGGAACTGTTATAGCGGCGCGATAGGCGCCGCTATAATAAATCTACCCCTATATACTTTGGCAAATGTAGCATGTATTGATAATAACAGTGCTGCCTGCAATATTGAGTTTATTTGTTTGCAATTATTTGTTATAATTTATTTTCTTCTAACTTTGCATAATATACATAATAATAATAATAAAGGTGGTGCCAATGCATGTGTTAGCGTAACATGAATTTTGGCTCATGCTGTGTGACGTAATGTGAATTTTGGCTCATGCTGTGTGGTGTAACCAGGGCAGACGATATCCACTAGGCAGCTTCAGGCTTTTGCCTATGGGCGACGGCCACTGGAGGGCGGTACTGAGCTGCAGCATAGAAGTAGCAAAGCAGCCACCCGTCGCGCGAGGAGCAGGAAGAAGAAGGCTGTTTCCAATTATTCTTCCCAGTGGCAGGGAGCATGTGAGCTGCAGCCCCCCCCCACCCCACCCCCCTGGAGCTGGTCAGCTTCATTGGCGGGGGGTAGCACCAGCACCCCCCCTCCCCCACCTGTGGATCTGGTTAACCTTAAGCCGCTAGCTTGCCAATTGCCCCCCCCCCCCCTGGATCTGGTCAGCACCTGCACCCCTCCCCTTACCCATCCCCGGAGCTGGTCAGTGGTAGTGTATGTATGTGATAGGCAGTGTATGTATGTATGTATGTATGTATGAGATAGGCAGTGTATGTATGAGATAGGCAGCGTGTGTATGTATGATGGAGGCAGTGCGTGTATGCATGTGTGTATGAATGAGAGAGGCAGCGTGTGTCTACATGTATGAGCGAGGCAGTTTATGTATGTACATGGGGGGGGGGGGGGATGCGCAGAGGTTTTGCCAAGGGTGCCAAGAAACCTGCCACCGGCTTGGGTGTAATGTGAATGTTGGCTAATTTTGTGTGACATAAGGTGAATTTTGGCTCATTCCATGTGAGTTTTGGCTCATTCTGTGTGGCATAATGTGAATTTTTAGTAATTCTGGGGTCTAATATTGTGTTGCATAATGTGTATAAATGGTATATAATGTGGTACACTACAGTTAAGGACACGCCTCTTTCGATTGAGCACACCCTCTTTTACCCTCACTTCAAAATTTCCACCTCAACCACTGTGTGTGTATGTATATAAAATGTATAAAATTATATATGTTCTCATGTGCTAATTATGCCCCTAACACAGACCAAGGCGAGGGGGGGGGCGCCCCGGTTCCCACTGAGGGGGGCTGAGGGGTACCTGCTGCGTTGTCTGGCTGTGTATTTAGCTGGCGGCGGCGGGGTCCCTGCAGTGATTAACAAATAACTAGCGCTATCCGGCGGCCGGGTGGCAGCGCGGGAAGCGCTTCTGATTTTGAAAACACTTGGGGCACACTGATTGGCTGAATCTCAGCCAATCAGTGTGCGCAGGGGCGGATTTAGGGATGAGGGCACCCCTAGGCACAACAATAATGTTCACCCCCCCGCCTAATTGTATTTATTTTATTGATTACTTATAAGCCCTCATTTGATAATAGCCAATATACTGGATTTATAAAAAAAGCCACTGACTGTGACATTTTATTTTATTATGAATACATAGTTACTAAGTAGGACAGTTTATAGGGGCAGTATCTGCATGTCCTATCCATTTACACTCTATTTACGATGGAATATAGTACAGTACAGTGGATATTTTGCAGTTATTGGTACATTTTGGGCTGACAGTACTATCACAGGCATCCAAGTGCCGCCCCCAAACATGTGCCGCTCCTAGGCACGTGCCTCACGTGCCTAATGGGAAATTCATCTCTGAGTGTGCGCCAAGTGTTTTCAAACCCAGCAGCGCTTCTCGTTCCGCCGCCGGATAGCACTAGTTACTTGCTAATCACGGAGGGACCCCGCCGCCGCCAGCTTAATACACATCCGCCAGCTTAATACATGCAGGTAGTGGTACCCCCGCTGCATGGACACCCCTGCCTGCTCCAGTCTCTGCACCTCCGCTCACCTCCAAGCGGGGGGCGAGGGGCGAACTGCCCTAACATGTTATAGTCCCACTCCCTGCAGGGGGGCCCCAGAAAGTTGCACCAGGGTCTGGAATTTAGCTTGGCAGTCCTGAGTACTGGGGCTGTTTGTCAGTGGCACTTCTGGGGGCATTATGTGGATGGTAATAAATTGTCCCCATGGTGAGAAAAGAAGTGTCAAAATTGTAGAGCTATAAGGCACCACCTGTTCCCAATCTTCAGATTAAAGGCCAGATGTACTGTACCAAGCTTCAAAAGGTGATAAAGTAGAGAGTGATAAACAACCAGCCAGTCAGCTCCTACCTGTCCTTTTTCAAACACAGCCTGTAACATGACAGTTAGAAGCTGATTGGCTGGCTGTTTATCACTCTCCACTTTTTGAAGCTTGATATATCCGACCCATAACCCTATTGGGGAATCCAGATGGTAGGGCAACCATGTCTAGATGGGAATGGGGACAACTTAAAAACAACTTTACCATTTAAAAAAATACCAAATTGTTGTTTTTTTTTGGTTTGTTTCTGTGTGTTCTTATTGTGTCTGAATTCTGTGCCAGTCAAATAGGCGCACATGCAATAATGTTGTATTTGTCCTTCCTTATATCCTTCGATGTCACTGGGTTAGCTTAGCGGTTCCCAAACTGTGCGCCGCGGCTCCCTGGGGTGCCGCAGCGCTGTCACAGGGGAGCCGTGGCCGATGGTGCATTGTGAGTAGTCCGAGTCATCCAGCGTGCAGTGCAGGCAGGCTGGATCGATGCACTCAGGACAGGTGGGCGGTCAGATGTGAGCGAGTGTGTGTAGTCAGCTAGGGCAGGGGGCTGTTATCAGGTGACAGAAGGGGGGGGGGGGGGGGGCTTGCATGTCCGATGACAAGGGGTGTCAAGGGGCACAACTGATCTGAGTTTGCCCAAAGCAGGGCCCCCACGCCAGTCAGTACCTCCAGTAGCTTTCTCCCTCAGCCCCCGGAACACCTGACAGGGTTGGGTAAGGAAGGACGGCCTCTGCGAAATGGGGCGGAGCTTCATGGGACGCCAGGGGGCAGAGCTTCACGGGACGCCAGGGGCGGAGCTTCACGGGACGCCAGGGGGCGGAGCTTCACGGGATGCCAGGGGGCGGAGCTAGCATCGAATATGGCAGCTGCCAGCTGCTGCTTTATGCAAACTGTGAGAGGAGAGGCTACTGCATTTCCTGGCCTACCCAGCCAGACTTCACTGTTATTTTGATGGTAAGAGTGATATGTGTGTGTGTATATGTGGGTGAGGGTTAGGCTTCTGGGAGGGGGGTCGGGGGTTTGGGTTGGGTTTAGAGAGTTAAGCAGTAGCAGGGAGGGTCTAGGTGAGATTTGGATTAGGCTGCAGGGGGGGAGGTTTTAGGAAGCCAGTCAGTGTGATAGAGTACAGACCACACAGTGAGTGATTGCGTCAGTGTATCAGTGTGATAGAGCACATGCCGCAAGGTGAGGGAGCATGTCAGTGTGATAGAGCGCAGGCCACACGGTTAGGGGCGCATCAGTGTAATAGAGCTCAGGCCACAAAGTGAGGGAGAAAGAAAGAAAAAAGAAGAAAGCAGCGCTGGTGGTATCAATTACGCATATAGTACATTTAATGTTGAAACATGATAAAAATACACAATAATAAAAACATAGAGTATAATTCAATAAAATTTGAATGGACCCAATTTTGATAATCACCAGTTCGTGGAGAAAGGTAAGTCCTGCTCTGATTTTGATATGAAATGGAAATGAGTCCGTATTAGCCAGTAGATGGTATCCTGTAGATGTTGGGGATGGACTCGACCGATGGCACAGTGTGGAATTAGCCGGATCGGGAGTCCTCACTACTGCGAGTGACAGGTATCCATATTTGAATGGCAAGGGACTTCAGAGGGTGAACAGATGTGATCAGATGAATCAGCAGGCGGAACTGGTCCTTCAGTAGGTGTAGGTATCTCCTTTGGGGCAAACAAATTGGGTCCACAGGGCAAGCACCAAAGCACAAAGTGAGGGAGCATGTCAGTATGATAAAGCGCAGGCAGAACGGTGAGGTAACATGTCAGTGTGATCGAGCGCAGGCCTCAGAGTGAGGGAGCGCATCAGTGTGATAATGCTCAGTCTGCATGGTGTGGGATTAGGTCAGTGTGATAAAGTGTAGGTTGCGGGGTGAGGGACAGCATCAGAGGGATAGAGCGCAAGCTGAGGGAGCGCGTCTGTTTGATAGAGCACTGCCTGTGGAAATAGGGCTACTCTCAGAAATACCTTTTAGCTTGCATGCATTTTCTGCACTGATGTTCAGATTCTGGCAAATCTGAACGACACGGAGAAGCAGAAAGCAGAACTTTCCATCCCTTCATGCATTGCACTCACCATATTAAAGTATGGTGATGCAAGTCAGCCATGGAGTACTTTATTATTTTTCCTTGAATTTATGTTTAATATTTTTGCAAACAAATTAAGTATTTTTTAGCTGATCTAAATACTAAAAGCATTATTTTGATCCGAATACTTAAAAAAATGGACGGTTCGGTAATTATTTTGGCTTAAGGGTGCCTTGATGAAATCATGGAGACCCAAAGGGTGCCTTAAACCAAAAAAGTTTGGGAAGCACTGGCTTAGGAAATTGATACACTGTAAACAGTGGTGAGGCAGTACCATATACACAACCATCTAGGTCACCAGTATATTGGGGGACCACAGGAAATATAAGATAACTGGAAGAGTGTGAATACTGTACATTACAACATGAAAGGGTGATCTGGATAGAGGTAATACTGGCTGTTTAATAAACATAAAGAGTAACTAGCACTAGTGCTCCATGTATATTGTTTTATACCACACTGCCCCCTTGTGGCAAGACAGGATAATGAAATTCTAGCTTAAAAAATGTATCACTGGTCTGTCATGTGGTGAGATAGAAGGTTCTAATCATTCTACGTAATGCGCCTGTTACGCATGAATAAATTGTAATTTGAGCATAAATGAAGCATTTAAAGAAGAACTTTATAGGGTCACCTTGTATATAGCGTGCCCGAAAAGGTCCACTGCGCCTCTGAATAGACGCTGTGTGTCTATTCTGTCAGATTGGGGGAATCCCCCCCCCCCCCGCACTGCTGGCCGCGGGAGGGATGTGGGACGTTCCCGCGTTTAGTGGGACAATTGGGAGGTATGAAATTCTGAAAACCTTAAGTCTATGCTTGCCTATAACCGCAGGTATCTCACTACGGAGGAGGCAGAGTGATCTGCTCAGATTCCTCTACACAACGCCAGACCTCATTGCCATAGGAAGGAGCGGAGCTTCGGTAACTAATGCAATATGGTTATACCACAGGCAAACTCTGAGTTTTCCAAAAACTAAGGGTGCCAGATGACTCTCCGACAGTCGGGATTCCAAAAGTTGTTTCTCCGACATCAGAATCCCGGAGGCTAAATGTCGGGATCCTGACTGCCAGGAGCTATTTGCCCTTGTGGGGGTCCACGATCCCCATAGAGGTAGAATAGAACAGGGGGCACCGATGCGCTCACTCCCTGTCAGAGTAAAACCACACGCATACCACACCCAATACTAGGTGGCCTTATTGGGACCCCAATAATGAGTTGGCCCATTACTTAAACACAGGGAGATTAGTGTTTAAATATGTGTAACAGGGTCTAACACATACTGCCCTTAGGCCCTGATTCTAAATGACTCAGTAAGCTGCGAAGCTCGCAGCCTAAGAAGCAATGGCGTAACTATAGCCCCGCAGCCCCCGCGGTGGCGGGGAGGCGCTGAGGGGCTGTGGGCGCCGATCTGCGGGGCTATAGTTACAACTATGTTTAACAACCCCCGCCCCCCCCCTTACCCCTCCGCAAGCCGCCGCCAGCGCCGTTGCATTCAGGGTCCCGACTCCTGTCCCGGCCGCAGCGCAGATCTTGCTGCAGTACTTCTAATGAAAAATAACTATCAGAAAATGGCTGCCCCCTAACAGCAGACAGTTTTTTGGGATGCTAGAGGAGGCGCGGGCCTCCTCTAGCATCCTTAAAAACTGTCTGCTGTTAGGGGGCAGCCATTTTCTGATGGTCATTATAGAACTGCAGGAGAAGACGGAGACGAAGCCGGCTGCGGGACCCTGAATGCGGCGGCGGCGGCGGCACGCGGAGTTGTAAGGGGGGTTTTAACTTAACTTGGGAAGGTGGGTGGGAGGGGTAGGGGGGGCGGCGCTGCCGATATCGGCGGGGGGGCGCATAAATTCTAGCTACGCCGCTGCTACCAAGTCATTGTAACGCCGCCTCGGCAAATGCATGCCCCCACCCCCGGCGCCATCATTTCCCCTCCCAACTATGCGAGGGGATTTATCACGAAGACACATTCCCTAGCATGTGCCTGCAGCTGGAAAAATCGTTCGATGGTCGGCGACATTATGTACCAGGATATACTGTAGACCAGGCATTCCCAACCACGGTCCTCAAGGCACACCAACAGTGCACGTTTTAGTGATATCCAGGCTTCAGCACAGATAGTTTAATCAGAATCACTCAGATACTAGTTAAGTCACCTGTGCTCAAGCCTGGCTATCTACAAAACCTGCACTGTTGGTGTGCCTTGAGGACCGTGCTTGGGAATGCCTGCTGTATACTATCCTTTGGAATCACAAACAGTATTTTTTTAACTTAAAAATAAAACAAAGCCTTGCCAAAGAAAACATTAATCTCCCCTAAAAACATTGTAACTTACACGATCCGTAGCTGCCCCACCTGTTCCTTTTCTTTAATATAGTTATTCCTTATTTGGATGACTTCCCAAGCAACGGTAGTCAGGAGGAAATATAATGGAAGGTGTCCTGCTTTGACCTAATTACACAAGGTTAAAAGTCCCATATTCTAAGCAAGTGACAATAGGAATAATGTCTTATCGAGGGAAAACATGACAATTATTTTTACCCAGAGGAAAACGGTAATTTAATTGTCATCATAGAAATATATGGCATCTCACGGTTACGGTAAGAAATCTATATAAGACGTCTTCCTGTTTTGTTGCCATATTTAGCTGGAGAACTTCACGTGTGACTTCTCTGTTTCTGCAGATGTGTTCTCATTGCACCTGTGCAGGGATCTAGTATCTAGGGATAGCTTTCGCACAAGATGCATTGACAAGTGGATTGTTTAGGTTTTACTACGGTGTTTTCCATTTAAAGTTCTATTTTTGAACATTTTTTTTTTTTTATTTTATTTTTAGGATGTCCTGAATGCAATGCTACACTATAATTCCTGGTGCAAATTTCATAGATCTTGGTTTCCGTTCGTAGAGGATGTTCACAGCTTATCTGTCAGCTCCAGGGCAGAGAGAGGCCAGAGGGCGAGGAAACAAGGCAGGTGGTCTTAAAGACACTTTCAAAGTTTTGGAGATTTGACTGTTATTGTAGATGTCATACTAAATCATCTTTATTACTATAAATACTCTTTCGTTCTGCAGCTGAAGTCTAAATAAGACATCACTGTCCATGCAACGGCCCTTCCCATACTCAAATTGACCTGAATCTCGATGGTCCCCTCCCCTGTTTTATTTATTCAATATTGGGCTAATTTTTACATAGCTAACTGGAAGAGTGTCCTATGATTTGCACAGTTGGTTGCAAGTTGGCCATACAGTATATAGGCCTACATACCCCTTGAGTGGTGGTTTTGCTGGGACAGCAAAACCCACCACAGAACGAAGGGCCACCACCCATTGCTCCCCCCCCCCTTCATCTCCGCTCCAGAAATCGTACACCGGAGCTCCCCTGCTGCTGCCCCAGCCGCTATTCACAGCAGACAGGTAGCAGGCGGCAGGATGTTCGAGGAAGCTCGGCAGGACTCAGGCGCCCAAACTCCCGAGCGCTCCCGAGCCACTCTGAACATCCCAGATCCTACCGCCTGCTTACTGCAACTAATGGCGGCGGGGGCAGCGACAGGGGAGCTGCGGCGTATGGAGTGGAGGGGCAAGAGGGAGCGACAGGAGGGAAGGGGGAGCTACCACTGTGGAGGGTGCCCGGAGAGGTGGTGCACCAGTGGTGCACAGCTGCAGGCACCACTGGTGTTGCACGCAGAGGGCGTGCACAGCAAGGTCCAGGGCTGCAGCAGCTCCCGGCCGTGCACTCCCCCTGCTCCGGCGTCTCTAGGGTTGGTTGCTTAGCAACCAAGGACGCCGGGGGAGATAGCCGTCGGGCACGGCTTCAGCTTGCGGCTCCTGTGGTTGCCGGGCAGCGGGGATGCAGGGTGATGCCGGACAGCGTCACTTCCTCTGCCCGGCGGTTGCCACAGCAACCCGGCAACAGGGCAGCACGCCGTCCACAGCTGGGGGAGACGTAATAGGAGGCTGGGCAGGCATCCCTCCTCCTGATTGGACAAGACTACCCTTTTAAGGGAGGCTGTCCTTTACGTCCATGCCGGTGATAGCGTCTTGCTAGCATTCAACTGCCCCTCTTGCTTGCTTGTTGGTCTGCTCCCAACCTGTTCCCAGCCTGTTCCTGGTGTCGGTCCTGGAGGATCTGTGGCTGTCCTCCCTGGTGCCGTAAGTTCCCCTTTGGGGAGTCTGGTTATTTATTTCTGGTTGCTCTCCTGATTAACATCTGTTTGAGTTTCTTTACCTCTGGAATTATCAGAGGTTATTCCTGTGTTCCGCCGTGTCTTTATTGGGGTGCTTTTCCCATCAAGACGGTCTCAGTCTTTCCGTGTTGTTTGTTCAGTGTGTAGTGTGCTTTTGGTGTGGTGTTATTTATCCTTGTGTATGCGACGTGGTCGCTGGTGATTGGCGACTAGGTCGCTGGTGCATTAGCTGCGTTAGCCAGTTTTGGCAAGTTGCCTTTTCTTAATTTTCAGTTAGGCTCCTTAGTTAGTTTCCCTTTTGGCTGTACCCTTAGGGGGTCCCCGGTTCTCTGTCACCTCATAACACCTGGCTGCACCGGAGCTTGGGCGGGCTTAACTCGCCGTTTCAAACGTGGCGGCTACAGGCGAAGCCTAGTACCTGCGGGAACCGGTCACCTCTCTCTTTGGGGGTCAACAGAGACAGAATAGGGTTCCACCGTGGCTGTTCTAAACAGCAGTCCCGGCTACGGGTTCTCACCCGAAATCCGTAACAACTGGTGCACACTTTCATATTGGTGGTATGCCCAAAAACTTTCCATTGAAGTGGTTAAGGGCCTTATTCAGACCTGATTCTTGCTCTGGAAAATTGATGAGCTGTGTGATTATATAGTTACTGCCCTCTCAGAGTGAAATCCCGCCCTGTGCAAGGCTGATCGGCGTATAGCTGAAATTCCATATGAAACTCCCTCACGATCTAAGGATTTTCCCAGTGTGTGCGTAACCCAGAACCTACTTTGCCTGTGCAATAGAAACAGACTGATTGAGGCAGAAGCTGACGTCACACACCCTCTCTGATAACGCAGTAGCATGTCTACATTTTCCCTGACACTCCCAGAAAATGGCAGGTCACCACCCACAAACGCCAGATTCATGTCAATCAACTTGCAAATGGCTTGCAATCAGAAAAGATGCTGGATTTTGCACAGCACGCTATAATCCATGAGCACGTATATCGATAATCACTAGCCTTGCAAAAAAAACAGGTCTGTGATCAGGCCTGAATAACCCCCTAAGTGCATAGACATGATTGACTATATTTGCCCAGTTTGATACCTGTCATTATCAGTGCACACCCAAGCATCAGCCCCAGTCCCTGGGACCCCACACACATGCTGAACCAATCTGTTCAATACTTACTTACCTCTCCAAAGTCCCGTGTTGGCAGTGGTGCACTGAGAAATCCATGAAAAAATAACACGGCAGCCATTTTCCTGGTGTTTTGTCCATGCACAGTGGTGACATTGCTGGACCTCTGCATGAACAGTAAATCCTGGAACTGTACAAGAGTCTAGTAGCTCAAAGATGCAAACAAACGCAGAGGCGGAACTATCAGTGGTGCAGCAGGTGCAATGCATCCCCTGAGGACTAAGGGGCCCACTGTTGCCACCAACTGCTGCGTTGCATATTGTGAACTTGGGTTTTAGTGGAGGAAGAAGTCCAAGTGATATTTTTGCACCTGGGCCAACCAGTCACAATATCCGCCACTGCACACACTAAAGCTCTGCCAGCTAGGTTAAGAGACTGCACACGGGACTCCTCCTTTCTCAATGCAATCTATACTTACTGCAGTGTTGTGGGTTTTTTAGTCAATTCAGACAGATCGCATTTCCTATTGTAAGTATGGGAATTGCAATCTGGTTACTGAAAAATTTAAATTAAAGGGTTTGAGGCAGTTAGAGGCAGATTTATTAAGCTTGGAGAAGAGATAAACTGGAGATAAAGCGGAGAAAAGGTAAAAGGAGATAAAGCACCAGCCAATCAGCTGTGTTTGAAAAAGACAGTTGGGAGTTGATTGGCTGGTGCTTTATCTCCTTTTACCTTTTCTCCACTTTATCTCCAGTTTATCTCTTCTCCAAGCTTAATAAATCTGCCCTTGACTCATGAAAATCCCTTCAACATTTAAGTGAAAGTAAAATAATGTGAAAAGGTGTGAAAAACACACCTTTACATATTATTGTAGTAAAAAATATTTTACTAAAAATAATGTTACTAAATTGGACCCTACAGTAGGTGTTGAACTTGCCATATACTTATGAGATTTTGCCCAATTTCATCTAGCGATGTGCAAATGTGGATTTACCCAGATCTCGAAACAGGATCTTATTGGCTTTCAGCTGTCACATGTTTTGGCTCCAAAACATGTGCTAGCCAATAAGATCCTATTTTGAGATCCGGGTAAATTCGGTTCTGCAACATCACTAATTTCATTTAGGTAGTTAGAGTGGCATGGTGTGCACAATAAAACCTCTGTGTAGCTGATCCGCAAATCACATAGAGTATGGACACAAGACAATACTCAAACAGAATGTACAAGAACGGAGAGGGATGTGAAATAAATGGATAGCGCTCCTAGGTAGCTACAGTATGTAACAAAACAAAGACACCTTGTAACAGGTGCTAATAAATCAACAGATGAACAGAACATTGAGTACTTTATGTTTATCTGTTGATTTATCAGCAGGTGTTACAAGCATAGGCTAATCTAGAAATATGGTAATGGGTGGTCCCAGATTTAACTTCAGTATGAATCTAAAGGGGCGTGACCTCGTGTGAAGGGGCATGGCTTAGCTGGGTGGCACTCCAGCAAGACACTCCCTCATTCCCTCACAGGGTTCTGTGAGCTACTGGCCATGCCCTCAGATGAATTTATATATATATATATATATGTGTGTGTGTGTGTGTGTGTGTGTGTGTGTGTGTGTGTGTGTGTATGCACCTCTGTGTCCCCCCTGCACCTCTCCATCCTTCTGTACCTCTTTGTCCCCCTTGCACCTCTCCATCCAACTCTCCCCCCTGAACCTCTGTACCCCATGCACCTTTCCTTCCCCCTTTCACCTCTCTGTTAACCCATCTGCCCTGTATCTCTCCATCCCCCTGTATCCCTTTCACCTCTCTATCCCCTTGTATCCCCTGCAACTACTTCTTTCCCTAAACCTCTCACTCCCTCCTCTGTGCACATCTCTGTCCCCTTGTCATCTCTTCACCTTTACATCCCCTTCACTGCTTCAGCTCTATGGTACTTCCAAACAATTAAATACACATATAAAATAGAAGAAAAACACTTTCCAAAACTCCTGCAAATTGTCTGACCTGCGAGCGGACGGCAGCAGCCGGGTGGTAGGCAACAGGCGGGCAGTGTGGTGGGCGTCAGGCTTGCATCGGGCAGGCAGACTTGTGGCAGCCGAGCGGGCGGGGGAAGGCGCAGACATCAGCTCCTCATATTGAAAACCTCAGCCGCCGCTCCCGTGCTGGCTCTATGACACAGGCAGCTGTGATGGCTGTCACTGGGGGCCGGGGCAGTGAATATCTAATGAGCAGGGACCCGTTGAAGTGCATATTGAATAAGCAGGTCCCCTCCCGTGCATATCTATTGAGCAGGGACCCGCTCATTCAATATGCATTCCGCCATGTACCCGCTTATTAGATATGCTCGGGGCAGGGACCCGCACATTCAATATGCATATTCACCCCCAGACCACCCCTTAGATTGGCCTATGGTTACAAGCAGGGGCAGATTGGGAGATGAATCCGGCCCGGGAACCTTCTTGCACAGCAGGGGGGGGGGTGTAAGTAATGTGGGGGGCTGTGGTGTTGGTGTAAGTAATGCGCGGGGGTGGCACCGGTGTAAGTAATGTGGGAGGGGGGGCTTACCTGCTGCTTACTGCTTTCTGCTTGCAGATACCGGGCGGAGGGCGAACGGGAGCTGGGAGCCTGCTTGAAGGCCCATGGGAGGTGCTGTGCTGTGCGCTGTTGCGCAAGCGCAGCAGCCCTCCCACGGCCATCTTGAATTTGGGCAAAGTGCCGCAGCCACTACCCGTGGCCCAGCCAGCCCAGGGGGGAGCGCCCGACCCGTTTTTAATGAGTTTTGGGCCAGACCACTGGGAAATGGCCCGGTTTCATGTCGGCCCAATCCGCCCCTGGTTACAAGGTATCTTTATTTTGTTTGAGCGCTGTCCCTTTATTTCACATCCCTCTCTTTTTTTGTACATCACTAATTTCACCCGATTCCGAGGCATTGGGCCCCTTCCCGGGTGGTTTAAGGGAAATCTTATGCCACTCCGCCCTCCAAGAAGAAGTGTATGGCCAGCTTTACTTATCCGACATTTAAATGTTTGCATCTATATTTTACTATATTTTAGTATATTGTTTAAAGTTTACCAAAAGAAAGTTTTCAACTGTTTAGAATTGACCACTTATCGGTGACACAGAATCGCCTGTAATATTTCACTTTCTCTTTGATTATTCTTATTAGACTAATAGAAAATGTAAAGGCAGTTTTGGGACACAACAGGATTTATGTCAGAGAACTTATCTATGTTTTCATTTGCTTTTTTTTTCCTGATAATGATTTAGCAACTATTACACTTAGAATGTTCTTAGTCATCACTTGCCAAGTCATACAAGAACAACAACACTTGTTTGTTTTAAGTATAATACCTTTATATGGCTAATGAACGTTTTTAGATGTTATAGTTAAGAGCCATTGAAGTTCCTTCCTCACCCTGAGGAAGGAAAGAGCATGTAGCATAAAAACATATTACAACTAAGGAAGGACTTGAGTGTTCCTGAAATCTGGCATCTGGGAACGTTTCTTAACCTAATAATGATATCATCTTGTGAAAGCCTCATATATAGACCCATTCACTCCTGACATGTATGTTATAACACATGTGGTCAGGTCACTTGCTGCTGATGTTGTTGTTGTTTCCCAGCATTCTGAAATGACTGGGTTACAAGGGTGCCAGATGACTGCCCGACAATCGGGATCCCGACAGTCATTATACCGACTCGGAATCCCGACTGACAGGGGCTATACTTCTTTGTGGGGGTCCATAGAACCTGTGGCGAGTGAAGCATGCCACCGCAAGGCGAACCTGAATAAGGGCCTGGATCAGCTGATTTTCCAGCTTAGATTAAAATAGAGAGCATGCAGGATAAGGTACTAAGGCCCTTATTCTGGTTCACTTGCAAAGGCAAATTCCTTCTCAAATGGACAAAACCATGTGCACTGCAGGGGGGGCAGATGTAACTTGTGCAGAGAGAATTAGATTTGGGTGGGGTTGTACTTTAAAGTGAGATCTATATTGCAGTGTAAAAATAAAGCAGTCAGTATTTTCCCTGCACAGAAACAAAATAACGCACCCAAATCTAATTCTCTCTGCACAAGTTACATCTGCCCCCCTGCAGTGCACATGGTTTTGTCCATTTTAGAAGTTATTTGTCTTTGCTAGTGAACCAGAATAACCCCCAAAATGTAGTCACAAGAGGTGAATGCAGCGGGAAGAACAGGCACAGCGGGTGGTCCTGTGGTAGCACAGAGTTACTGACACTGATTGCCCCCAAAGCCAAACTCTTCGTTACTGTCCTGCCGCCATCCCCACTGGTTCTGAAATGATCGCTGTGATCGATATGATCGCTGTTTCCGGGCTCATGCATGCACGTTCCATCACGCGTGCATGCGCAGAAGGGCGAAACTTTCCACACTTTAGCAATGGGGTCAGAATCAGACACTTATGCCCCTATTCTGATTGTCATTCTTCTCTGCGTGTACTCACAGGGGAGCGATTTTTTAGCGACTGCTCATGCGCATAGTAAGTAATGCACATGTGCAGCCGCTGTTTGTGATAATAGATTATTCCCTGGGAGCTCACACACAACAGTGCGGGGGAGGGGGGGTTTGTGGGGTAATGGACCGGGGGATTTTCCATAACTATGCTGGGCGTTCTCATGGTCATTCCCCGATGGTGCGAGGGGGGCGGGCAGCTGACGTCAGCGGATGTAAGCTGCCCGTACAGGGGCCATAGAGGTGTCTCAGATCTATGAGCACTAGAGAACTCATCGATGGTTGCTAAATATTCATTGCAGCCGTGCAGGGGATCGCGGCGTGCGAGGAGGGGGCGCTCAGTGGGCGGCGCCTGGAGGATTTGAAAGTCGCAGCCTTGCGAGACGACCAGAATAGTACATATGCCCCACAGACTCCATACTAGTAGCTATCACCTTATAACTGTTATTCAGTATACTGACAGCACCTGGCTAAGAACAGCCCGGAGCTAAACCTATCCTGTGACTGTAATGTGTTCGCTTGATCTGGGTTTGCCTTTTCCCAGAGTAACGAGCATGTCTATTTACATTCAGAACTTCCTAATCACTGCAAAGTACTTAAAATAAAGATTTACTTACAGATGAGGTGCAATCAACAAAACAAAAATAAAGCTATTAGTTGTCAAAACAAAATGACAAATTTGCTGGGCTGCACCAATTACCTGAGATCCCCTGACCTGGCCCGGGGTGAAATAGCTTTGGCAGAGAGGTGTGTGATTTTGGGATTAGGAATGCCCCTACAATCTGTGCAGATAAGTGGCCCCATGAGATGTACACCTGAATCTATGCATAGCATCACGTGTTACATAGATAATATACATGTCCACTCATTAGTTATTCATGTAAACACAGAGCTGTATGGGAACGGATGCTAATTGCACTATCTGATAATAAAATGTTATCAACTCCTTATCACAGTCTCCGGCGCACCACATTAGCACCTTCATCATCATGCTATGTCTCAGCTAATTGCCCGCAAATGGTGTAAATGAAGGCTTAATTAGATATTCTGTCATTTAATAAGTTGTCAATGGGGTCATTTCCGTTTTTAATGTTCAGATCAATGCGGTCATTTATTTGCACTCAGCATTGGCTGAGCTAGGAGTGGATATTGGGGGTTATTGTAATTTAAACGCTCCCCTGCGTGTACTGGCAGGGGAGCGATTTTTTTCGCGGCTGGGCATGCACATAGTCATTTATGCGCATGTGCTGCTGCTGTGTGCGAGCAGCAACGGCGAATAGATTATTCACCTGGCACTCACACACACAGCAGTGAGGGCGGGGGGGGTGTCAGTGGGCAGGAGGCATGGGGTGGCGGGCCGGGGGATGTGCCCATGGGAATGCCCAGTGTTTCATGGGAGTTCCCATGGAAATGTTGGGCGTTCTCGTGTTAATTCTTCGATGATGCGGGATGCGGGGGATGGGCAGCTGACATCAGTGGATGTCAGCTGCTCACTCGCTTCCCACACAGGGTCCAGTGGTGTAACTATAGTCCTGCAGCCCCCGCGGTGGCGGGGAGGAGCTAGGCAGGTGTGGGCGCCTGGGGGGTCTGCGGGACTATAGTTACCAACTGGTCCCGGCTCCCGACTCCTGCCCTCCCCCTCCTTACCCCATTGCCGCCGGCGCCGCTGCCTCTAACCCGACACGCAGATCTGTGTCGGGTGACGGGCGGTCCCCGGCTCCGGCTGCAGTGCTAATATAATAAGAGACACTCGGAAAATGGCTGCCCCCATAATGCTGTATGGGGGCAGCCATTTTCCGAGTGACTGTTATTATATTAGCACTGCACCCGGAGCCGGGGACCGCCCGTCACCCGACACAGATCTGCGTGTCGGGTTAGAGGCAGAAGCGCCGGCGGCAATGGGGACGGGTAAGGAGGGGGTTAATATTTCGGGGGGGGGGCACCCGAAATGTCCGGCGGGGGGTCGCAAAAAAAGTAGTTACGCCTCTGACAAGGTCCCCAGAGGTCTGAGACAGCACAGAGATGTCTCAGATCTGCGAGTGCTTGCAAAATCATTTGATTGTCGGTCACTACATAATTTTATACATACCAATCAATTTACCTGATTGACAGCGCGGTGTGTACCCCCCCCACAAAACCTTCTAGAATATAATAGAATTCCCTTAGCAACATCCCATCTTCAATAAAATTCCTATTTTAGTAAAAAAAATACATGTTTCTGGCTAAGAATAGTTACATCCCTAAGATTTCAAGTTAGGCCTCTTTAAGACTAACAGAAATACACTTGGTGAACCGTGCCACAAATGACCGCAGCCCTGAAATTCACACAGGGGTACCAGTCCTTAAACAATACAAACTATACAAAACTGTGTTATCCAGAAGGCGCTGTCATGAATCGATGGTGACCAACGTAAAGTGTTCTCCCAGGAAGACACTATGGAGCCACACTGACCTTGCTGTTGGTCGCTATATGCATATAAAGGTTTCTTTGCATTCAGATACACTTCATCCAATCTGAGAGACCCTGTGCAGTATACTGACCTTAGGGTTAATCTTAAGGTATCTTTAGACTTAATTTATCTTCACACATCATAAAATGGCCCGCATAAGGTAATGTACTGACCTGGGAATATATGACTATATTCCCTTAAAGGTTTCTTTGGAATTGGTCCCTTGTCCACACCAAGAAGTCAGCACCTACAATTCTTTATAAAAGAGGGGGGGGGGGGTTATTCTTAAAAAAAATCTATAAAACAAAGCAGATTAAAAAAATATTTACATAAAAAAACAGCCTTCACAGGCAGGGCCTTTGCACTTGTATTATCCCTGAGGGTCCCGTAAATCAGGTCAATCTCTGGGCACACCGGAAAGGTAAGCAAGCCCCCTTAACCCCCCCCCCCCCCCCCCCCCCCCGTGTGAGCAAATGACATGATTCACACCTTTGTAGCCTCACCCCCGCTGTGCAGTGCCTGAAATACCGGCATTGCGTGGCAGGGGTCATGGCCACAAGGATGCAGTGTCATTGGCCACGCCCCCACACTGACCATCCAACCCCAGTCAGGTAGTAGGCAACCCTCAGTGGCACACGCAGGGGGGGGGTTGAGTACCCAGAAACACCCCCCCCCCCCAGGAATCTAAGAGTCCTAGACTGAAAGCCAAGGGTCCCCTCTTTCCATGGGTACAAGAATTTTAAAAATTGGCCCTGGGGAACCGGAGATATTTGACTTCAAAGCAGTGGTCCCCATCCAAGCCTGTTAATTGCTCTTCCCAGTCAGATATTTCAGGTTCTGTCTGCCCCCATACACTATGCGATTTTGGGCCGATTTCATCCGATTTCGGCACTTTGGGCAGATAAATCGGGTGAAATCTGCCAAAAATCGCATGTTTGTGACATCTGATGTGATCTGATGCGCGTTCCCGTGCGCATCAGATTGGATCAGGTGGTCGGACCTGCTGAACATAAGATATATCGGAATCTGACCCATCATGGGCACATCGTGGGTGCTTTTTAGCACCCACGATGTCTCAGATCCGATATATCTATGTGTACTGTAGAACTACTGGTACCTCCAAGTTCCGGTGCTCTGGACCATCCTCCAACACCCCTCCACAGTAGCACGTCACTGGAAGGAGTGGCGCGATGGAGGAGAAGAGGCAGTGGGGCAGATGTATTAAGCCTGGTGAAGAGATAAACTGGAGATACAGTGGAAGGAGATAACGCACCAGCCAATCAGATCCCAACTGTCATATTTCAAACACAGCTGATTGGCTGGTGCGTTATCTCTTCCATGTTATCTCCAGTTTATCTCCAGTTTATCTCTTCTCCAAGCTTAATACATCTGCCCCATTGAGCGACAAGTACTGCTGGTGGTCAGGTCACTGGTCAGCGCCGGCAGCAGAGCCCGACCCCCCATCTCCCCTGCTGCAGGAGGTCGTGTGGGCAGCTGAGCCCCCCCCCTCTCCGCTGCTGCTGCAGGAGGTCGTGCGGGAAGCTGAGCCTGTCTGTCCCCCTCTCCGCTGCTGCTGATGGATGTCGGTGCGGGCAGCAGAGCCCCCCCCCCTCTCCGCTGCTGCTGCAGGAGGTCATGCGGGAAGCTGAGCCTGTCCCCCTCTCCGCTGCTGCTGTAGGTCGGCGCGGGCAGCTGAGTCTGTCCCCCTCTCCGCTGCTGCTGATGGATGTCGGCACGGGCAGCAGAGCACCCCCCCTCTCTGCTGCTGCTGCTGGAGGTCGGCACAGGCAGCAGAGCCTGTCCCCCTCTCCGCTGCTGCTGGAGGTCGGCGCGGGTGTCAGTACCTCAAGTCTGCTGGACACCACTGACATGCTGGTGTAACACACAGGTACAGCAAATTGGAATACCACAAACTATGGGGAATCCTGGATGATGTCATTAATAATTAACAGTTAACAATCAGGCTGTAATTCATTCATTCTACACCTATATCGAGCAAGTGTGCCCCAAAAAGCCTTGTATATGTTCTCTTCCGGTCAGTGAGATATGGCTATAGTCTATCTCTGGGATTCTGAGTTGATTTCTCTCTGCATCTATTCATACTGGTGGGAGAACCTAAAGTATCTTGTATGGTGCTGGCCACACCGCTCATTGGGCGAGATTCACCAAACACAAAAATGCAGTAAAAACCCCGTTTTCGGGGCTTTTACCGCATTTCCATTTCCAGCAAAGCCCCACAGCTGGGGCTTCACTGCAGGGGTTACGCCAGTTCTATATGGCATAACCCCATGGAAGCCTATGGGCTTCCCTTTGCGTCCCCCGCCGCCCCGCGCGCCCCCCGCCGATCCACTATGCCCTCCCTCACCTGTGTCCGGGCAGCCTCCTGCTGTGCTGCCCGGACCAGTGATCTTGTCCTCCCTGCACAGCTTCCGGGTGCAGGGAGGAAGAAGAGGAGCCGTCACACAGCCGGCTGAGGGTACAGGGAGGGAGGGGGGACCCGCAGCACATCGCCGGTCATCGCCTTGGCGTTAATAATCACATATGTTACTGCATATGCGATTATTAACAATGCGAGTGCCGGCGATGTGCTGCGGGGGTTGTTAGGAATCCCGCCCATTGATGGGAACAGTTTGCGTATATGCTACTAACCCACTGTGCAAAAAAAATACCCCATAATTCCTTATGGTGCAAACAAAAAACGGTTTCTCTAAGAACTGAAAGAGCACGTTTTATCCAGTAAATTAGCCGCTTCAGAAGGGTATCTATGATGGCACGCTCATACCTACACAGACCTTATCGGTGCCATTATAGATACCATCCTGAAGCGGCTTACTTACTTTTATTTTTATTTTTATTAAATTGTTTATAATAAATATTTCATTATTAATATCCGATCAGTTTCCTTATATTTCTATACAGCTCCAGTAGATGCATGCGCAGTGTTAAGGCCCTACATATGCCCTACATTAACGCATGCAATGGGTTAAAGCACCATGCGTTTTGAACTAGATGCGATGTGATCTAGTTCAAAAAGCACTGGCTGCACAGACTTTATGTGCTGTGCGCAGGAGTGCGCATCGCACGGCACCCTTGTGCCGTGTATGAGCACCTTAAATGCTCAGCAAGTAAAAACCAGCCTCACTAGTTACAAAACAAGAGTGTGAGAGTTAAACGGCCCCTGCTTAATATAGCACTGTTCAAGCCACTCCCTAGGGCCATCCCATCATATAAATCTCATGGTACATCCAATTTGCATCAAATAAATCACGTGATTAATCACATGTGATAAATCACATGTGATTTATCTGATGCAAATTGGATGTAAAAAATGGCATATCAAGTGTCAAATTGTATGTAGGCCACCTGGGAAGCTGCGGGGGAAGTTCAAGGGAAATCAGATGCAATTTTACAGGTCAGATTAATCTCATAGTGTATGGGGGCCTTTAGAGTTTTTCTGATGGACTCTAGTAGCCTGTCTCTACTGTTCCCAGAACCAGAGATATCAGCCTTCCAGCAGCTGGTTACTGCTCCAGCTCCACACACCTGGTATGTAGTTTTATATACTCGTTGGCAGATTGCTCTTCCTCCTGAACCCCTAGTCCCCAGTACAGTGGCGTAACTATAAATTTTGCTCCCCCAAGCCAAAAAAGTTGTGGCGCCCCCCCACTAACTAAATATATATATATAGTGGGGGTAGATCGGCGGCACTCGCAAAATAAATCAGACCACACCAAGTGGATAACCAACGTTTCAAGGCCTAGAGGCCTTTTTATCAAGGTGCAAAAACGTGTTTTTCACGTTGTTCACGTTTTTGCACCTTGATAAAAAGGCCTCTAGGCCTTGAAACGTTGGTTATCCACTTGGTGTGGTCTGATTTATTTTGCGAGTGCCGCCGATCTACCCCCACTACGTATTGACAGCCCAGAGCTGCCGTTGGAAGGGCACCGCGTCATTCATTTATCCTTGGATACATGCACCTTTGCTTGGAGTGCCGCCCCCCCAGAACTATATATATATATATATATATATATATATATATATATACACACACACATACATGCACACACACACTCACACACAGGGATCCAGAAAAAATGACAGTGGGGGCACTACAATAAATAAATGGGGGGGGGGGGCAGTTTCATGCAGGTTCCTAGAAAAGTGTGGACTACCTCATACATACATACATACATACATACATACATACATACACTGCCTACCTCATACATACATACATACATACATAGCCTCCCTGATACATACAGTACATCCATACACTGCCTACCTCATACATACATACATACATACATACATACAACCATCCATACACTACCTCATGCATGCATGCATACATACATACATACATACATACATACATACATACACTGCCTCCCTCATACATACATACATACATACATACACACACTGCATATCCCTGATACATACAGTACATCCATACACTGCCTACCTCATACATACATACATACATACATACATACACTGACTTCCTTATGCATACATACATACATACATACACTGCCTCCCTCATACATACATACATACATACACTGCACCCTCATGCATACATACATACATACATCCATATGTCCACAAAATTACATCCATACATATATCCCAAGATATTCTTACTATTGTAACATACCACTGGCGCTGGGTGGAGGGCCTGCCAGCAGCAGCACTAGGGAGACCAGCAGCAGGTGTTTGCAGGGGCCAGCTTAATGGTCCCCTGGCAGAGAAGAGGCAGCAGCTCCAGCTCCAGGAATCCATGCTTGTTCTCAGCAGTGACTGGAGGGAGGAGGCGGGGGCCGGGGCTCAGAACTGCAGCGTGGAAAGTGAAACTGAAAGTAAAGTGACTTCCAGTTCCTCTGCTGCTGCTGCTGCCGCCCTGGCTCCTATGCCTCGGCTCCTGAGTCCCGTCCAGCAGCAGCTGCTGCTTTCATCCCAGCCGGCGCTGCTGCCTGTCATCTCTCCCTGCACACTGGTTAGTACGCCGGGCGCCCACCGCAGGCGGCTCCCCCAAGAAGCCGCGGGGGCTGCCTTTATTGGAGCTATGCCACTGCCCCAGTACCATTTGGTAGGTGGGATTCTCTAGTTTTTAATTCCATTAAAAGCTAAGAAATCTATTTCCAGGAACTGGAGATATCTGCAGTCAAGCAAGCTGTCCTCCCACCAGAAAATTCTGAATAATAAGCCCACTCCACTATACACCTCTACTCTGCATATTAAACATCCTCTACAACCCTGGAAGTTATGTATCAGGGCACCTTCATTCAACCCAATGCCCCCTTCTCCCACCCCATCTCCCACCATCTGTGCAGTAAAGGGGTAATTAGTGGAAATTACTGATCCAGGCCCTACATGCTGAGCGGTTGATATAATACCCCCTACCACCCGCAGGACATCAAAGCTTCCGCTCATAGTGTAGCACCCCCCACCCCTACCGCTGGAGGTTAGGTAGGGGCCCCAGGGGTCTACACTCCTGTTATGTACATATATATATATATGTGTGAACTCCCGCCAACCCCAGTTGGGGTGTGTGCGCTCCGGTGAAGGGGAGACTCTCCCCAAAACGTTGAAGTGTTTGCTTGAATAATACACGTTATTGCTGTTTTGCTAAAAGTCTTTGAGTGCCGCCTGATCTTTTCTGCTTATATATATATATATATATATATATATATATATATATATGTGTATATAATTATTATTTATATACATTTGGTCTATCTATAATACTTTAACTGAGCCGGCATATACTGGGTCACCTAAGTGTCCATCTCCGTGCTTTGCTCCATCCCTCTCTGGAAACCCCCTTCTGAAAATCCTGCGTTTGCCCCTGACCCTGCATTATACTGCACAGAGCTATGGTGCGTGTTATAGATGCGCGGGCATGTACTACCTACTACATCCGAGAGGCGAGTCAAACAATGGCTTACATCCAAATGTACAGTAGATGAGCTCCAAAGCAGTTATTGAGATCTACTGTAGCAGATTGTTGAAGAAAAGACACTGATACGTGTCAGGGTTTGTTCATATATTGTGTTATATACAAGTGGTTTCATACAAGTGGCAACAATAAACCTTATTTAAAATGCATGTAACCATAAGTGTCATTGTGCTTAATAGCACAATGGGAAAATTGCACTGGTGATTCCATTTAAATGTTTAGAACTATGATTCCCAATGTATCCCAAAGATGGGTTAGGTGAAATCAGGAAGATTGCTAGACTCTTCGGGGAGCTAAGGAGTCATTATTTCAGGGAGTCTCCTGCAGAATGCAGGATGGTAGGTAACTATGGCAGTATTTTATATATGTATCAAGGGGTCCAGACTATGCACTATTTAATGGTTATTAATGTTTAGGAATATCATGCGGTGGCTGGTCACACCCTCTCTGGAAAATGGCCAAACCCATAAATATGCGCTCCTACCATGGCATTCCATATGTGGACCCTTCGTGCCCCAGTGCAACACTGGCGATTGCGCACGCTTTTTCTAGCAACTCAGAATCAGAAGCCTGTGGCCATTATTCAGTATCAATTGCAGTTTTTCTAAAAAAAAAAAAAAAACAACAACAAAAAAAACAACTGCTTGTTATTGCATACTGGGGACAAGGCAAGGCCGCCAAGCAAGCAAAGTAACAGCCAGTGATGCAATCACAATTTATCTGCAGTTGCATTGGAAATCCTGGAAATGAGGACTGAAACCCTACCTGCGCGGCCTGGCTGCGAAGACCAGCACGCCACTACCATTTTTCTATTAGCAGCTGCTTCATGGGACATTACGCAGCCCCCACCAGTTCGGACACGTCTGAATTGTTTGGACCACTCACCAAAAATGCTGCTTTTCCACCCCCCAAAATCCGCTGCTGTCAATCACAGTGCAATCCCATCCTTTCAGGGATGTGATTGCACTTTTAAAGGGCATGCATGCATAAATAACCCATTTGCTGTTTGTGAACTTCTGCATCCCAAATGAGGGCAAACGTCTTTAACCCTTTGAGTGCCAACATCTCTCTGAGAGATGTGCAAAATATCCGCTAAAAATGCCGGCGTCTCTCACATTTGTTTTATTTTAAAAGCTAACTCTTGTTGCTAGTGTCTTTGGGGCAGATGTATTAAGCCTGGCTAAGAGATAAACTGGAGATAAAGTGGAGAAAAAGTGGAAGGAGATAATGCACCAGCCAATCAGCAGTGTTTGAAATATGGCAGTTGGAAGTTGATTGGCTGGTGCTTTATCTCCTTCCACTTTTTTTTCACTTTGGGCGGGATGTTATAACATCCGCGGCCCCCCTTCGCCGGACATCGCATTTTTAATAACGGCATATGCTGTAACATATGCCGTTATTAACGCAAGGGACAGCTCTTGCGGTAAGAGCTGTCCCTTGCGATGCGGTGCCGGTGCTGGACTTCCGGGTCTGTGACCCGGGAGTCCATCTGCGCATGCGCAGACCCCGGCGCCGGCCGCAGGGCATGCTGGGAGGGATCCGTGACGGATCCCTCAAACAGCGCTGCGGTAAGAAGCCCATAGGCTTCTGCAGGGATTCGCCAGCTTTTGCTGGCGATTCCCTCCGCAGCGCTGACACTGCGGAGGCACAATATAGCATATAGAGATGCGGTAGAAACCCCGAAAACGGGGTTTTTACCGCATCTCTGCTATATAGAATCTCGCCCTTTATCTCCAGTTTATCTTATCGCCAGGCTTAATACATCTGCCCCTTTATGTATTAGATATGTTTTGGTAATAATCTTAGTGAAGAAGGTAACTAATAGGGAGTTTATTGGCTAAACATCTGCCTGTCGAGGATTTAAGGATGGCCATGCTTAAGCACATAGGTGTCTTAATTACTACCTCATTCAGTTTAATTTAAGAATAAGTGCTCAAACATAGATAGCCTTAAAACATGGGGTGAGATTTATTAGGATGAGAGATTCAGAAAGTGAGAGATTTGGTAAGAAATCTCCAGGTTTTTTTAAAGCGGCAATCATTTACACTGCAAAACCAGTTTAATTTTGAAGTGTAAATGATTGCCGCTTTAAAAAAACCTGGAGATTTCTTACCAAATTTCTCACTTTCTGAATCTCTCATCCTATTAAATCTCACCCTTGGACTGCTAGAGCGCAATGACTGAAACTCTTGGAAACTCTGCCATAGATTATTATCAGAAAAAAATGAATGTAACAAAGAGTGCATAGTGAGCCATTTACCATATATAAATCTTTAATGTTAACAAAAAATTACATAGGACTTGTTATAAAAGGGAACACCTTTAAAAGGTGTAATAACAATGGTTACATTGAAACAATAGGCCTAATTTGTAAGCACTTCGCTGCAAAATTAAATCAAAATTAAATCTACGTTAGCACCAATTATCCGACACCTGATGGTCCGACTCAGTTAGGCTACAGGAAGGCTCAGTTAGTCCGTGGGGTACAGTTAGGCTGCAGAGGGTATTTATGCTGTGGGAGGTTTAGGCTGCAGGAGGGCTTGTCTAGGCTCTGGGAGGGATTAAGACTGTGGGAGATTAGGGTTTAGGTAGTTTGAGATGGGAGGGAATGCTGTTGGGATGTACCACGGATAATCCGGCAAAATGGATAATCCACCAGTACTGGAACCAAGGGTGCCGGATTATCGGTGGTCTACATGTAGTGCAAAATGACATTCAAATTAATTTGTTACCCCAACACCAGATTAAAAATTATCTTGGTGAATTTTTGTTGTGATTTACAATAATAATAATAATAATACAGGTTGAGTATCCCGTATCCAAAATGCTCGGGACCAGGAGAATTTTGGATAGCGGATTATTCCGTATTTTGGAATATTTTAATATTTAAATGATGTATTTTGAAGTATCTTGCATTTATGCTGTATAAACACATAAAATACACACATATACGATTGTTATATCTTTTTCAAACCCTTCCGGTACAGGTTCCCAGACAATCTCTGGTGCAAATACACAAATGGTTTGTACAGTTTGTCTGGAGACTTAAACCTCCCCGAATTAGTTTTGCGACCTTGCGGCGTCCAACCTCTAAAGGGGGAAATAGGTTTCCAGATATTAATTTATATTACTATGCCACACATCTCAGCCAAGCGATAGCATGGTTCGCGACATCTCACAAACCAAGATGGGTATCAATAGAGACGGAACTATCTCACGTTTCCTCGATATCTTCTATATTAGGTCTACCCCCATCAGACAGACCAGCAGACTCTAGATCTCACCCGGTTATAGCTTTTACATGCACAATCTGGGACTATTGTAAAATCCATTTCAATACTACCTCATACCCCTCACCTATTACGCCATTGTGGGACAATATAGCTTTCACACCAGGCCTTAATAGTAGACGGTTCACATCTTGGGTGAGAAGCGGAGTAAGAGTGGTTTCGGACCTTCTTGACTCAGGTAGATGCGCTTCATTGGATACCCTACGTAATAAGTATGATATGTCCTCAGTAAATAGCTTTACATATATCCAAATACGTCATTATATTAATTCCTTACCTAATGCCATGCTCATAAGACCGCTGACACTAGTTGAATCACTCAGCTTACGTAATCCTTTACGTAAAGGGATTATTTCAGATTTATATACATATTTACTTCTTATCAAACTCCCAAATACAATGAAACATGAACAACAATGGTCAAGAGACTTAGGAGATCCACCCACTGAGGAATCCTGGTCAATCATATATGAGAGGGTCTCTAAAGCGTCTATATCGGTGGCAATCAAAGAAAATGCCTACAAAATATACTATAGATGGTACTTAGTCCCGACTCGCCTAAGCAAAATGTATAGAACAGCTTCAGACAGATGCTGGAGAGGATGTGGGGAAACGGGATCTTATTTGCATATATGGTGGACATGTCCAAAGATTGCTGGGTTTTGGGATGAGGTAGCTCAGCTATTATCCCAGGTTCTTTCGACACAAATTACTAAAACACCATGGTCTTTTCTCCTGGGCTGCCCTATAGAGGGTCTTACTAAATCTTCAGACAAACTGTGTGTACATATCCTGAATGCAGCGAGATGTCTTGTTGCCAAGCATTGGAAATGTCTGGACCCTCCCCCATTCCAACAATTGTTAAATAAGATCTGGTATGTGGCGGCTATGGAGAAAATATCAGCTTATTTACAAGGTACTCCCCAGAAATTTATCACCACATGGAATGCTTGGTTCCTATATAATGCATTGACTTTAGGCAGACCTATAACATCGGGGTGGTCAGACATGTTGACATAGTCAAGCAGATTATCTCTGTTACAATACAGTGATGACTCATAGGTTGATATTTTACACCTGTACCTGGCCTCTACCCATTCCCCCCCCCCCCCCCCTCCTTTTTTTTTTTTTTTTTTCTCTCTCTCTTTCCTTTTTTTTTTTCCTCTCTTCTTTCTCTCCCTCTTTTCTTTTTTTCCCTATTTGGGACAATAATGTTTGATGCTCTAGAAGATGGAAGGAGCTGGCTTTAAATATTAATCAAGGCACTATATTTGATGATGGGCCTGCTATAATTAATAGAAAATGTATGCACTTTTTTTTGAGGGTAAAACTCCATGTAATATTTTTGTTTCTTATTCTCTTTTTTTTTATTTCTTTGCCCTTATGGGATAAAGAATGAATATTGTATGTTGATACACAAGAATGTTAAAATGTCTGTTTTTTGTATATGAAGAAAATTTATAAATAAATATAAAAACACAAAAAAAAAAAGTAGAACAAGCTTGCAATGGTTTTGTAGGATCATGCTGTAGCTACTCAGCACCGATGTTACTTCCTGTGTTCTTGAGCTTTTGTTTTACCGTATCGAAGAATAAAATAAGCTAAAACTATTATACAAACTTCAGTGGCGAAAAGGTGAAATATTATGTGATATATGTTGTCATGGTCTGATCAAATAAAAAAAAAAAAAAAATACACACATATATATTTTATTACCACATGAAATGCACACAAATATATTTTATTTGTTCAAAAAACAAGGTTTCAAAACATGAAAAAAAAATTGTGTACGATCTCAGATATTGAATTTGAAGGCCAAGCAATCATTTTCTTGTACATATATAGTGCCAGTTGCATATCATGTCCTCAGTAAGGCTGTTACAAATGTCCCCAGTGAGTTTTTAGCAAAAAAAAATTTTTTTTTTCACTTTCTGGAATGTATGGTTTTCGGAATAATTCGGATAACGGATATTCGGATACGGGATACTCAACCTGTAATAATAATAATAATCCATTATGCTATTGTCATTTTGAATCAGCATCTATATAGCTAATAATGTTAAACTCATCTTATGTTTGAACATAGAATAACAATGGTCTATAAAATGGTCTACAAAATAATGAAATGTTTTGAAGACCCTCCCTTTACCAAGAAGAGTTTACTGCTCACCATGACCTCTCCAGTAGACTAAACAAACTCACAAAAAAAACTTTATCACTTTGTTTAGTCTACTGAAGAGGTCACTTTTTACTGTCTGAGCACTTCCTGTCAAAGCCTAAAAATTCTGCACAGCTTCTTGTTCCTGTAAGGAAGTACCACTATCTACAGGATTTAGATTTCACACTTCTCGTTTTCTTTGCACAAAATTAGAATGGGATTCTCTGATTTACTGTGATGTCAATATGTATTGGGATCTTTTGAAAAAATGTATATTTTAAGCATAGAAGTACTTTTAAGAAACTCTTCCTGATATTCACAAATGAGCAATTGGTGAAAAGATATTTAATTTTCTGGTACTTATGTATTATCTGGGCTCCCATGTTAAATGCACCCCATTTTTCATACCCCTACTATCCAACTACGAATGGAGTTGATTTTATATAGTGTGGCGAGCAAAGCGAGCCACCGTGCCCGAAGCGTGGCGAGCGCAGCGAGCCCCGCGAGGGGACGCGGTCTCATAAGAAAAACGGGAGCCCAGATATTACATAAGTACCAATTTTCTTTTTTTTACCTTAGCATATGTCCTTTAGGATGAGTTGTAGATACAACACAAGCTGCACACGTGCCCCCTTCCCTTTATTATATCCCTGAAATACACTCCTATCTATGGACAAAATCCCTTCGACTACTGTGTTCAGGCTGATAGTGGTCACCCAGTGATTCCAGAAGTGATCTGGTTTATGGGCTACACGCTGGCTTTCGTTCTACTCTTGGGTAGAGTGGTGAGATGCCTGCCTGTGGTACAGAGTTATAATTTTTTTAAATTATTATTAATATAATACAAACATTCACCTACTCTAAAAAGTTCCCAACAGCAGCATTCCTTAAATCTATACTTTTATCGCATGAAACTCTCCTCCTCATCCTCTATCTCTAACCCACACCTTGCCAAAATGCCTCACTCAGCTCCTCTCATTTTTCAAACACAGCGTGCAAACTCACGTGTAGGAGCTGACTGCTACTTTATCTCTCTCCACTGTATCTCTCTTAAAACTTTGATACATATGCCCCTCAAATATTTAAATGCCCCATGAAAACCCATCTCTTCATCAGATCTTCATCTATATTACCTACAACATTGACTAGAACAATTGTCTCAATCTTCATTCTAACACCCTCTCAATTACCTTGTTTCTGCTGTACCTTCATCCAAATGAATTTTAAGCATTCCCATGTCTAGGACCCACCCTGTTGGCACTGCAAAACACTATGTTACCTGACAAAGTAATGATAGCAATACCACCTCTACTACTAATTCTACTACTACTACTATGTCTACTGCTACTACTAATATTAATAATAATATGTGACTGGGTTAGTCTAAAACAGTGGTTCCCAACCTGGGGTACTAGTACCCCTGGGGGTACTCTGCAAACCAGTTGGGGGTACTTGAAAATAATATTGGTAATGGCGGACAATGAAAAGGTCTTTTGATGGCTGAAGAAGACCCATTGCCATGGAGACAAACCATGTTGTGTCATATGCCTGACCAGCAATCCACTGGGAGCTTCCCATGTTGCCCTCAGACATCAGCAGTTATCTGTCCAGCACTGACAAAGGTGGAGGAAGCAGCAGCATTAATCCTACCGGTGTTAGCGGGAATCCAGGAGATAATACACAACCAGTGTCTAGACACAGAAGGGCATGATTCCTTGCTGTATACTACTCCTCCGCTCCTCCTTAACCCCTTCCTGACACAGCCAGTTTTTGCCTTCCTGACAGAGCCCTTTTTTTCAAATCTGACATGTATCACTTAAGTGGGGATAACTTTTTTTTGCTTTTACTTATCCCAGTGATTTTGAGAATGTTTTCTCGTGACACATTGTACTTCAAATTAGTGGTAAATTTGGGTCGATACAGTCTGTGTTTTTTTGTGAAAAATACCAAAATGTCGTAAAAAAATGGAAAATTTAGCAATTTGCAAAATGTTAAATTTTCTGCTTGTGAGACAAATAATCATACCACTCAAAATAGTTAATAACTAACATAGACCATATGTCTACTTTATGTTTCCATCATTATTTCAACTTCCTTTTAATTTTTTTGGACACTAGGAGGCTTACAATATGAATAGCAAATTCTCAAATTTTCAAGAAAATTTCAAACACTGATTTTTTTAGGGACCAGTTCAGTTCTGATGTGACTTTGAGGGACTTGTATGTGAGACACCCCCATAAATGATGCCATTTCAAAAACTGCACCCCTCACAGTATTCAAAACAGCATTTTGGAAGTTTGTTAACCCTTTAGGTGTTTCACAGGAATTAAAACAAAGTGTAGGTGAAATTTCAAAATTTCATTTTTTTTGCAGATTTGCAATTTTAATACATTTTTCGGTACTTGTGAGTTATCCGGGCGCCCGATGTGGTCATCGCATGCCATTATAATAAGCATACGATACGACGCGATGCGACGCGATTTTCCATCGCGTCGTATATCGTCGCATCGTATGCTTATTATAATGGCATGCGATGGGATACGATGCGACGCGACGCGATGTTTACACTTCCCGCCCATTTTTAAACCCGCCCTCTGGCACATCTGGCAGAAAATCAGTGTGAGGTAGTTTCCAGAGGAGAGAGCAAGTGTTTGAGTGAGAGAAATTGATTTTCAGCATTGTTGCATATTACTGAGGTGAATTATTGGACATTTACCCCAATATTGCCCCATTTGGCCCTTTACACCTGCCCCATTTCACCCCTTACACTATTATTGGCAAAATGGCTGTGGTTGATGGCATCTTCAGCCTCCCAAAAACAGAGGAAGAGACAGTCACATTCCTCCAGGAGAAAGGGCTGCTCCCATTGACTGCCACATGCCCAAATGGCCACCCTATGCGCCTGTCCCTGAAAGAACGCAAATGGCGCTGCTATATTAAAATCTGCAGCAAAAAGCAGACTCTGCGGGCCTCCCTGTTCTATCCTGGGTGCAGGCTCCCCTTCATGACGATCCTGCGGTTTATCTGGTGCTGGTGCGATGAACTCACATCCATTGAATTCTGTACCAAAAATCTAAAACTCTGCAATAAAAGCACCATTTTCTACAATGCCCTGATGCGGGAGGCATGCCAGTGTGATTTAATGGCACAGCCACAGCAACAGATTGGAGGCCCAGGGAAAATGGTGGAGGTCGATGAAAGCCTCTTTGTCAAACGCAAGGCCAATGTTGGCAGAGTACTCCCACAGCAGTGGGTGTTCGGAGGAGTGTGCCGGGAGACAGGAGACTGTTTTATGATTGCAGTTCCGAAAAGAGATGCACCCACTCTCATTGGTGCAATTGTGCAGCACGTGGCACCTGGCAGCACCATCGTAAGTGATTGCTGGCGTGCCTATCAAACCAGTGAACTGGAGCGGGCTGGTTACAGCCACTTGCGGGTTAATCACCGCTTCAACTTCGTCGACCCAGAGACTGGTGCACACACGCAGAATATTGAGCGACTTTGGGGGTGTGCCAAATGGCGCAACAAACGCCAGCGGGGAACAGCACGCCATCATCTAGATTCCTATATGCAGGAATTCGTGTGGAGAAAATGCCTGGCGAGAGACAATGTATTTGAGCGTATTCTGCATGCGCTCACATTACTTGATAAATCATGATGTTGATAAATCATGATGTTGATTAAGATTATTGTGTGCTTTATGATTATTTGTTATGCTAATTTATTTCATTCTTATGTTAATTACACAGTTATTACCTTTAATTCAGTTGTTGTTAATGTGTCAGATATGCATGATATGGATGAATGATATTGGATGCTCACAGCCAACCCGAAGCGTGGCGAGCGCAGCGAGCCCGCGAGGGGCGGCGGTACGCGTCCTACGACCTTTTCATGCCCTACTATCCACTAGGGCGTGGAGTGAGAATATAATAGTGTGGCGAGCGCAGCGAGCCACCGAGCCCGAAGCGTGGCGAGCGCAGCGAGCCCCGCGAGGGGACACGGATACCTTCACAGGTAAGCGCGTCCCTTCGTGGGCTTCACAGGTGTCCACGTCACTGTGGACACCTGTGAAGCCCACGAAGGGACGCGCTTACCTGTGAAGGTATCCGTGTCCCCTCGCGGGGCTCGCTGCGCTCGCCACGCTTCGGGCTCGGTGGCTCGCTGCGCTCGCCACACTATTATATTCTCACTCCACGCCCTAGTGGATAGTAGGGCATGAAAAGGTCGTAGGACGCGTACCGCCGCCCCTCGCGGGCTCGCTGCGCTCGCCACGCTTCGGGTTCACGTTGATAGTGGAGTGGTGTTAACAATGGGGATGGGACTGACATTGTGTCACTTTTTGGGACACTTTATTGGGGGTTTTACACTGCAAAAATCGGGTGGTATCGCATCGCATCGCATCGCATGCCATGTGGTTAACATGCCATGCGATGCGACACTTTACATAGTACCCGATGTAAAATCGGGTTCGGGTGGTCATCTCGTCGCGTCGCATCGCATGCCATTTGGTTAACATACGATGCCATGCGATGCGACGCGATGCGCATACGACCAAAAATCGGGCGCCCGGATAACTCACAAGTACCCATTTTTCTAAGGAACACAGTAGATTTTACTAGAGAAATGTGACTAAAAATTGATTTCCCCAATTCTTTTGTTTTCATAAATATCCTATATGTGGCCCTAGTGTGCACGTTGACCAAACCACAGGCTTCATAATAGAAGGAGCACCTACTTGATTTTGGAGCCTCCTTTTTATGAGATTATTTTTTAGGCACCATGTAGGTTTCTAGGCACCATAAGATGCTAAAATTTAGGAACCCCCCCACAAGTGACCCCATTTTGCAAACTACACCCCTCAGGGAATACATCTAGGGGTATAGTGTACATTTCAAACCCCCAGGGGTTTCACCAATTGTGGTACAACTGGGCAGTGAAAATGAAAAATTAAATTTTTTACACAAAAATGCAGTTCTGGCTCAAAATTTTTAATTTTCACAAGGAATGAAGGAGACAAAGCACCCCAAAATCTGTGCCCCAATTTCTCCCGAGTACGGCAATGCCTCACATGTGACCAAAAAATACCATTTGGGTGCATGGCAGGACTCAGAAGGGAAGGAGTGATTTTTGGATTTTGCAGCTCAGATTCTGGTGAAATGTTGGTGGGTGCTATGTCGCATTAGCAAGACCCCCCCAAGCACCAATACAGTGGAACCCCCCCACAAGTGACCCCATTTTGCAAACTACACCCCTCAGGGAATTCATCTAGGGGTATAGTGTACATTTCAAACCCCCAGGGGTTTCACCAATTTTTATACAACTGGGCAGTGCAAATGAAAAATTACATTTTTTACACAAAAATGCAGTTCTGGCTCAAAATTTTTCATTTTCACAAGGAATGAAGGAGAAAAAGCACCCCAAAATCTGTGCCCCAATTTCTCCCGAGTACGGCAATGCCTCAGATGTGACCAAAAAATACCATTTGGGTGCATGGCAGGACTCAGAAGGGAAGGAGTGATTTTTGGATTTTGCAGCACAGATTCTGGTGGAATGTTGGTGGGTGCTATGTCGCATTAGCAAGACCCCCAAAGCACCAATACAGTGGAAGCCCCCCACAAGTGACCCCATTTTGCAAACTACACCCCTCAGGGAATTCATCTAGGGGTATAGTGTACATTTAAAACCCCCAGGGGTTTCACCAATTTTGATACAACTGGGCAGTGAAAATGAAAAATTAAATTTTTTTACACAAAAATGCAGTTCTGGCTCAAAATTTTTCATTTTCAGAAGGTATGAAGGAGAAAAAGCACCCCAAAATCTGTGCCCCAATTTCTTCCGAGTACGGCAATGCCTCACATGTGACCAGATAATACCATTTGGGTGCATGGCAGGACTCAGAAGGGAAGGAGTGATTTTTGGATTTTGCAGCTCAGATTCTGGTGGAATGTTGGTGGGTGCTATGTCGCATTAGCAAGACCCCCCAAGCACCAATACAGTGGAACCCCCCCACAAGTGACCCCATTTTGCAAACTACACCCCTCAGGGAATTCATCTAGGGGTATAGTGTACATTTCAAACCCCCAGGGGTTTCACCAATTTTGATACAACTGGGCTGTGCAAATGAAAAATTACATTTTTCACACAAAAATGCAGTTCTGGCTCAAAATTTTTCATTTTCACAAGGAATGAAGGAGACAAAGCACCCCAAAATCTGTGCCCCAATTTCTCCCGAGTACGGCAATGCCTCACATGTGACCAAAAAATACCATTTGGGTGCATGGCAGGACTCAGAAGGGAAGGAGTGATTTTTGGATTTTGCAGCACAGATTCTGGTGGAATGTTGGTGGGTGCTATGTCGCATTAGCAAGACCCCCAAAGCACCAATACAGTGGAAGCCCCCCACAAGTGACCCCATTTTGCAAACTACACCCCTCAGGGAATTCATCTAGGGGTATAGTGTACATTTCAAACCCCCAGGGGTTTCACCATTTTTGATACAACTGGGCAGTGAAAATGAAAAATTACATTTTTTAACACAAAAATGCAGTTCTGGCTCAAAATTTTTCATTTTCAGAAGGTATGAAGGAGAAAAAGCACCCCAAAATCTGTGCCCCAATTTATCCCGAGTACGGCAATGCCTCATGTGTGACCAAAAAGTGGCAGGACTCAGAAGGGAAGGAGTGATATTTGGATTTTGCAGCACAGATTCTGGTGGAATGTTGGTGGGTGCTATGTCGCATTAGCAAGACCCCCAAAGCACCAATACAGTGGAACCCCCCCACAAGTGACCCCATTTTGCAAACTACACCCCTCAGGGAATTCATCTAGGGGTATAGTGTACATTTCAAACCCCCAGGGGTTTCACCAATTTTGATACAACTGGGCAGTGAAAATGAAAAATTACATTTTTTTACACAAAAATGCAGTTCTGGCTCAAAATTTTTCATTTTCAGAAGGTATGAAGGAGAAAAAGCACCCCAAAATCTGTGCCCCTATTTCTCCCGAGTACGGCAATGCCTCATGTGTGACCAAAAAGTGGCAGGACTCAGAAGGGAAGGAGTGATATTTGGATTTTGCAGCACAGATTCTGGTGGAATGTTGGTGGGTGCTATGTCGCATTAGCAAGACCCCCAAAGCACCAATACAGTGGAACCCCCCCACAAGTGACCCCATTTTGCAAACTACACCCCTCAGGGAATTCATCTAGGGGTATAGTGTACATTTCAAACCCCCAGGGGTTTCACCAATTTTGATACAACTGGGCAGTGAAAATGAAAAATTACATTTTTTTACACAAAAATGCAGTTCTGGCTCAAAATTTTTCATTTTCAGAAGGTATGAAGGAGAAAAAGCACCCCAAAATCTGTGCCCCAATTTCTCCCGAGTATGGCAATGCCTCACATGTGACCAAAAAATACCAGTTGGGTGCATGGCAGGACTCAGAAGGGAAGGAGTGATTTTTGTATTTTGCAGCTCAGATTCTGGTGGAATGAATGGTGGGTGCTATGTGGCATTAGCAAGACCCCCGAAGCACGGTGAAATGATGAACCTAATAATCCATAGATGTGTGGTATATTTTAAAACACTCCTTTATACATAGGCCGGGTTTGTCGGGGCAAGTTTCACAGTGGAAAATAGTTTCCTTTCTTATTCCCTTTTTATAGCAAACTTTGCACCTTTTTTGTGTCCTGCCCTTTCTTGCAGTGGAGGGGATTTCGTTAGGAAAATGCTGCCCTGGTACAATACGGGGGCCAGTACTAGAAGTACTGGGGCCCTCTGCCTGCTGGTTCCCAAATATTAGGCCCTTTATGACTTCCTCTTGAAAGTGCATAAATGTCCCCCTCTGGCTGGTAGAACGGAATAGCACGTAAGCGTTATACAGTGCCATCTGGATGATATACACGGCCAGCTTCTTGTACCAGACTGTACGGCTTCAGTACCTGATCTGAAAGATCCACTCCGCCCATGTACCTATTGTAATCTAGGATACAATTAGGTTTTGAGGTGTGGGTACTGGTACCTCGTACAGGGATGGAGGTGGTACTGTCTCCATGAATTGTTGTCAGTATAAGGACATCCCTCTTGTTCTTATATTTGACCAACAACATATTTTCGTTGCATATTCCCCTGCTTTCACCCCTTCTCATTACTTGGGCAATGTGCGTTTTTGGGAGGCCTCTTTGGTTCTTACGCACAGTACCGCAAGCTGCTGTACCTCTTGAACCAAGGGCCTTAAACAGGGGGATGCTAGTGTAAAAGTTATCCACATAGAGGTGATAACCTTTATCCAGGAAGGGGTGCACTAAATCCCAGACAATTTTTCCACTAACACCTACGAGGGAGGGGGGGCATTCTGGCGGTTCAATTCTTGAATCCTTCCCTTCAAACACCCTAAACCTGTGGGTGTACCCTGAGGTGCTTTCACACAGCTTATACATTTTTATGCCATACCTTGCCCTCTTACTGGGAAGGTACTGGCGGAATTTAACCCTTCCTTTAAAATGTATAAGGGACTCGTCAATACAAATACATTTTTCAGGGATGTACATCTCTGCAAATTTGGCACTGAAATGATCAATGACCGGCCTGACTTTGAATAGCCGGTCAAAGGTGGGATCATCTCTGGGTGGGCACAGTGTATTATCGGTGTAATGTAAAAATTTAAGGATTATCTCAAAACGAGTCCGAGTCATGGCCATACGGTAAAATGGGGTGCTGTACAGAACATCTGTACTCCAATATTGCCTAATTTCTGGCTTTTTTACTATGCCCATATGTAACACCAGACCCCAAAATGTCATCATCTCTACTGCATCTACAGGGGTCCACCTAGCAAATGATGACGTGGGGTTTTGAGCAATAAACTGCTGGGCATATAAATTACTTTGGTCCACCATTAAATTTATAAAATCATCAGAGAAAAATAATTTGAAAAAGTCAATTTCTCTGAGACCTGCTGAATCAAATTGGATTCCTGGGATGGCCAAAAACTCAGGAACCTGGGGCTCAAAATTGTCTGGTGGTGGGGTCCATACGGGATCAATCATTTGGGGGGGGGGGGTCTCAGCTGCTCTACGGGGGCGTCTTTGAGGGGGTCCCTCATCAGCAGAGGAGGAAGAGGAGCTTAAGGCGAATCCTTCAAATTCCCCGCTTGCATCACTGGCTGTGTCAGAGTCAGAGGCAAGCATGGCATATGCCTCCTCCGCTGAATACATTCTTCTGGATGACTGGGATGACATTTGGGATGACATTTGGGATGACATTTGGGATGCCATTTTTATTTTTGTGTTTCTGTAAGTGTAATGTTTCAACACGTGTATAGTGTAGGGGGGGTACAAACTTTATTTCAACACGGGGGGTATGTAGTGTGTAGTGTGTATGTAGTGCAGAAAAAAAAAATACTTTATACAGGAATTTGATCCCAATAAAAAAAAAAAAAATTGAAGGGGTTAAAAAAAAAAAAAAAAGGTCCTGCGCCAAAAATTGAGCACAGATGTTGGTCAGTAACGTCCGTCACTGAACAGCGCTCAAAGGCAACAGGACACCCACAAAAACAACGTGGGTGTAAAAACAAAAAAAAAAACAATTAAAAAAAAACTGCAGAAAAAAAATTATATCAACCTGTGCCAAAAATGCTGTTCAGTGATTGTACGTCACTGATCAGCGGCCACAGGACACCCACAAAAGCAACGTGGGTGTAAAAACAATTTTAAAAAAATTTCCACAGCACTCTCCAAAAAAAAAAACAATTTAAAAAAACTGCAGAAAAAAAAATGATATCAACCCTGTGCCAAAAATGCTGTTCAGTGATTGTACGTCACTGATCAGCGCTCAGCGGCCACAGGACACCCACACAAGCAACGTGGGTGTAAAAACAAAACCCCACTGCACTCTCCAAAAAAAAATAAACTGCAGATCAGTGATGCAGTGATGCACCACTGATTAGCAGTGAGGGGCAGCAGACACACAACCTGACAGGGTATATATATATAAAAAAAAACCTGGACCCCCAAAAAGTTGCTGATTAATTAATTAAAACTGACCAGCACAAAAGGGGGGGCAGCAGGGGGGGCAGCAGTCAGTTGCACACGCAGCACAACCTTTGGTGCAACTGACAGGTATATATATAAAAAAAAAAAACCCTGGACCCCCAAAAAGTTGCTGATCAGTTAATTAATCAGCACAATCAGCACAAAAGGGGGGGCAGCAGGGGGGGGGCAGCAGTCAGTTGCACAGGCAGCACAACCTTTGCTGCAACTGACAGGTATATATATAAAAAAAAAACCTCTGCACCCCCAAAAAGTTGCTGATCACCTCAGATATAGTGATCAGCACAAAAGGGGGTGCAGCAGACACAAAATATAGCACTCTCTATCACTCTCTATCACTCTCTGTCACTATCTGTCCCTATCTCTCACGATCTGTGACTCTATGACACTGCTGCAGCAGCACACACAGAAGACACAAGATCCAGGAAGTATCCAGCTGCTGGCAGCACGCTACCAGCGGTGATCAGCGGTGATCAGGTAAGTTTCAGGCAAGGATCAGGTATGTATCACGACAGATTGGCACGGTGACCGCTCTGCACGCAATTCCAGACCGGAATGGAATGCAGTCACCGTTAGTTTAAATCACGCGCCTTGGCTGTGATTGGTCCGTGGGTCCCACGGACCAATCACAGCCTTGGGGGCAGGTGGGGTGAGGTGTCGTCGTCACCGATGACCCCCTCATGCCCCCTGACGCCCGGCGGTGATTGACACCTGTGTTACCGAGCGTCTGATTCGCCGGTAACACAGGAAAACGCTGTGAATGGCTGTTCACACTGAACAGCCAATCACAGCGATCGCCGACGGGGGGGGGGCATCGCAGCCCCCCCTGGGCATGCAGGGACATGTCTGCTGTCAGGGACAGCAGACATCGTCCCTCTGTCCCCGCGTCTATAGACGCGGGGACAGTTTAAAGTCATGACGTATATATACGTCATGTGTCGGGAAGTACATCCCGGCCATGACGTATATATACGTCAAATGTCGGGAAGGGGTTAATATAAGGACATGCATAAGGATCCGCATACCGCTAAGTACTGTCCATATTTCAAAATGAGAGGAATGGGTACTTATCAATGAAAAGCCTAATCAAGGGGTACAGGAGAGAAAAAAAGGTTGGGAACCACTGGTCTAAAAGATAATCTTTTTGACAATGACATATTTTTGGAGGTGAAACCTGGGTCTCAAGTTAATTCAGAACCTGGAAAATAAATTAATTATAATTATAATTATTAGCAAAGGTACAGCAAAATAGCTTAACTCAGACATGGCTTAGCTCTCATACGGAGTCCTAAACCGCTTCTTTTAACCTCTCTATCAGATGGGCAACAAGGCTGATTACCACTTTTACTATAGCTCTTTAACACAAAACGCTAATATATCCTTGTACATATGGATTATTCTCCAATCAGATAATTACTGTGGTTGCTAGGTGTTAGAGGCCACGCGAGCGACTTCCGCCTTTACCCGGCGGCCTCTAGACAGTGCGTCCCGGCTGTTGCTAAGCAGCCGGAAGGTCACAGCGACGGCGTTGCTAAGCGCCCAGGACGCAGCGTGCTGCCTCTTCCGCCTCTGCCGCAGCGGTTGCCTAGGCGGCGGGGGATGCCAGGTGGCCGTAGGCAGTAAGAGGTTCAGTGCTCAGCTGCACCATCTCTGTGTGTGATCAGACAGGCGCCCACGGATTGGTCTGCTGCCTTTTTAAACCAGTCGGGCAGGCTGGTCAGATGCTGGTTATAGTTCTGTGTCCAGCGTGTCCAGAGGGAAAACGGTCATCTGTCAGACCACACTTAGGTCGACAGTCATTAGGTCGACCCCGGAAGGTCGGAAGGTCGACAGGGTTAAAGGTCCACCTGGGTCAAGGTCGACTTGACTTAAGGTCGACATGGGCCAAGGTCGACATGGGTTTAGGTCGACAGTCCTTAGGTCGACATGATGTTTTCACTGTTTTTTGAGCCGACATGTGCCGACAGGCGGTATTTCGTGCCCTACCATCCACTAGGGCGTGGCGTGAGAATAAAATAGTGTGCCTCGCTACGCTCGGCACCGTGCCCGAATCATCGCGAGTGAAGCGAGCGATGCGAGGGGCTGCGGTTCAACTCCAACTGTGTCCATGTCGACTGTGTCGACATTCGGGTAAAAAAAACAGTGAAAAATTAATGTCAACCTAATGACTGTCGACCTAAACCCATGTCGACCTTGGCCCATGTTGACCTTAAGTCATGTCGACCTTGACCCATGTTGACCTTTAACCCTGTTGACCTTGGGGCCAGTCGACCTTCCGGGGTCGACCTAATGACTGTAAACCTAAGTCTGGTCTGACAGATGTACAAATTCCGTCCAGAGTGTTTCCGGTTCCTGGAGTTACTCCCGCTGCTTAGTCAGTCCTTGCTTCCTGTACTCAGCCATGTCATCCCAGCTCACCTGTATTCCTATTCTGGGATCGTGTCCTGCCTGTCTGTGCTGCGTTGTCCCGCCATTCCTCTGCTGTATTCCATCTCGCAGATAAGTTGGGGAGTTACCCGCTATTTCATTATTGGTGTGTTTTCAGTATTGCTTATTCCATCCCTGTGTATTGTTACACCTGTATTGCTTATTCCATCCCTGTGTATTGTTACACCTGTATTGCTTATTCCATCCCTGTGTATTGTTACACCTGTACCGCTTATTCCACCCCTGTGTATTGTTACACCTGTATTGCTTATTCCATCCCTGTGTATTGTTACACCTGTATTGCTTATTACATCCCTGTGTATTGTTACACCTGTACCGCTTATTCCATCCCTGTGTATTGTTACACCTGTATTTCTTATTACATCCTTGTATATTGTTACATCGGTATTGCTTATTACATCCTGGTGTATTATATTATCTATACTGCCCAAGGTACCGTCACCCCCTGGGGCCACGTTAGGCTCTCCTGTCAGTTGGGGGATCAGTGGCCCACTATTGTCTGTGTTAATTAGTCTGTCCTCTTGCTCCTGGTCTGTCTCCACGGATACGTTGTCCCACCTTAAGACCTGCCTGTAACGGAGTCTGGCCGGACCTAATTCGCCCTTACAGCCGGGACAGGTACAGGCAAAGCCTAGTTCTGCACGTATCCGTGGACGCTAGGCCAGGGCAATAGAGTTAGGGAGCGGGTCCACTGATACCTTCCTAACACTAGGGAGGCCAATCCCAGGTAATTTTATTCAATGCTGGGATTCGGAACACAAATCACGTCAATGCGTGAAATACGTCTGTATTTCACATTAAATTGGTACGAATATGACCATTCGTACCCATTCAATCTTAGTAAATTTCCACCTTAGTGTCTAATTGCCATTGCATTTGAGCGTTTTTCTGCAGATACAGTTGCAATTACATACAGAATTTAGACATGCTGTATATAATTTTAATCAACAACAACTACTTGTGTGTCTGATTAGCATACCGGCCTGCCTTCGCTCTCTCCCCTGTCATGCGCCTGAGTACCGCTGCGCGGCAGCAGCAGGAAGTGCCTGCTAGCGGCAGCAGCAGGAGAGCACGTGAGCTGAATGGCATATCGCTAGTGTACAGTACTGTGAGGCCTGCCATACTAGTCCACCAAACTGTCCCCCTGTCCCAATCCACCCAAGGCAGTGGAGGGTGCGTGCCAGTGGACAGTGTCGCAGATGGGGGGTGTCCGATGGCCCAGGGACCAGGTAAGCAGGGCCGGCAACAGAAATCTTGGGGCCCGAAACACTGATATCTCTAAGGGCCCCCCCCCAACACTGAATGCGGATTGTTATTACATTGCATATTGAATGTATTTTTTTTTTATTATTAGAAATAAACAGATAATTGATATTTACAATGCAATATAGGGAATGGTAGATGGGAGGGCACAACACTGTGCGTTGTGTGGTTTGGTGCGTTGCATGATGTCACTAAACTCATTAGTATGGGTAGCCAGACAGGTGATTAGGCAGCTATGATTACAGACCTGGGGCCAATTGTAATAGGGTGAGAGTTTCAGAAAGATTTTGGGAGAGTTTTCCCATGTTTTTTAAAGCAGCAATCATTTACACTGCAAAACCAGGTTGATTTTGCCATGTAATTGATTGCTGCTTTAAAAAACATGGGAAAACTCTCCCAAAATCTCTCACTTTCTGAGACTCTCACCCTATTACATTTGGCCCCTGGAGTCCCTCAAAGCCTTGGGGCCCCTCAATTGGTTGGGGCCCGGTACGAGTGTCCCCTTTGACCCCCCCCCCCCCTGTAGCCTGCCCTGCAGGTAAGAATGTAATAAGTTATCATAGATAAGAAAGTATTGCTTATACACACAAGTACAAAACTGAATTCATTTATTCCAGTATAAAACAGTATACAAACATAAAATAAGTACAAATTTATTTTTACAAGCATTAAAATAATGAAATGGACTATACCATACCCAACATTAAAGCTCAATTGCATTTATGTCCCATCTGAAATGTTCACATTATGTCCAGAAATTCTAAATGCTTCATACACTACAGTAATTATAGTAGCAGATATTATTGGATTCAGCGATTAAAGATGGCAATAGACTTGTGGAACTAGCACGGGAATATCCATCTGCATGAGAGGTCAGTTCTGCGTCAGACTTCCCATCATACTGGAGATATTGATCAAACTCATCCTTATCAATATCGCCCATTAAATGGGCGTGCTGAATGTGATCTGTTACGGTGATCTGCTGAGGATCAGCTGGGAAGAGTCTGTGCTCTGATTGTGCCACTTGCTGAGGTCTGCTTGAAGGCCCATAGTGTTGGGCATAATACAGCGATGTGGACGCCTCCTCCCTATTTCCATGCGCAGGTTGATCAGTCTGTGGCATCCGTCTCCCATACATGAAGTTTTCAGTATTATTCTGGTGGTAGATGCGATAGGAAGTATTGTAGGCGTAGGGCACCATGTGGTTTTCTACCTGGGTAGGTGGTGAGTAAGAAAGATGGGCATCTTGGGGCATCTGTGAGGTTGGCAAATTGTAGCTTTTGTAATAGTGTCCCACTGGGCGTTGTTCCTTGTAGTGGCTGTTCTGAGGCAGCTGGTAATGATCTGTGTAATCTGTGCTGAAGTTGTCCAGACACACCAGGGAGTCATTGCTCAACACAGAGGGGTGAGAATGCTCTGATGTTGGATAGTAAGAATCACCTGCCCTCTTCAGCCTGATCTCCTGCTTCCTCCTCCTGGGTCTGTACTTGTAGTCAGGGTGGTCCTGCATGTGCTGGACTCTCAGCCTCTCCGCTTCCTCCACAAATGGGCGCTTCTCAGCCAGTGGTAGAGACTTCCAGGTCCGCCCTGTAAGTCACAGAGAAACAAATATTAGGACAACTGAAAATACATGTGTCACTTCAATGAACAACAAAGCAATAAAAATCCATTTTAAATGCTGCTGCTAGGCTGATCTTCCTTGCAAGACGCTCATCGTCTGCTGATCCGCTCTGCCAGTCCCTATATTGGTTGCTTGTATCTTACCGTATTCAATATAAAATACTTCTACTCACATATAAAGCTATTAACTATACTGCACCAGCATATATCTCTCTACTTATCACAAAATATCTCCCATCTCGACCACTCCGCTCTGCACTAGACCTGTGTCTGTCTTCTACATGGATCGCTAGCTCCCATTCACTATTACAGGACTTTCATCGGGCTGCTCCCATCCTATGGAATGCCCTTCCACACACAATGACATTCTTCACTAGCCTCCAAACTTTCAAGCGTTCCCTGAAAACTCCCCTCTTCAGGCAAGCCTATCATATTTATGTACCACACGCATAACCCTCTGAGGCACTTATGTATTATATAGCTTCCCCTCTGGACTTGTAACTTGGTGGGACTGCTATGCTATTACTGGTGCCTGTCCTTGTGTTTCCCTCCTATATCCCTACAGATTGTAAGCTTGCAGCAGGGCCCTCCTACCTCCAAGTCTGTCTGTTGTTACCCAGTTTGTTTTATCACTGTCTACTATTGTAAAGCGCAACGGAATCTGCTGCGCTATATGAGAAACTGTAAATAAATAAATAACCAGAGATTGATACAATCTCATGGAAATTCATCTATAAAGGCCCATACACACTGGGCGATATTGAGCTGAAAGCAGCTAAGTTTTCTCATCTAAGCTGCTTTCAGCTCAGAAGCCGCCCAGCGGATGACAGATGGAGTGGATGGCTTTCCATAGCGTTCTTCTATGGAAAGTCATCCACCCCCAGGAAAATCGCTCAGAAGGGTGAAAATCGCTCAATGTGTATGCACTGAGCGATTTTCAGCCCAGTAATTTTTTTCTATCATCGCTGTCCATAGACGCTGGGCAAAATTGCCCAGTGTGTATGGACCTTAACATAGGGCCTAATTCAGGCCTGATTGATCGCAGGGCATATTTTGTTTGCAAAAGGACAAAACCATGCTGTATTGCTGGTGGGGCAAATGTAACATGTGCAGAGAGTTGGGTGAGTTTCTGTGCAGGGTAAATACTGGCTGCTATATTTTTATACTGCAATTTACATTTCAGTTTGAACACACCTCACCCAAATCTTATTCTCTCTGCACATGTTACATCTGCCCCACCTGCAGCGCAACATGTTTTTGTCCATTTACATACAACATGTTCCCTGCGATCAGGTCTGAATTAGTCCCATAATGCATTATTTTATAGCAATACTGCCATATAATATATCAAGATTTAATCATATGAATAGTGCAAGAAATGTATCTAAATAGAATACAAGTGCTACATGCGCTCATATTTAGTCAGAGTAATATACCGAATATCACAGATGTCACAATATCCCTCTCTGCCCACCGATCATCCACAGTACAGTACATCTACTAACTGCTCCTTATCCTCCTTATGCAGCCCACACACGCGCCGATGCCGGCGGTGCGATGCTGTACGATGGGGTGCGCGCTCCCGCGGCACCTCATCGTACAGTACAAAAAGTATGTGCTGCACATACTTTTTGTACTAGCTTTTTCTAGCACAGCATCGCATCGCATGCACATCGTATGCACAAGGCATACGATGCGATGCTGTGTGTGCTAGTTAAGCCCACAACGAACGCTGGAATCGGTGCGTGTGTGGGCTGCATTACACCACAACAGTCTCCCAAGTGCATCCTTACCCAGCATATTGCACAATAATCACCCAGTTACCACCCTTACTCCACTAGGGATCTCCATATCCCAGCAGTGTCCACCTTATCCACTCAAGTGTTCCCCTTATCCTAGGCAGGTAATCCCCTATTCCACATGGTGTCCCCCTATACCAGCCAGTAGTCACCTTTGTCCCACCCTTATCACATCAGTCTTCCCCATCATCCCAGCCCGGTGTCCCCAAGAATCCCAGCCAGGTGTCCCCGTTATACCAGCCTGGTGTCGCCAATTATCCCAGCCAGGTGTCCCTGTTATCCCAGCCTGATGTAGCCATGTCCCCCTCCTTACCAAGCATCTTGCTGAGCTCCGCATTATGCAGGTCCGGGTTCTGCTGGGCCAATCTCTTGCGCTCATCTTTAGCCCAGACCATGAAGGCGTTCATAGGACGGCGGATCCGGGCCTCGGCTTTCCCCCTGGGGTTGGCAGATCCTGAATCGCACTTCACCTTAGCCTTGCATATGGTGGTGAAGGTCTCCGTCCACTGGCACTGCCCCAGGCCAGGCATTATCATTGGCACTGAGCACTTGCCCATCTTTTGCTCGTCACTGGTGTATCCACCATCGTGGCTGCCCATGTTGATGTGCAGGAGCAGCTACTGTCCAGGGCAATGTCGCAGCTGCTGGTCACACGGGGACTAGTTGTGACTTGTGCTCAAACACCAGTGACATGCTCATCTATAAGAACAATGCCAGCCAATCAGCGCACTGGGCCGGGGTATTGTGATAAGGTGTGAAGTGTGTGGTCTGCCAGCACTTTAGCATTGGTGTGTGGTCAGCCAATACCTACAGCATTCAAGTTGTGCTGCAAGGTGTAATCTAGATTTTATGCAAATGAAACCACAGGCCAAAACCAACAGAGGCCACCATAAACTAAAATAAACTGCTATTTTATTGCTGCTCATGTAGCCTGTATAATAAGTATGAATGATCATTGTTCAAATGCAGATTGGATTTCCTCTAGTCTAGATAATATAGGGCTGTTGTGCAATTCAGTGTCACGTACCCTATGTTGATTACCTGGGGTCTATTTGGTTTTACCTTAAACGCAAGTCACCTTCATATGCATTTTTGACTATAATAATCTGGATAAATTTATAGATAACATTATACTGCTATTATACTAACATTTATACTGCTATTGTACTAACATTTATACTGCTATTGTACTAACATTATACTGCTATTATACTAACTATATTCTGCTATTATACTGCTAATATGCTAACATTAACTGCCATTATTCTAATATTTATACTGCTAATATACTAATATTTATACTGCTATAATAACATTATACTAACATTATACTAACATTTATACTAACATTGTACTAATATTTATACTGCTATTATACTAACATTATACAAATATTGTACTAACATTATACTGCTATTATACTAACATTATACTACTATTGTACTAACATTATACAGCTAGGTACTTGTTTCCTAGCATGGCGCCCCCGATGTCCATCTTACGGCATCTGATCGCATCGCATGCCATATAGCCGCATACGATGCATGCGATGCGATGCATTTTTTAATTGTACAAGCACCCTGATGGGTGCTTACAATGTTAAATGCACCCCCATGCCACCCCCACTATCAACGCAAAGGCGAAGGGCAAACCCGAAGTGTGGTGAGCGCAGCGAGCCCGTGAGGGGCGGCGGTACGTGTCCTCCAACCTTTTCATACCCCCACTATCCACGGCAGCGTGGAGTCAATCTTAGATAGTGTGGCGAGTGCAGCGAGCCACCGAGCCCGAAGCGTGGCGAGCGCACGCAAATTACTTTACATGTATTCTGCGGCCGCTCGCCACGCTTCGGGCTCGGTGGCTCGCTGCGCTTGCCACACTATCAACTCCATGCCGATGTGGATAGTGGGAGTATGAAAAGGTCAGAGGACACGTACCACCGCCCCTCGCGGGCTCGCTGCGCTCACCACGCTTCGTGGCGTTGACTATGGGGGGCCATTTAACATTGTAAGGACCCATTGTATGGCATACGATGTAATGTGATATTTTATTGTCCAATATCGCGTCGCATCGCAAACCATTGTATACCTTATTCAGCACAATGGTATACGATGCGATGGGCGCCGTGCTAGGAAACAAATACCTACTGCTATTATACTAACATTAACTGCCATCATTCTAAAATTTATACTGCTAATATACTAATATTTTTACTGCTACTATAACATTATATTGCAATTACACTAACATTATGCTACTGTTATAATAATATTGCTATTATACTAACCTTATATTGCTAATATACTAACTTTTATACTGCTGTTATATTAACACACTGCTATTATACTAACATACTGCTGTTATTCTAACATTATACTACTTTTATTTAAAATGTATAATGCTATTACAGTATACGTTACTGCTTACATTTATACTGCTGTTATACTAACATTATTTTGCTAATATACTAACATTTATACTGCTATTTATCATTGTGCAGATATTGAGCATTTTATATTAGTAAAACTTTAACAATTTGTCAAGCATAATGAGTTAGAATATATATTTTTATAATACAAGTGCTTTAAGATAGTTACACTATTCTGTTTACTTATACTTGTCTTCATGAGGTTATTTAGATGGACATTCATAAATTAGACTAAAAATTACCGCATCATAAATTAGACTAAAAATTACCGCAGCATTCGCATTTGTTTAGTAAACAAGAACTAATAAAAAGTACCTATATATCGCCAGTCACCATATTGTAGTATTTTTTAAAGAATTATATTTTACTTTTGGTTCTTTTATATAGCATTTTAATTGCATCATATGTATTCATAACATATTATAGTGATATATTACGGGTTATACTATACTAATAAAAACAGTCTCATTTGCCCTCACTTACTGCATGTAATGTCTGCAATGTGATAGAATCAGTGATCTTCTCTTATCAATATCTATTATCATTAGGAAGAAGTGTCAAATTATAAATATATATATTGTGCAATACAGATTATCGTTGGGATTTATGCAGTCTCCAAGGAGGTTATTCTGGTTGGTGCGTAAATTGCCAAATTCTTTCGGAGCGGTCCACACGCCACGCTGTGCGGACATGGTACGAAGAAACGCCCACCGGTCCTCCGCATTCGGACAGACTCACACTTTAAGAAGAGGGCGTGTTTACGGACGACATCCAAACCATGCGTGTGCGGTGTACACACACATATTCTGCACGGTCTTACAGCGTTTGCACGGTCTTACCGCGTCAGAACGGACGGGAACCTGCCTTTCAGCATATATTTGTGTGTTTAGTAATGGTCCATTTAAGCTGCAATAGTTCCAATTGAAGCAATGACAAGAGTGTTATTAATGAATAATGAGTAAAGGAGTGGATTGTATTGTGTTCAGCTGACATTGGTTCAGGTACGCCCGTACTGATTGGGCGTTCCGAATGCCTAGCGCATGACCGAGTGGTGTCCGCAAAGCAATACTTGCTTATGAAGACCGCATATTTCCTTCCTTGTTGTTCGTGTGCAGTCGGTGTGCCGTCCGAATGTACACGTAACAGAATTAGTGCACTCCCTCGTGTACGCCCATGTTAACGCCCAGTTTAGCCCACTTTGAAACTACGCCCCTGTGTACTTCCGAATGACGCCCATAACACGCCCATATCTCCCGAGTGAATGCGGTGCACATTTCTGTACGATATTAGTACGGAGACCTTGCGTGGCACATGCGCATAGTGTTGCCCACGCATGCGCAGACGGCTAAAAAACGCCATCCGAAAGAGTTCGGGAAAGTACGCATCGACCAGAATAAGGCCCCAAGTGCCTCTCTTTTGGACATTTGAATTTTCTCTGTTATGGCAACGGGGCAGTTGGAATTATAGTGCCGGCTTAATACAGAATATATATATATATAATATATATATATATATATATATATATATATAAAATTAATATAAGCAGGGTATCTTGTGTTCCTTCTGATACAGAGTAATTGTTTCAAAACTGTTACATTATTATAACTTTTATTAAATAGATAGAGATGTGTTTTAATTGTTTTCGTTAACAAAATCACAAAATCATCAAAGGGCAAGTGATAGTGAATGGAGATAATTATTTGCTTTAGTGGCGATATTAAAATACAATGTGAAGATATGTGGTGGTCTCCTTATCAGGACACCCCTCAGATCCAAGACATGGAGAAATAATTGTGTTTACCGGCTGGACAGTGTTTGTGTAGTCAACAGACTTAAAAAGGAAGGGACTTCATTAAGGGAGATAGGGGCTTAGGCTGGCAGAGAGACCTGTGTGCCAGGTTACATTGGTGGGATGTGAGAGGAGACCGAAACCGGCCCTGTCTGCTCTCACATACCCCGATACCAGCCATTCTTCACCTCTGAGGAGCAGACACATTGTGACACCTCAGGTCCTCAGTAGAGGTCCCTCCCTAGAGGCTCCTGTCAGGGCCAAGCTCCCAAGTGTGAGAAATAATAAAGGAGTCGTCCAGCCCCGACCTCAGGGCATTAACATAATTATTAGGACCCATTAAAAGCTCTAAACACATTTTAATAACTTTTCTTCTGCCGCAAGGTGACAGCTACAGATCTGCTGCTGGGGCAGCAGAGACCCAATCCACAAAGACTGGATAACAAAGCAGCAAGTGTCAACCGAAACTGCCAGTAATATGCTCAGTGCTGGGAGACTGACCCAGTGCCAGGCCTGTAGGAGGAACCCAAAACAATCCCACTAAAACTCCATATACACATCTTTTTTATGCTAGCATATTATATATATATATATATATATATATATATATATATATATCCTTCCTGATGTCTGATTATTAGGTAATCTGTATAAATATATATACCAGCATGCCTGCGTATTAGATATAACATATTTTAACTTTACTAGTATATACCTCACTGTATTCAGTGACTCAAATACATTTCCTACAGCTGTTCTAATGACTGGATACTGAACTGTATATTATATCAATACCTCTATGACAGGACACTGAGACTGTAATCTCAATCCATAGCCCGACATCTGTCCAGGTCACATAACACTAGGACTCACATACTATCTATACCTCTAGGTATATTTTCTGGTTATAGGGCGCTTGAACTGTATTTTATATTATTATATCTATACATCTAAGTACATTCCTATATATGTCCTGGTGAAAGGACACAGGGACTACGGGGGTTATTCTGATTCACTCGGAAAGGCACAATCACTCTCTAATGGACAAAACCATATGCACTCAGGGCCGGATTATAATGGGGGCACCAGGGGTCAGTACCCCTGGTGCCCCCTCTAGCTAGAGGCCCCCTGTGGTTGGCATGTATTTAAATAAATAAAAAATATATTTTTTTTAGCTAAAGATTTTGTGCATTGGAGTGGGGTAGTGCTGCAGCTTCACCTATCTGCCAATGTGACAATGATTAATGGTGCTGAGCATCGGGAGCCAAGGCACACTGATTGCACAAGTATGCAGTGCATTACTGAGAGTCCTATGACACTTTGCACTAGAGGGCAGAGGCTGAGACATTTGTGCTGAGCTCTGATTGGTGGAGCTCATTACATGCTTCTCAGGCCCATGGAGAACAGCAGCAGCAGCCTAGTCATGGGAGGGTTTTTAATCAGAGGCAGCACTGGGACTGTGAGGTCTCCTACAGAGTAAGGTGCAGAGGGACACAGGCTTTTCGTGTGGTATGTATATGTGTATATATATATATATATATATATCCTCTGCAGTTACCCATTGACCAAGGTTATATTGCCTTTACTCTGTGTATTGACAGTGTTATATTCTCCCATGCAGTTTGCGGCCAGTAATGACAAGTGCAAGGGGGCCCCCCTGTCTAAAGTTCCCCGGGCCCCCCGAAGGCTTAATCTGGCACTGTATGCACTGCAGGTGGGGCTGATGTAACATGTGCAGAGAGAGTTAGATTTGGGTGGGTGGTGTACTTCAAACTGATATCTATATTGCAGTGTAAAAATAAAGCAGCCCATATTCTGACTACACATAAACAAAATAACGCACCCGATTCTACCTCTCTCTGCACGTTACATCTGCCCCACCTGCAGTGCATATGGTTTTGTACTTTAGAGAGTGATTGTGCCTTTCCGAGTAAATCAGAATAACCCCCCATGTCTATACGTCATATAACATTCTTGTGTCCTACTGACAGTACATTCGGATAGTACACTGGGACTGTATGTTATATCTATACCTCTAAGTACATTCCTATATCTGTCCTGGTGATAGCACACTGGGACTGTCTGTTATATCTATACCTCTAAGTACATATCTACATCTGTCCTGGTGACAGGACACTGGGACTGTATGTTATATCTATACCTCTAAGTACATTCCTATATCTGTCCTGGTGATAGCACACTGGGACTGTATGTTATATCTATACCTCTAAGTACATTCCTATATATGTCCCAGTAATAGTACAGTGGTTCCCAAACCTGGTCGTCAGGACCCCCCAACAGTGCATGTTTTCCAGGTCTCCACACAGAATCACAAGTGACATAATTAGCTCCACCTGTGGATCATTTAAAATGTGTCTGAATAATGAGTGCACCTGCACGGTTACCTGGAAAACGTGCACTGTTGGGAGTACTTGAGGACCAGGGTTGGGAATCACTATAATAGAACATTGGGACTGTATTCTATATCTATACCTCTAAGTATATCCCTATATCTGTCCTGGTGATAGTACAATGGGACTGTATATTATATCTATACCACTAAGTACATTCCTATATCTGTCCTGGTGATAGTACACTGGGACTGTATGCTATATCTATACCTCTAAGTATATCCCTATATCTGTCCTGGTAATAGTACACTGGGACTGTATATTATATCTATACCTCTAAGTACATTCCTATATCTGTCCTGGTGATAGTACACTGGGACTGTATTCTATATCTATACCTCTAAGTACATTCCTATATCTGTCCTGGTGATAGTACACTGGGACTGTATATTATATCTATACCTCTAAGTATATCCCTATATCTGTCCTGGTAATAATACACTGGGACTGTATGCTATATCTATACCTCTAAGTACATTTCTATATCTGTCCTGGTAATAGTACACTGGGACTGTATATTATATCTATACCTCTAAGTACATCCCTATATCTGTCCTGGTGATAGTACACTGGGACTGTATATTATATCTATACCTCTAAGTACATTCCTATATCTGTCCTGGTAATAGTACATTGGGACTGTATGTTATATCTATACCTCTAAGTACATTTCTATATCTGTCCTGGTGATAGTACACTGGGACTATATATTATATCTATACCTCTAAGTACATTCCTATATCTGTCCTGGTAATAGTACACTGGGACTGTATATTATATCTATACCTCTAAGTACATTCCTATATCTGTCCTGGTAATAGTACATTGGGACTGTATTATATCTATACCTTAAAAGCATTAAATAAGTACACATTTATTTTACAAGCTTTAAAATAATTTAATGGACTATACCATACCAAACATTGAAGCTCAATTGCATTTATGCCCCATCTGAAATGTTCACATACTGGTCCTTATTCAGATCTGATCGCAGTACAAATTTGTTTGGAAAATGGGCAAAACCATGTGCACTGCAGGTGGGGCAGATGTTACATGTGCAGAGAGAGTTAAATTTGGGTGGGGTGCGTTGAAACTGACATCTAAATTGCAGTGTAAAAATAAAGCAGCCAGTATTTACCCTGCACAGAAACAAAATAACTCACACAAATGTAACTCTCTCTGCACATGTTACATCTGCCCCACCTGCAGTGCACATGGTTTTGCCCATTTTCGAAACAAATTTGTACTGCGATCGGATCTGAATAAAGGCCAATGTCCAGAAATTCTAAATGCTTCATACACTACAGTAATTATAGTAGCAGATATTACTGGATTCAGCGATTAAAGATGGCAATAGGCTTGTGGCACTAGCACGGGAATATCCATCCGTATGAGAGGTCAGTTCTGCGTCAGACTTCCCATCATACTGGAGATATTGATCAAACTCATCCTTATCAATATCGCCGATTAAATGGGCTTGCTGAATGTGATCTGTTACGGTGATCTGCTGAGGATCAGCTGGGAAGAGTCTGTGCTCTGATTGTGCCACTTGCTGAGGTCTGCTTGAAGGCCCATAGTGTTGGGCATAATACAGCGATGTGGACACCTCCTCCCTATTTCCATGCGCAGTTTGATCAGTCTGTGGCATCGGTCTCCCATACATGGAGTTTTCAGTATTATTCTGGTGGTAGATGCGATAGGAAGTATTGTAGGCGTAGGGCACCATGTGGTTTTCTACCTGGGTAGGTGGTGAGTAAGAAAGATGGGCATCTTGGGGCATCTGTGAGGTTGGCAAATTGTAGCTTTTGTAATAGTGTCCCACTGGGCGTTGTTCCTTGTAGTGACCGTTCTGAGGCAGCTGGTGATGATCTGTGTAATCTGTGCTGAAGTTGTCCACACACACCAGGGAGTCATTGCTCAACACAGAAGGGTGAGACTGCTCTGATGTTGGATAGTAAGAATCACCTGCCCTCTTCAGCCTGATCTCCTGCTTCCTCCTCCTGGGTCTGTACTTGTAGTCAGGGTGGTCCTGCATGTGCTGGACTCTCAGCCTCTCCGCTTCCTCCACAAATGGGCGCTTCTCAGCCAGTGGTAGAGACTTCCAGGTCTGCCCTGTAAGTCACAGAGAAACAAATATTAGGACAACTGAAAATACATGTGTCACTTCAATGAACCAGAGATTGATACAATCTCATGAAAACTCATCTATAAAGGCCCATACACACTGGGCGATATTGAGCTGAAAGCAGTCAGTTTTCTCGTCTGAGCTGCTTTCAGCTCAAAAGCCGCCCAGCGGATGACAGATGGGGTGGATGGCTTTCCATAGCGTTCTGCGGGAAAATTGCTCAGAAGGGTGACAATCGCTTAATGTGTATGCACTGAGCAATTTTCAGCCCAGCGATTTTTTTCTATCATCGCTGTCCATACACGCTGGGCAAAATTGCCCAGTGTGTATGGACCTTAACATAGGGCCTAATTCAGGCCTCATTGATCGCAGGGCATATGTTGTTTGCAAAAGGACAAAACCATGCTGCACTGCAGATGGGGCAAATGTAACATGTGCAGAGAGATAGAGTTGGGTGAGTTTCTGTGCTGGGTAAATACTGTCTACTATATTTTTACACTGCAATTTATATTTCAGTTTGAACACACCTCACCCAAATCTTACTCTCTCTGCACATGTTACATCTGCCCCACCTGCAGCGCAACATGTTTTTGTCCATTTATATACAAAATGTTCCCTGCAATCAGGTCTGAATTAGTCTCATATTTAGTCAGTTATTAAACAGAGTAATATACAGAATATCACAGATGTCACAATATCCCTCTCTGCCCACCGATCATCCACAGTACAGTACATCTACTAACTGCTCCTTATCCTCCTTACACCACAACGGTCTCCCAAGTGCATCCTTACCCAGCATTTTACACAATAATCACCCAGTTACCACCCTTACTCCAATAGGGATCTCCATATCCAAGCAGTGTCCACCTTATACACTCAAGTGTTCCCCTTAACCTAGGCAGGTAATTCCCTATTCCACATGGTGTCCCCCTATACCAGCCAGTAGTCACCTTTGTCCCACCCTTATCACATCAGTCTTCCCCATCATCCCAGCCCGGTGTCCTCAATTATCCCAGCCAGGTGTCCCCCGTTATCCCAGCCTGGTGTCGCCAATTATCCCAGCCAGGTGTCCCCGTTATCCCAGCCTGGTGTAGCCATGTCCCCCTCCTTACCAAGCATCTTGCTGAGCTCCGCATTGTGCAGGTCCGGGTTCTGCTGGGCCAGTCTCTTGCGCTCATCTTTAGCCCAGACCATGAAGGCATTCATAGGACGGCGGATCCGGGCCTCGACTTTCCCCCTGGGATTGGAAGATCCTGAATCACACTTCACTTTAGCCTTGCATATGGTGGGGAAGGTCTCCGTCCACTGGCACTGCCCCAGGCTGGGCATCATCATTGGCACTGAGCACTTGCCCATCTTTTGCTCGTCACTGGTGTATCCACCATCGGGGCTGCCCATGTTGATGTGTGGAGAGGAGTCTCAGCTACTGTCCAGGGCAATGTCGCAGCTGCTGGTCACACGGGGACTAGTTGTGACTTGTTGTGCTCAAACACTGATGAGATGCTCATCTATAAGAACAGTGCCAGCCAATCAGTGCACTGGACAGGGGTATTGTGATAAGGTGTGAAGTGTGTGGTCTGCCAGCATTGGTGTGTGGTCAGCCAATACCCCCAGCATTCAAGTTGTGCTGCAAGGTGTAATCTACATTTTATGCAAATGAAACCACAGGCCAAAACCAACAGAGGCCACCATAAACTAAAATAAACTGCTATTTTATTGCTGCTCATGTAGCCTGTATAATAATAATTAATGATCATTGTTCAAATGCAGATTGGATTTCCTCTAGTCTAGATAATATAGGGCTGTTGTGCAATTCAGTGTCACGTACCCTATGTTGATTACCTGGGTTCTATTTAGTTTTACTTTAAACGCAATTCACCTTCATATGCATTTCTGACTATAATAATCTGGATAAATTTATAGCTAACATTTTACTGCTATTACACTTACATTTATACTGCTATTGTACTAACATTATACTGCTATTATACTAACTCTATACTGCTATTGTACTAACATTATACTGCTATTATACTAACTATATACTGCTATTATGCTAAAATTAACTGCCATTATTCTAATATTTATACTGCTAATATACTAATATTTATACTGCTATTGTACTAATATTATACTGCTATTATACTAACATTATACTGCTAATATACTAATATTTTTACTGCTATAATAACATTATACTGCAATTATACTAATACTTATATTGCTATTACAATAACATTATGCTACTATTAATATAATATTGCTATTATACTAAATTTATTATTTATTTATTAGCAGTTTCTTATATAGCGCATACATATTCCGCAGCGCTTTACAGAGGATATTTGAACATTCATATCAGTCCCTGCCCCAGTGGAGCTTACAATCTATATTCCCTACCACATGTACACGCACACACAGACATTCTAGGGTGAATTTTGTTGGGAGCCAATTAGCCTACCTGTATATTTTTGGATTGTGGGAGGAAACCGGAGTACCCGGAGGAAACCCACGCAAGTACGGGGAGAATATACAAACTCCACACAGTTAGAGCCATGGTGGGAATCGAACCCATTACCTCAGTGCTGTGAGGCAGTAATGCTAACCATTACACCATCCATACTGCCCCAATATACTGCCTTATACTGTTAATATACTAACTTTTATACTGCTGTTATACTAACACACTTCTATTATACTAACAATTTACTACTTTTATTTAAAATGTATACCTCTATTACAGTATACATTACTGCTTACATTTATACTGCTGTTATACTAAAATTATTTTGCTAATATACTAACATTTATACTGCTATTATACTAACATTATACTGCTATTTATCATTGTGCAGATATTGAGCATTTTATATTAGTAAAACTTTAACAATTTCTCAAGCATAATCAGTTAGAATATATATTTTTATAATACAAGTGCTTGAAGATAGTTACACTATTCTGTTTACTTATACTTGTCTTCATGATGTTATTTAGACATTCATAAATTAGACTAAAAATTACCGCAGCATTCGCATTTGTTTAGTAAACAAGAACAAATAAAAAGTACCTATATATCGCCAGTCACCATATTGTAGTATTTTTTGAAGAATTATATTTTACATTTGGTTTTGTAATATAGCATTTTAATTGCATCATATGTATTCATAACATATTATAGTGATATATTATGGGTTATACTCAGGGGCGGATTGGCCCACCGGGAAACCGGGTAATATCCCGGTGGGCCGGTACATAAGTGACCAAAACAGGCCGCCCGCCTCCATGGCTGGGCCGCGGACCGCTCGACTACAGCGTTAGCGGCCGCAGCCGCGGCCGCAGCATCATATGCCACAACAAATATGGCCGCGGCTGTCTGCGGCACTGTGAGATTTAAAGATGGCCGCGGGAGGGCTTCTGCGCATGCGCAGCTCCACGCAGCTCCTCCCGCGGCTCTTATGCAGAGGACGAGGTGGCCAGAAATTCGATCGCGGGTGCGCGGGTGACGTCACCGCGCACCCGGCCACTGAGTACACTTCAAAGACTCAGCGCCTAGAATTGCGAGTGGCTGCAGCGTGGGTGGGCCGGCTGAGACAGATGACTGACGGCTGCTCTGAAGAGGGGGAAGGCGGAAGCAGCATAAAGTGTAAGGGACTGTCATCTTTTTCATTGGATTTGGCCTCTGTTTAAATTTTTTTTTTTTATTTATATATCTGGGTTTAATATATATGTATATGTACTGCATGTGGGAGGGGGGTTCATTTTGCTGTTATTATGCGGAGGGGGTGTGTGTGATGGGGTCTCTTCACACGTGTAAGTGCTTATAAGTTGCTGCATGTGATGAAGTTTTGTGCCCCCCTTATGTGTGTGTATATATATTTTTTTTAAAGGAGCACAAAACTCCATCACAGGCAGCAACTATAGGTGCCCATACACGCACCGATCCTGGCGGTGTGACGCTATACGATGAGATGCCCGTTCCGTGGCACCTCATCGCACAGTACAAAAAGTATGTGCTACACATACTTTTTGTACTGTCATTTTATCGCATTGCATTGCATGCACTAGGCATGCAATGCGATGGATGCTAGTTTAGCCCAGAACGCCGGGATCGGTGCGTGTATGGGCACCTTTACACTTGTGAAGAGACCCCCCCCCCCCGCATAACAGCATATAGACCCCCCCTGGATTCTGTTCTTCTCTCGACCCTCAGAAGCAGGGCATCATGGTGTGTGGTATATGTATAATGAGCATCACGGTGTGTGGTATATGTATAATGAGCATCACAGTGTTTGGCATATGTATAATGGCATCAGGGTGTGCGGCATATGTATAATGGGCATCACGGTGTGTGGTATATGTATAATGGCATCAGGGTGTGCGGCATATGTATAATGGGCATCACGGTGTGTGGTATATGTATAATGAGCATCACGGTGTTTGGCATATGTATAATGGCATCAGGGTGTGCGGCATATGTATAATGGGCATCACGGTGTGTGGCATATGTATAATGGAGCATCACGGTGTGTGGCATATGTATAATGGGCATCACGGTGTGTGGCATATGTATAATGGAGCATCACGATGTGGGGCATATGTATAATGGAGCATCACGTGTGTGGCATATGTGTAATGCGCATCACGGTGTGTGGCATATGTGTAATGGGCATCTCTGTGTGTGGCATATGTATAATAGGCATCACGGTGTGTGGCATATGTATAATGGGCATCACGGTGTGTGGCATATGTATAATGGAGCATCACGGTGTGTGGCATATGTATAATGGGCATCACGGTGTGTGGCATATGTATAATGGGCATCACGGTGTGTTGCATATGTATAATGGCATCACGGTGTGTGGCATATGTATAATGGAGCATCACGGTGTGAGGCATATGTGTAATGGCATCACGGTGTGTGGCATATGTATAATGGAGCATCACGGTGTGTGGCATATGTATAATGGGCATCACGGTGTGGCATATGTATAATGGAGCATCACGGTGTGTGGTATATGTATAATGGCCATCACGGTGTGTGGCATATGTATAATGGGCATCTCTGTGTGTGGCATATGTATAATGGAGCATCACAGTGTGTGACATATGTATAATGGGCATCACAGTGTGTGGCATATGTATAATGGGCATCACGGTGTGTGGCATATGTATAATGGGCATCACCGTGTGTGGCATATGTATAATGGGCATCACGGTGTGCGGCATATGTATAATGAGCATCACGGTGTGCGGCATATGTATAATGGCATCACGGTGTGCGGCATATGTATAATGGACATCACGGTGTGGGGCATATGTATAATGGGCATCACGGTGTGGGGCATATGTATAATGGAGCATCACGGTGTGTATCATATGTATAATGGCATCAGGGTGTGTGGCATATGTATAATGGCATCAGGGTGTGTGGCATATGTATGATGGGCATTACGGTGTGCGGCATATGTACAATGGGCATCACGGTGTGAGGCATATGTATAATGGAGCATCACGGTGTGTGGCATATGTATAATGGTGCATCACAGTGTGTGGCATATGTATAATGGGCATCAGGGTGTGCGGCATATGTATAATGCCATCAGGGTGTGCGGCATATGTATAATGGCATCAAGGTGTGTGGCATATTTATAATGGCATCACGGTGTGTGGCATATATATAATGGGCATTAGGGTGTGCGGCATATGTATAATGCCATCAGGGTGTGCGGCATATGTATAATGGCTTCAAGGTGTGTGGCATATGTATAATGGCATCAGGGTGTGCGGATGGGTATAATGGTGCATCACGTTGTGTGGCATGGGTATAATGGCATCAGGGTGTGCGGCATATGTATAATGGAGCATCAGGGTGTGCGGCATATGTATAATGGCATCAGGGTGTGTGGCATATGTATAATGGCATAAAGGTGTGTGGCATATGTATAATGGCATCACAGTGTGCGGCATATGTATAATGGCCATCACGGTGTGTGGCATATGTATAATGGGCATCACGGTGTGCGGCATATGTATAATGGCATCAGTGTGTGTGGCATATGTATAATGGCATAAAGGTGTGTGGCATATTTATAATGGCATCAGGGTGTGTGGCATATGTAGGATGGGCATTACGGTGTGCGGCATATGTATAATGGGCATCACGGTGTGAGGCATATGTATAATGACATCACGGTGTGTGGCATATATATAATGGGCATTACGGTGTGCGGCATATGTATAATGCCATCAGGGTGTGCGGCATATGTATAATGGCATCAAGGTGTGTGGCATATGTATAATGGCATCAAGGTGTGCGGCATATGTATAATGGCATCAGGGTGTGCGGATGGGTATAATGGTGCATCACGTTGTGTGGCATGGGTATAATGGCATCAGGGTGTGCGGCATATGTATAATGGAGCATCACGGTGTGTGGCATATGTATAATGGGCATCACGGTGTGCGGCATATGTATAATGGCATCAGGGTGTGTGGCATATGTATAATGGCATAAAGGTGTGTGGCATATGTATAATGGCATCAGGGTGTGCGGCATATGTATAATGGGCATCACGGTGTGAGGCATATGTGTAATGGCATCACGGTGTGTGGCATATGTATAATGGAGCATCACGGTCTGTGGCATATGTATAATGGAGCATAACGGTGTGTGGCATATGTATAATGGAGCATAACGGTGTGCGGCATATGTATAATGGAGCATCACGGTGTGTGGCATATGTATAATGGAGCATCACGGTGTGTGGCATATGTATAATGGCATAAAGGTGTGTGGCATATGTGTAATGCCATCACGGTGTGTGGCATATGTATAATGGAGCATCACGGTGTGTAGCATATGTATAATGGCATCAGGGTGTGCGGCATATGTATAATGGCATAAAGGTGTGTGGCATATGTGTAATGGAGCATCAGGGTTTGTGGTATATGTATAATGGCATCACAGTGGCCCTTATTCTGGTTCGTGCGGTACGGCCCGCGTGCGGCCGTACCGCCGATGTTTTCCGTCTGCACATGCGCAGAGGTCAATCTGCGCATGTGCAGGCGAATTCGCCGCACATAACGTTAGTACGCCGCAAAGGGGGCGTATAGGGGAGTGAGGGGCTTCATGCCCTCATTTCCCTATGTATACGCCCCGCGTTTCATGGGCGTTCCCATGCAAACGCGGGGCGTACGCATGGTAATGAGGGCATGACGCAACTCATGGGGGCGGAAAGCTGACGTCGCCGGATGTCAGCTTTCAGCCCCCATACAAGCTACCACACGGACGATTGTCCGTGTGGTCTCAGCTTGCGGGAGCTGCCGGGGCGTGCGGACCTGCCTTCGATGGTCGACGACCATCGAATGCAGGGGGCAGCTCCCACCATGGTGGAGGCGTACGCCTCCACCATTTTTATGCGGATCGCCAGCCGTCCGTGTACGGACGGCCGTGGCGATCCGTAGGCTGGGCGGGGATTGGTTTGTGCGGCCGGAGCCCCGTGTGCGGCTCTGGCCGCACCAACCAGAATAAGGGCCAGTGTGAGGTATATGTATAATGGGCCTTGGTGAAATAGGCCACGCCCCATACTGATAGGCCACACCCCCAAAAATTTGGCGCGCCTGCGGCGCGCAACAGCCGCACCGCTGGCCCCACCCCCATTGGGGCTGCTTCGCGATATTTCCCGGGCTGGTTTTACTTCCCAATCCGCCCCTGGTTATACTAAACTAATAAACACAGTCTCATTTGTCCTCACTTACTGCATGTAATGTCTGCAATGTGACAGTAGAATCAGTGATCTTCTATTGTCATTAGGAAGAAGTGTCAAATTATAAATAAATATATATATATATATATATATATATATATAATAAAAATAATATAACCAGGGTATCTTGTGTTCCTTCCGCTAAAGAGTAATTGTTTCAAAACTGTTACATAATTATAACTTGTTGGTTATAATACGAACATTAATATTAATACTAGCACACTGTACATGGGGGGGGGGAGACACAATTTTGAACGTTATAGTTCTATACAAGTAAAACAGAAATGATGATTCTTCATTGAACTCGATATTAAATACAGTAGATAGAGATGTGTTTTAACTGTTTTCGAAATCATCAAAGGGCAAGTAAAAGTGAATGGAGGTAATTATTTGCTTTAGTGGTGATATTAAAATACAATGTGAAGATATATGGTGGTCTCCTTATCAGGCCCCCCCTCAGATCCAAGACATGGAGAAATAATTGTGTTTACTGGCTGGACAGTGTTTGTGTAGTCAACAGACTTAAAAAGGAAGGAACTTCATTAAGGGAGATAGGGCTTAGGCTGGCAGAGAGACCTGTGTGCCAGGTTACATTGGTAGGATGTGAGAGGAGACCGAAACCGGCCCTGTCTGCTCTCACATACCCCGATACCAGCCATTCTTCACCTCTGAGGAGCAGACACATTGTGACACCTCAGGTCCTCAGTAGAGGTCCCTCCCTAGAGGCTCCTGTCAGGGCCAAGCTCCCAAGTGTGAGAAATAATAAAGGAGTCGTCCAGCCCCGATCTCAGGGCATTAACATAATAATTGGGACCCATTAAAAGCTCTAAACACATTTTAATAACTTTTCTTCTGCCGCAAGGTGACAGCTACAGATCTGCTGCTGGGGTAGCAGAGACCCAATCCACAAAGACTGGATAACAAAGCAGCAAGTGTCAACCGAAACTGCCAGTAATATGCTCAGTGCTGGGAGACTGACCCAGTGCCAGGCCTGTAGGAGGAACCCAAAACAATCCCACTAAAACTCCATATACACATCTTTTTTATGCTAGCATATTAATATATATATATATATATATATATATATATATATAGCCTTCCTGATGTCTGATTATTAGGTAATCTGTATAAATATCTATACCAGCATGCCTGCGTATTAGATATAACATTTTAACTTACACCTCACTGTATTCAGTGACTCAAATACCTTTCCTACAGCTGTTCTAATGACTGGATACTGAACTGTATATTATATCAATACCTCTATGACAGGACACTGAGACTGTATTCTCAATCCATAGCCCGACATCTGTCCAGGTCACATAACACTAGGACTCACATACTATCTATACCTCTAGGTATATTCCTGTATATTTTCTGGTTATAGGGCGCTTGAACTATATTTCATATTATTATATCTATACATCTAATACCCTTTTCACATTGCAAAAACCTGCTTTCAACCCGTTTTTCTAAACGTGTCTTAAAACTGGTCAAAAGCCAGTTAAACCCCTTTCATATTGCATGATGTAAAGGTATATTGCAGTTTAAATACCGTTTTGTACCTTTCAGATTCAACCCGTTTCACCCATAGAAAGCCATACAATGTCATTTTAAATGTTTTTTTTCCTGCTTGTGGGCGGGGATCAAGTGTGGTTATCATTTATAGCAAATACCGTTTCTGAGCTGTTCACACTGCAGGTGAAACGGCTCCGAACCGTGTAGGATCCTCCTTTTAACACGTGTCAAAATGCCGGTTTTCTGTAACCGGTAAATTGACAATGTAGCTTTCACATTGCAGCTGGAAACGTTTTAAAGCACTAAAAAAACGGCAATATACCGTGTTACAGCTGCAATGTGAAAGGGGTATAAGTACATTCCTATATATGTCCTGATAAAAGGACACAGGGACTATGGGGGTTATTCTGATTCACTCGGAAAGGCACAATCACTCTCTAATGGACAAAACCATATGCACTGCAGGTGGGGCTGATGTAACATGTGCAGAAAGAGTTAGATTTGGGTGGGAGAGGTGTACTTCAAACTGATATCTATATTGCAGTGTAAAAATAAAGCAGCCACTCAGAGCCGGCCCTAGCCTAAATTATGCCCTAGGCAAGATTTTGACTGTTGCCCCCGAGCACTGCCACTAGTTCCGTCTCCCCTTTCCCAGCACCATCAACCCTCATCATAGCAGTCATCATTTTGGTGTCCCTACCCGCAATATTTTGAAAAAGAACCAGCACACCAATTCGGTGCCTTTTTTGCTGAAAATTCTTCTTATTTGCATTGTTATGACCAGCACACACAAGGAGCTTCTGCTGATTAAAATGATATGCAGCATGACTATATTCTGTGTGCGACTGTGGCTGTACCTGCATACGGAATGCTATGTTACAGTGATTTCCATGAATACACTATTTCATATGCAGATACAGCCTCAGTCACACACAGAATATAGGCATGCTGCATATCATTTTAATCAGCAGAAGCTGCTGATGCCCCTAGGCATTCCAAATGCCCTAGGCAATTGCCTAGTTGGCCTATGCCTAAGGCCGGCTCTGCAGCCACTATTCTGACTACACATAAACAAAATAACTCACCCAAATCTACCTCTCTCTGCACGTTACATCTGCCCCACCTGCAGTGCATATGGTTTTGTCCATTAGAGAGTGAATGTTCCTTTCCAAGTAAATCAGAATAACCCCCAATGTCTATACATCATATAACATTCTTGTGTCCTGCTGACAGTACACTCGGAATGTATATTCTTTCTTTACGAAGTATATCCCTATATCTATCCTGGTGACAGCACACTGGGACTGTATGTTATATCCAAGGGCTTAACTACCATAGATGCAGGGGGTGCAACTGCTATGGGGCCCAGAGCGAAGGGGGCCCATCTTTATGGTCTAAGTAATATGTTTTACAGGTACTTGTTTCCTATCTGGGCGCCCAGGTTTTCTACGTACGGCACCGTAATGAAATCGGATCGCATCGCATCGGATTCGGTACTCGATGATGTACGATGGCATACAATGCTATCCGATCCGATTTCATTTTAAATCGGATCGCATCGCATGCGGTGCACAATGCTGTACGATGGCGTCCGATCCGATCCGACTACATTTTGTATCGGATCGGAGTGGATGGAAGGGTGGCACTTGGGAATCAAGGGAAGACACTTTGGTACCCAAGGGAAAATTCACAATTTTATTAATTATTTCAATACAATTTTAAGAAAAAATTCAGTCGACACATTTATTTCATTCAAATATTTTATTTGAATTAAATTTTTTTTTTTTTTAAATGACCATTTCAGGCCCTGGTCACCACCACTATCCACGTGATCCCGAAACGTGGCGAGCGCAGCGGTACGCGTCCTCTGACTTTTTCATACCCCCACTATCCACGTCGGCGTGGAGTTGAGAATAGAAAGTGTGGCGAGCGCAGCGAGCCCCGCGAGGGGACGCGGATACCTGTGAAGCCTGCGAGGGGACACGGATACCTTCAGTATCCGTGTCCCCTCGCAGGCTTCACAGGTATCCGCGTCCCCTCGCGGGGCTCGCTGCGCTCGCCACGCTACGGGCTCGGTGGCTCGCTGCGCTCGCCACACTTTCTATTCTCAACTCCACGCCGACGTGGATAGTGGGGGTATGAAAAAGTCGGAGGACGCGTACCGCCGCCCCTCGTGGGGCTCGCTGCGCTCGCCACGCTTCGGGATCACGTGGATAGTGGTGGTGTCGTTGGTAATGGGGCGGTAAATTGCCATTATCAGTCCACTAAAAATTGCAATCAACTTTTTTGGTCCTTATACCAGACTTAGGTCTACATTTATTAAGTCGACACCGTAAGGTCGACAGGGTTGAAGGTCGACATGACTTAAGGCCAACATAGGCCAAGGTCGACATGGGTTTAGGTCAACAGGCATTAGGTCGACAGGAGTTTTTCACTGTTTTTTGGGGCAAATGTTGACACAGTCAACATGGAGACAGTTGAAGTTGAACTGCACACACTATTTTCTTCTACAATAACGTCCTATAAAAGCGGGAACAAAATCGGATCGCATCGCATCGTTCAATATCGTGTATGTGCATTTGTGGTATCCGATGCGATGCGATCCGATTTTTATACGGAGAATAGTATGGTGCGCAATTAACGTAGCGGGCGCCCAGATAGGAAACAAGTACCGTTTTACATACATTTATACCCATCAGTTGCTAAATAAGGGGCCCTTACAAACATTTGCTATGGGGCCTACGAATATCAAGTTACGCCCCTGGTTATATCTATACCTCTAAGTACATTCCTATATATGTCCCAGTAATAGTACAGTGGTTCCCAACCCTGGTCGTCAGGACCCCCCAACAGTGCATGTTTTCCAGGTCTCCACACAGAATCACAAGTGACATAATTAGCTCCACCTGTGGATCTTTTAAAATGTGTCTGAATAATGAGTGCACCTGCAGGGTTACCTGGAAAACGTGCACTGTTGGGGGTACTTGAGGACCAGGGTGGGGAATCACTGTAATAGTACATTGGGACTGTATTCTATATCTATACCTCTAAGTACATTCCTATATCTGTCCTGGTGATAGTACACTCAGGGGCGTAGGGAGGGCGGAGCCAAGGCCAGCGCTACCCTCTCAGTGGCTCCTAAGGTGAAGGGAGGCGCCGGACTGAAGAGGCGCTCAAGCCTCTCCCTGCACTACCACTCTGCTTCTGCCGGGACACGGTGCCTCCTATACTGTCCCTGTCATACAGACAGAGGTGCCGGAAGCACAGCAGCAACGCAGAGCTGACTACCTCAACGGCTATCGCTTAGTCGGGTCTTCACCACCGTGAGTGTCCCAGTTACCAGTATTTTCAGCAATAGCCTGGACACCGCTGGGGCAGCTGCAATGTTGCTCTGCTTTGCGCTGCCTGGGAAAGCAGAGTTATAATACATAAACTGATTATTTTAAAAGAAATTAAACCACACAAATTAAAAGTAAGACATCAGTGTATATATATATATATATATATATATATATATATATATATATTGCCTGACCCTAACCCCCTTCTTGCCCCAGTACTGCCAAAACTGCTATCTACCTTTACCATATAAGTATTTAATGGTAACTCCATTACAACGAGCATGAAACCCCTAGTAAGGAGCTACATAACCCCTGTATTTGAGCAGGTCATTGGGGCTGCATATTATATGTATACATCTAAAGCCCTGTACACACGGGGCAATATATCGCTCGGTGTCCCGTTTGCATCAGCGACCAGAGATGGTCGCCGATGAAAAAGAAACTGCAGGGGGAGCCCGGCAGTGGAAATCAGCTGGTCGCAGGATAAACTAGTCATGCATGGTCGGGATACGGTCATTAGGTCTACAGTAACTAAGTCGACAAGCATTGGGTTGACACCACTAGGTCGACATGCCGCAATGTCGACATGGGTTAAGGTCAACATGGATCCAGGTCGACATGGGTCTAGGTCGACATGACATTAGGTCGACATGGGCTAGGTTGACAGCCAAAAGGTTGACATGGGGTTTTTCACTGTTTTTTTAGATGACATGTGCCGACAGGCAGTATTTCATGCCCCACTAGGTTGTGGTGGGAGAATAAAATAGTGTGCGGAGTGTAGCGAGGCACCATGCCAGAAGCATTGCGAGTGAAACGAGCGGTGCAAGGGGATGCGTTGCACTTCAAATTGTGTCCATGTCGACTGTGTTGACATCCGGGTAAAAAAACAGTGAAAAACCCCATGTCGACCTTTTGACTGTCGACCTAGCCCATGTTGACCTAACGCTAGTGTCGACCTAATGTCATGTTGACCTAGATCCATGTTGACATTGACCCATGTCGACCTTAACTTATGTCGACATTGCTGCATGTCGACCTAGTGGTGTTGACCCAATGCTCGTCGACCCAGTTATGGTCGACTAAATGATCCCAACCCAGCTGTTTAGGCATGGGTCATTGGGTAGACCCAATTTAGGTCGACATGCATAGGGTGGACCACTGAAGGCCGGCAAGGCTTAGGTTGACACCTGGAATAGGTTAACATGGCTAAGGTCAACAGGTTTGGAAGGTTGACACAACCATCAGGTTCACAATGGGAAGGTCAACAATTTGACCTTTGAACCCTGTCTATCTTTGCCATGTAGACCTATTGCATGTGTCGACCTAAGTCCTGTCAACCTTTATTGGTCGACCCAATACATGTCGACCTAAATAGGGTCTACCTAGTGGCCGTATCCGATCAAAGTAATATGGCTGAATATTTTTTATCTTTCTTGCAGCTCATCATTGGTGAACGTGGGAAACGTTTTACAATGTAGGATCCCATTAAATATTTATAAGATCATACACCTTTCATTCTCCATTAATAAAGAACAAGGTGTACTAACATATATATATATATATATATATATATATATATATATATATATATATATATATATATATATATATATATATATATATATATATATAGAATCTTGATCTAATCTTTAATAAGCATCAAAATTTGTTAAGTATCCAGTGTATATGCTTTGTTTAAAACATACGTACACGTTCATCAGTATATAAATGTTCCAATTGGAACGCAATTAAATGGGATTTTAAAAGTAATTTCCATTGCAGTATGTTAGTATTTATCCTCTGTCATAAACTAGGAATCATTACAAGTAATCGACATTTCATTTTGTTATAGGGACATATAAAGCTGTGGCTTCCAGCTGGAGTGGAACTATAAGTGTGGATTTTTATGAAAGCGAAAACTGCGCTTTATAATCGCAGTATAGTAAATTGCTGTGATTTCTTATGAACATTTCTTGTCTTCAACTTTGCGTCGATTATATGCAGTCACAGAGACAGCAACTGGTTAATAAATGCAGAAGTAGATTATTAGCCAGACGTCCCGATAGAATTTGATTTGACTAATAATCTCCATATCACCTGGTTTCTGCAGTTTGATAAAAGGATTAAAGAGACAGAGATAGGAGACAGCAAAATCTGATATATCTATCATTTTACTAAAAAGAGGCAGACTGGCTATCATAATGTCTCATCGCCGTCTGTTCCAGTAACACCTCAACCACGTACATGAAAAGGACCAAGTACACAACGCAGAAATGTGATTTGTCTGCATCAGACAGACGTTCGGATTTTATATATATATATATATATATATATATATATATATATATATATATATATATATATATATATATATATATATATATATGACTACGATTTGGGAGGGTGCTGTCCTTCTGCCTTGGATGTATATATAGCTTCTATATCCCATATCAGCATTAAATGCCAATGCTACAATGCTATATTCAAGGCGTGTGTGTGTGTGTGTGTGTGTGTGTGTGAGTGTGTGTGTGTGTGTGTGTGTGTGTGTGTGTGTGTGTATATATATATAGTTCATGTGGTGGCAATCCACGTGACAAGTGGAATAGTTATAATCCAAATAAATGTGTGCCCTCCTGAGGTATAAGCAGCATATGTATATATATATATATATATATATATATATATATATATATATATATATATATATATATATATATATATATATATATATACACGCACACCTTGTATATAGCAATGTAGCATTGGCATTTAATGCTGATATGGGATATAGAAGCTATATATGAATGAGGTTATTTTTACTGTTAGAAACATTAGATTGACAAGCACTAATTCGGGGGAGGAGGTGATAAATTGAGTGAAACTACTGGAAAAACTGGAATTGTAAAGTACCACATAAAATGGTTTAGCTCTTCTCAGTATAATCTCCTCAATGAATATGGTGAGCAAATTAAAACACTGGGTAAACGATCTAATCCTTGTCCGAGTTTTTTTTCCCCCCTAAAATCTAATTAATGTAAATTGTCCCTAATGAGGGGCGTTAATTGATCAATTATACTCTGAGCTGAGGCACGAGGCTGATGAGCCTGGTAATATACCGTAATCTTTCTAGTACACACGATTCAATTACTTGACAGCATTCCCCATAGAACATCGCATGTACTGAGCCAAATATTACCGTGGGTGGAATTGATCAAATCTCGGAGAGAGATAAAGTATCAACAAATCAGCTTTTTTCTAGCACAGCCTGTAAAAAATGACAGATTTAAGCTTATTGGCTAATGCTATCATTCACTTCGCTGTAGCCTTATCCAAGATTTAATAACAACCCTCCCACCCCATGTGTTCCATAACCCATTAATAACGGGGTGCACATCTGCGCCTCATTCCAAGAGCCCACGTTATAAATTGGACCTAACAATTACACCTTATATTTTTTCCTTGTTTAAATTTTAAATTCCAAACTTGAGGAGTCAAAAATTCCAAACAAGTGCCCCCAAACATTTCTTGATTAATAAAATACTTGATCAATCTTTAAGAAACATTGTTCTGGATAATATCCCACACGAATTATATACAAGCAGCTCTGTGTAATGTATAATACAGAGGACATTTCTGCCTTTATTCTATAATTGAGCTATCAAACGGGTATCCTGATTTAAGCGAAGTCATTACTAACCTTTATAGCAGAACATCCTTCTATAATACGTTTCCCTTTCTGCATTTCATTTCTTGCAGCAGAAACTTATTGATGTGAACTTAATATGATAGCTAATTACATTATCGTTAACTATTGCAATCATGTATTATATATTAAAAGTTGTGCTGACGATGATCTGGAATTCTTTTTCTGCGACATGATAGTTATAAAAGTGTTGTTATATCCTGGATGTTACTTACCTGCGTGTCTCTACAACTAATAGCACAGTACATGTGGCCCCTTACTAGTCCTATTTACAGTACAGTACATGTGGCCCCTTACTAGTCCTATTAACAGTACAGTACATGTGGCCCCTTACTAGTCCTATTTACAGTACAGTACATGTGGCCCCTTACTAGTCCTATTTACAGTACAGTACATGTGGCCCCTTACTAGTTCTATTTACAGTACAGTACATGTGTCCCCTTACTAGTCCTATTTACAGTACAGTACATGTGTCCCCTTACTAGTCCTATTTACAGTACAGTACATGTGTCCCCTTACTAGTCCTATTTACAGTACAGTACATGTGGCCCCTTACTAGTCCTATTTACAGTACAGTACATGTGGCCCCTTACTAGTCCTATTTATAACCTGTCCCTGGAGAATACTGGCAAGCAACAGTGAAACCAGTAACTATTAGCGCAACAATAAAAGAGTCAATGAATCAGACGTGGCAGGTACAGGTCAGTAGGTTGGCCTTGCTGACACTTGTAGCTGCACCACAGTTGGAAAGCATACAGTACTCTAAACCCATTCCCTAGAAAAGTCTCCGCTTGCTCCCGTGACAATGACTTTACATAGATAAGCTTCAGATAGAATGTGGAGTGAATTAATGTTGAAACTGACCAATTAAAGAGGACAAAAGCAAGTCCATACGGCAGCGGCTCTCAACCTCGGTCCTGAGGTCCAACAGTTCACATTTTCCAGGTGTCCACACAAAATCATAGGTGAAATAATTAGCTCCACCTGTGGATCTTTTAAAATGTGTCAGTGAGTAATGAGTGCACCTGTGCACCTGCCGGGTGACCGGGGAAACGTGCACTGTCGGGGTGTCCTGGGAACCGAGGTTGAGAACCACTGCAATAGGGTAATGAATGGCTTCATAACACAACGCAGTGATAGCTGATTGCAATTTAATTCCTAATATTAATTTTACATCTGCTTAAATATACTCCATAAAACTCATTTGTAATAAGCTACTTTGGGGCTTTTTAATGACCGCACACTATGGGGAAAACTAGTTACACTGTGTATTTCATGCATTCTCCTTCACAGTATACGGTAATATTACGCAGCTCATTGTGTAAAGGATGATTTGTACCGATGTGTAACCAAAGTCAAGCTGAACAGACACACATCAGAACCAACCACTACTGGAATAAGATCACAATCCAAACACTTCACAATACATACCCTGCAAATGTGAAATATATATATATATATATATATATATATATATATATATATATATATATATATATAGCAAACAAGATAATGTAGCACTCCAGACCTCTCAGCAAGTATTTAAAACATAACTTTTAATATATATATATATATATATATATATATATATATATATATATATATATATTCTATTATATTGTATTCTATTATATATTTGGCATCTCGGGATTTTAATACCAATTTTTATTATTTCATTATGAGATCGTTGCCTTATTTAAAAATAAATGAATTACAGATTAAAAAAAAAATAACATCGCCTGCATGATGATATTGTATTTGGAAAAAAAATACTAGAAAACACTGCCGTTGCTATTAGTAACTTATGACTCCGACACACTTTGTAATAGTGTAACTCGTGCACGAATGAGTGTGAACATTACACAACAATAAATAGCATCTGAGCGTTAACGACTACGATACGGATAAACGACGACGAGAAACATTATTATCGACTCTTTATTTGTAAAAGTGCAAAACAAAATCATCATAAAAAATTCATTTAAAAAACAAAAAACAAATACATGTATTATACAAAGGGGTCGTGTACATGTACACAGATTGTGTTTGCATTGCATTCAATGAAGACTTTAAAAGATCAAAGGGGATTTGATCTTAACGTGAGTGGTATTGCCAAACCAAAGTCATCAGTTCATATGAAATAAGTTACATAAATTAGTCGTTGCAATCATTATTTCAAGTTCTTCCCAATACATCTCTAATGAAACGTCCTGATTTAGCCGGAGCTGGGAATGACTGTGGAGTGGGCTCTGGGAGCTGGCACAGCAGGGAGCAGTCTCTCATACATTTGGGTAATTGCAGTAATAGACAGCGGTGCTGGCATCTGACAGCACAGAGGATATAAGGCCACCATTGTCTGCTTGCTCCTGTCCGTGGTAATGCATTCCTATGTCAGTCTTTGCCACATAACTGAGATACTGCTCGAATTCAGTCCTGTCCACTTCACCCAGCATCTCAGTCTGTGGCACATGTTCTCCTCTGCCCATAGGCTGTGGTTCTGGTGGAGGGGAAGGCTGCCCAGCTTGGGCCACAGGACGGTGCCTGTCACTGCTAGGCATGTACATCTGGCTGTAGTATAACTGTGGGGGTGTCTGGCATCCCATCATGTTCTGTACTGGGCTCCCATGCCCCATCTGGTCGGCTGGTGGTATATGTCTACCCAGGATGGTGCTGGCAGAGCTCTGTTGGTGGGAAGTGTATGGAGTGTTGTAGCTGTAGGGCATCATCTGGCAATCTTCCTGGGCAGATGTGAAGAACACGGGGTCACTCTCAGCTATATCCAGGGGTGATGTTTCTGGTGTGGGCAAGCTGTAGTTTTCATAGTGAGCAGCCATGACCTGGGACTCTCTGTAATGACCGGCCTGGGGCAGCTGGCTGTGGTGATAGG